>NW_004444059.1:5263882-5396993 GCF_000243295.1 Trichechus manatus latirostris | reverse complement strand
AGTGGTGTGTTGAAGTCTCCTACTACTATCGTGGAGCTGTCTACCTCTCTTTTCAGTGCTGTTAGAGTTTGTTTTATGTATTTTGGAGCCCTGTCATTCAGTGCTTAAATATTTATTATAGTTATGTCCTCCTGTTGTATTGACCCTCTCATCATTATATAGTGTCCTTCCTTTGTGGTGGATTTCACTTTAAAGTCTATTTTGTCACAGATTAATATTGCCACTCCTGCTCTTTTTTGAGTGTTGTTTGCTTGGTATATTTTTTCCATCCTTTGAGTTTTAGTTTGTTTGTGTCTTTAAGTCTAAAATGTGTCTCTTGTACGCAGCATATAGACAGATCGTGTTTTTTTTTTATCCAATGTGCCGCTCTCTGTCTCTTTATTGGTGCATTTAATCCATTTGCGTTCAGTACAATTACTGGTAGGTATGAGTTTAGTGCTGTCGTTCTGATGTCTTTTTTTGTGTATTGTTCACCGTTTCTTTGTTCCACTTAATTTTCTGTGCTGAGTCATTTTTCTTTATGTATTTTCTTTTCATCTTTTTCATTGTTGTTGATTTTGTGTTTGCTGAGTCTTTATGTTTTTCTAGTTTTTTATTTTGACTTGTAGGATTAATAGTTTTCTTTGTGGTTACCTTAATATTTACCCCTATTTTCTAAGTTTATACCAGTCTTTTATTTCTTTACATCGCCTTGACTTCCTCTCCATATGAAAAATCTATGTCTCCATTTTTTAAGTCCCTCTTTTTTTGTTTAATATTGTCATCTCTTACATATTGACATTTGTTTCCCCATTTTCAGTGTTTTAGCTTTGATTTACTTTCGTGACTTCCCTATCTGGGTTGATAGCTGGTTGCTCTGTCCTGTGTTCTAGTCTTGGGTTGTTATCTGATGTTACTGGTTTTCTAACTGGATGACTCTCTTTAGTATTTCTTGTAATTTTGGTTTGGGTTTTGCAAATCCCCTAAACTTCTGTTTATCTGCAAATGCCCTAATTTTGCCATTATGTTTGAGAGACAGTTTTGCTGGATATATAATTCTTGGTGGGCAGTTTTTTTCCTTCAGGGCTTTATATATGTCATCCCATTGCCTTCTTGCCTGAATGGTTTCTGCTGGGTAGTCTGAGCTTATTCTTATTGACTCTCCTTTGTAGATGACTTTTTGTTTCTCCCTAGCCACTCTTAAAATTCTCTCTTTATCTTTGGTTTGGCAAGTTTGATTATAATATGTCTTGGTGACTTTCTTTTGGGATCTACCCTATGTGGGGTTTGATGAGCATCTTGGATAGATATCTTCTCATATTTCATGATATCAGGGAAGTTTTCTGCCAACAAATCTTCAACAATTCTCTCTGTATTTTCTGTTATCCCCCCTGTTCTGGTACTCAGTTCATTCGTAGGTTATTCCTCTTGATAGAGTCCCACATAATTCTTAGGGTTTCTTGATTTTTTAAATCCTTTTATCTGATTTTTCCTCACATAAGTTGGTTTCAAGTGGTTTATCTTCAATCTCACTAATTCTGACTTCCATTGCCTCAATTCTGCTCCTGTGACTTTCTATTGAGTTCTCTAATTCTGAAATTTAATTGTTAATGTTCTGGATTTCTGATTGCTGTCTCTCAATGGATTCTTGCAGCCTGTTAAATTCTTCATTATGCTCTTCTCTAATCTTTTTAATTTCCTCTATTGCATGTTCTGCGTTTTGCTTAATTTCCTTCCTAATTTCTTGAAGAGTTTTGTATATTAATCTTTTGTATTCTGCCTCTGGTAATTTCAAGAAATTTTCCTCCTCTGGAAAATTTCTGGATTCTTTATTTTGGGAGCTTCCTGAAGCTATCGTGGATTGCCTCTTTATGTGATTTGATATTGACTGTTGTCTCCGAGCCATCAATAAGTTATTATATTTTTTATTTTATGTTTGCTTACTGTGTCCTAGCTTCTTGTTTTGTTTTGATACGCCCAAATAGGCTGCTTGTGTGAGCTAGTTTGATTATTGGCACCTTTGAAGCTCTAATGTCCTGTCATCAGGTGATTAGATCTGTTACTAGGTATGTGAGCTCAGGAGTCTGCCCACTCCTCCTGTATGGATTCAGCTCAGGTGCCCAGGTGGATAGCCACCAAGTGTGTGGTGTAGGCTCTCATTTACAGTCCTAGACTGGCATGGGTGATTGGTGTAGGCACAGGCATCTGGCTGCAGCAGGGAGACACACTCTGAGCAAGGCAGGGGGCTGACAGCCACCCCCGAGTGTCCAGGAGGAAGACATGTCCCTTTTCCCTAGAGCGCGTAGGTGGGTGGGTTTTGCAGCCAGACTATGAGCACCTAATGCTGTTGGCTGTAAGAACTGGGGGGCATCTCTTATTCTTGGACCCCTATCGCAGGTGACTAGGTGGCGTGGGTGGAGCCACCAGTCCTCAGGCCCTTGATGTGGGTAGGTGAAGGCCCTGCTTAATGGGCAGAGAAGTGTCATCTGTAAAGAACCTGACACTTCACAGCTGAAACAGTTGAAGTCAGACTTCCAGTGTATACCCTGTTGTACTGCGGTAATGAGGACCTACGCTGTTGAGATGGGCCCACACAAGTCTATGTGGGGGAAAGGCACTCAAAGTCTGTGGATCCTTTATGCCTGTTCCTAGGCAAAGGAGCTGTGCCTACCCTGGGTTCCTGGTTTAGGGGATCCAGCAGTTTATTTTTTCTTCTCTTTGTTAATTTGTTCACTCTCCAACGCAGGGAGAATGGCACCAGGCGTGTGACTGATCCTACTTCCAGCCCAGGCGACTCAGCAATTGCTGAAGCCGGTCTGAGACCCAGTGCAGAGCAGGGAGAAGGGAGGTAAATGGGAGAGAGGTTTTTCCCTAAGAGGGGTGTTTCTGATCTGTGTGGTAAGCTGTACACAAGTACTTATCTTTCATGGAGGGCTGCTTCTCACTGGTTCTGGGTGGCCGTGTAGAGTCTCTGGTGCTGGGGCTTTCCCGGTGCAGAAAACACACCTCCAGAGCATGGCTGCTTGTCTGCCTCACCGCTTACCCCTGAGCTGATCAGGCCTGAAGGGCTCAGGCTCTTGCCGGGTCAGGTCTGGCAACTCCTCACTGCTTCCGAACTGTCTCTCCCTCCCCCTGCCACTCAGTCTGGTTCCTCAATTCTGCCTTTCATGTTTAGGGCTCCCAGACTGCCATGTATAATGGATTCACTTGTTTTTTTGGGTCTCTGTTGTAAGAGGGTCCACTGAAGTGTCTGACTACTCCGTCATCTTTGCCCCAGCCTCTGGAAGAGTTTTAAAGTGTCTAATAGTGAAAGCCTAGATTGCCTTGAAGAGACTGTTGGTGGAATTATGGACATCAAAGACAATTCTGGTGACGGCTCAGAGCAAAGTAAGGGGAAAGCTGTAACACCAGAGACAGCACAGATGGTGAGAAGCAGTGGCAGAGAATTGGTGGCAGCAGAACTAGGACCCCGGTGCGAGACAGTGCAGGAGCTGACCCACGGAGCAAGAGAGCTGAGTGCCTTCGGGCTGAGGCTTACTGGAGGAGTAGGATGCCTCCGGGCACTTATCAGTAGAGCTAAAGAGCTTTGTAACACTTGCCCAAGCAGGGCAGAGGCTAGGCTGGCCCAAGAGGCCAAGAGACCAAGAAACCAGGTAACAGAAGTTGAAGAGATGAGGAGAACAGGAAACAAAGCTGCCTCAGTCTCAAAGGGTAGGGCCATGACCTCTGGAGTGTCAAAGGGTAGAAATACGAACTGCTGGGTCTCAAAGGGTTTAGGCCATAGTCTCCTAGGTTTCAAAGAGAGTCAGATCTTCAACAATTCAGTTCCGGAGTGTGGAGCTGCCATTCATGAATGCCAGGTGAATGGGGCCAGATTCACTGTCCATTGCTGAAGAGGCAGGGGTGTCATATCCAAGAGGAAGAAGAATGGGGCCTGCCAGGGCAGAGGGAGTAGGGTCGCCACTCAGACAGAGAATGGGGCTGCCCAAACCCGAGGGAGCAGAGTTGACCTCCCAGTGGGCCTGGAAGGAGGAGCTGAAGCCCGGTGCTGAGAGGCCTCCACCCAGAATCTGGAGAGTGTGGCCAGTACCCAGACTCTGGAAGGCAGGGCCATTGCCTAAATGGTCTCAGAGAACAGAGGATTATTTTCAAGCTTTGAGAGTTAATTAATATGTTCTGCTGACTTGCTTGGTGCCTGTTATCCCTTCTTTCCCTCCAATTTCTCCCATCTGTAGTGGAAATATCTACCTTGTGCCTTTTCCACCATTGTACTCTGGAAGCAGATAACAGAGAGAGAAAGCCTTCTCCTGGAGCTGGCACCCTGAATTCAGACTTCTAGCCTCCTAAACTGTGAGAGAATAAATTTCTGTTTGTTAAAGCCATCCACTTGTGCTATTTCGGTTATAGTAGCGCTAGATAACTAAGACAACACAAAAAAAAAGCCTTGAAAACAAAGACTCAAAAAGAGACTTGTACACCAATGTTCATTGCAGCATTATTCACAATAGCCAAAAGGTGGAAACAACATAAATGCCCATCAACAGATGAATGGATAAACAAAATGTGGTACATACATACAATGGAATACTACTCAGCCAGCAGGAGAAATGAAATCTTGATATATGCTACGGTATGGACGGAGCTTGAAGATATTATACTGAGTGACATAAAGCCAATCACAAAAGGACAAATACCATATGACCTCACTTATATAAAAAGACAAGAAAAGGCAAATGTATAGAGAATAAAGTTAATTAGTGGTTACCAGGAAAGGAGGGAGGGGGGAGGGGGGTTAACGGTGGTAGAAAAATTGCATTGATTAAGGGTAGGGTTGCACAGCCAATTATTGTAATTGCTGTCAATAAATTGTACACCTGTAAAAAGTTGAAATTATGACATTTTGAAGAAATCTGTAAAAGGTTTGACTAGTCTTTTGGAAACTATTTAAAATACATCAATAGCAACATCTTCACATAAAAAAAGTCAATAGATTTATTTATTCATTAAAATAGTACTAATAATCATGTTCAGAAGGAAAAAGTTGTGCTAAGTGCCATTTGGTATGCAAAGTTTTCCAAAGAACTTTCGATTTAGCAAAGGGAAATAGAACTCTTAATTGAAATTACTCTCATTGAAAGCCATATTTTAAGGATGTCATATAATCCTAGAGCAGTGAGAGCAGGTTAGAAAGACGTTTCTGAAAAGGCAGCTTATTTTGAACTCAGAAGGTTCAAATTTGGAAGTTTACAATTGAAAATCTTACATTTAGATACAGTAAGGATATAATAGGTTTGACAGCGATCTAGTGAGATGAACTAATAGCCACTGGTTTGACTATACAGTACAGGTAGTAGAGAAATGGGGAGTATTAGGAAGGGTGGTTGGAGCCAGACTGTGAAGATTCGAGACTCCAAGATGAATAGTTGAGACTTTTATTTCTCAGCCTGTGAAATCCTGGCTTCATATTTACTCTAAGTTATGGTTCTCAAAGTGTGCTCCAGGGAGCCCTGGGAGCATTCCTTGAGACTCTTTTATGGAGTCCATGAGGTCAAAAGTATTTTCATAATAATACTAAGACATTATTTGCCTTTAACATTCTCATTGTCTCACAAGTTTACAGAGGAGTTTTCCAGGGTATCTATGATATCACAACAGATTGAATGCAGAAGCAGACATAAGAACTCATATGTCTTCTATTAAGCCAGACATTAAAAAGATTTATAAAAACATAAATCCGTACCATCCTTCTCATTAACTATCTTTGGGGGCTTTTTGGGAGGAAAGCAATAGTTATTTTTCATAAAATATATTATATATAATAAATATAAATATTTTATATTATATTACAATATATGTTAATATATTATCATATAAATATATAATACTATAATCTATATCACATATATATTATATGCATTGCCATTGTGTTGATTCTGACTCATAGCAACCCTACAGGACAGAGTAGAACTGTCCCTTAGGGTTTTCAAGGAGCAGCTGGTGGATTCAAACTGCCGACCTTTTAGTTAGCCGCCAAGCTCTTACCCACTAAGCCACCAGGGATCCATATATATTATACATAATATAAATACAATGTATCATTTATAATAACATGCTTATAGTTATTTAAGTGTTCTCAAGTTTTTATTTCTTATACTATATATACCAATAGATATAGCCACATATACAAAAGCTCTTTGAGGTCTTTGCTATGTTTTAAGAGTTTAAAGCTGTCCTAAGACCAAAATGTTTAAGAACCATTGCTCTAATAATTATTTAGCCTTGATAAAGACTCAATTATGACCTCTAGTGGATACATTCAGCCATTTTGTAAACCCGTGGAATCTGATTTAGTAATCAAAATAAAAGGGCATTATTTGAAATTCCACTGTCATTTCTTCTCAAGACTTCATTCAAGTTCTTCTTTGGGAGGTACCAAATCTAGTTTACAGGACACCAGGGTTTTTTATGGTACCACTGGACCACCAGCTTCACAATCACCTGTGAAACCGTCTTCAAAGGAACATTCCCGGGTCTTACCCAGATCTTCCAATCGGAGTCTCTTGTGATAGAGCATCATATTAAGAGTTCCACATTGTTCTTATGAACACTGAGGTTTAAGATTCTTATCCTAGTACATGTGTGGAGACTTGAAAATTTATGAAGAGTCATCACAGAATGACGGTTAACACTGACATGGAGTTAGACATTTCCATTCAGCTGGGATGTCAGTTTCCACAGACTTAAAAGACTGGCAAAAGCTGTCTGCTATATGGGTTCTTTTTACATACTCCCTCTAAAAAACAAAAACAAAAAACCAAACAAATATATTCCTCTTAATGATTTTAACAACGGAAATACATAAAAAGAAAATAGAAATGTATTTGTTCTTTGATCTACTACTCCTGTATTTATCTCCTCATTTCCTAAAAACTTCTTGAGTATTGAAAAATAACACTCCCTCAAAAACACAACTTTCCATGAGTGTATACTCCTAGATGCTTTCCCACACGAAGGTGACTTGTTGCCAGCAAAAACTGAGAACTTTGTAGTTCATGGGACTTGTCCAAGGAAAAAGAAGTACCTGTGGGTCCTTGTTATTGTTGTTGTTTGTTGTCCCCATGGATGGGCTGGGCATCAGACCGTTGTGATCCATAGGTTTTCATTGGCTAATTTTGGTAAGTAGATCACCAGGCCTTTCTTCCTGGTCTGTCTTAGTCTGGAAGCTCCAAGGAAATCTGTCCAGCATCATAGCAACACATAAGCCTCCACTGACAGAGGGTTAGTGGCTGTACATGAGGTGCATTGGCCCAGAATTAAACCCAGGTCTCCCACATAGAAGGCAAGAATTCTACACTGAAGCACCGATGCCTCATATTGTAGGTCTTCAGTGTGACCACAGTTCTTCTGAGACATCAGTCTACCCTCCTGAAGGAGGAGAGCGTGAGTCAGACCTGAGCTTCTAAGCTTTAATGTGCGTAGGAATCATCAGAGACTGAAAAGCCTAAAATATTGACTATCTGGCCATTACAGAAAATGTTTGCTGACCCCTACTCTTGATCAGTCATTTTCAAACTTTAATAAACAAACCAATCACCAGGATATTGTTAAAATACAGATTCTGATTCAGTGGATCTGGCTGGGCTCTATATTTCTGATAGCTCCCAGGAGATGCTGATGCTGCTGATCTACTGGTCACCCACAACAGGTTTGCAATGTAGAGCCTCAGGCCCCACTCAGTCCTACTGAGTCAGAATCTGCATTTCACTAGGATTCCCAGGTGATTCTCATGTCCACTAACCATTAAGAAGAACTGGTGTAGACTGCAAAAAAGAGCACGTCTTTAATTTCTAACAGAACTGGATGAGAATCTCACTGTTTTATTACTTACTAGCTGTAAGAATGGTGGCATGCAATTCAAACCCTCTAAATCTCAGTTTCTTCATCTCCAAAGAGGAGAGAAAAATACTCTGTCTTCCTACTTTTATAGTCTTGTTAGGAGAATTAAACGAAGCAACGGAAACAATTTATAAATAACTGCTAACACTTGTCGAGGGTTACTATGTGTCAATCACTACAGTGAATACAAAGAAATTGAATTTCAGAGAGGTGAAGCAACTTGCTCTAATTCAAATAACAAGCTAGAGAAAGGTAGAACTGACATTTAGTCCTGGCCAGAAGTCACCTCCTCCTGCACTCGTCACCTCCATGTAATAGTGTCCACCTTGAAGGCATTCCAGCCGTATTTATATGTCTGTGTTGATGATTTAGATTATTTTTGTGAACATATTCCAAGACACATCTCCATGCGCAGATGAAAGAAATCTACAACATGGGCCAATAGGAAAAACACTGCAAACCAGAGCACCCAACACACATTTGACCTTCACCCAAAAGTCAAAAAGCAATGGAGTAAATCAAAAGATGTCCTAACCCATATCCTGTGTCAGAGCAACTTCGTTAAATTAAGATCAAACTTCCAGAAATCTGGGAATGGTTGACTCTTATGATGAATAAATCACATATTGAAGGAGATGGCAGTGTACAAGTACTTCAATTATATAGTTTACTTGTCTTTAAAATCACCTTAGAGTATTAACTCTCAGGACATTTTTGGCACCGAAAGCCTCCATCTGCTTATACTCTCCCTTGCATTTTCATGGCTTTTTCAACCCCCCCTGTTTTGCCCGGTAGGAAGTCAAACTGCTTGAATCATTTTCACCAGGCAATCGCCATCCCTGCTACTCACTTTCATCTTCCCTTCCTGCCCTTACTCGAGGTCACAGGCCTGGCAAGCTTTCTTTGGAAGAGCAGTTTATAGAAGATGCAACAGCATCCTCTACTGACCTAGACTCACAATGTCAAAGGGGCGCCCGCTCACTTTAGTACTTGAGCGTGGTTTACAAGGCTCCTTCAATTGCAGGGCACGTATCAGTGTTTTTTTTTAATTTTTCTTATTTTATATTACTTTTAGTATAAAATGAAATTTTTATTTTTAAGCTAATTTTGAACAGTAAAATATAATGACTTCCAGGAGAATAGAAGAAACGGGATTTGAAAATGCTAATTCCTCAGGTTGTCTGATCATTTTGCATGATAAGACAAAAAAAAAAAAAAAACCTGAAAGCCCAAACCCACTGTCATCCAATTGATTCCAACTCATAGCAACCCTATAGGACAGAGTAGAGCTGCCCGTAGGGTTTCCAAGGCTGTATAATCTTTATAGAAAGAGCCCTGGTAGTCCAGTGGTTAAAGCACTTGGCTGCCAATGGAAAGGTCCGGAAAGGTCCGTGGTTTGAACCCACCAGCTGCTCTGTGGGAGAAAGACCTGGCCATCTGCTTCTGTAAAGATTACAGCCTTGAAAACCCTATGGGACTGTTCTACTCTGTCCTATAGGGTTGCTATGAATTGGACTCAACTCCATGGCAACAGGTTTGGTTGTTTTTTTTTTTAATCTTCTTGGAAGCAGATTGCCACATCTTTCTCCCATGGAGTGGCTGGTGTATTTGAACCTTTTAGTTAGTAGCCAAGTGCTTAACCACTGTACCACCAGAGCTCTGTAGGTTGAGACCACACCTGGCAAATGCTTAAGTGCTTAATGCGTTCATCTCAAAATTATCTGTTCAGCTCCTTCCAACCATCTTTGGGATAAAGAACAGGGCATTTTCTATCTGTCCTGTGAATACTTTCACACCCTATCTCCAAAAAATGGTTATTTATTGTCATGGATTGAACTGTGTCCCCTGAAAATGTCAGCTTGGCTAGCCCATGGTTCCCAGTATTATGTGATTGTCCACCATTTTGTCATCTGATGTGATTTTCCTATGTGTTGTAAATTCTACCTCTATAATGTTAATGAGGTGGGATTAGTGGCGGTTATGTTAATGAGGCAGCACTCGATCAACAAGACTAGATTGTGTTTTAAGTCAATCTCTTTTGAGATATAAAGGACAGAAATGAGCGGAGAAACATGGGAACCTCGTACCACCGAAAGCAGCACCTGGAGCAAAGCACATCCTTTGGAGAAGCTCCTAGACCAGGGGAAGACTGATAACAAGGACTTTCCCCAAGAGCTGACAGAGAAAGCCTTCCCCTGGAGCTGGCACCCTGACTTCGGACTTTTAGCCTCCTAAACTGTGAGAGGATAAATTTCACTTTGTTAAAGCCATCCACTTGTGGTGTTTCTGTTATAGCAGCACTAGATGACCAAGACATTCATCTGTTCATTCAAAAATCATTTATTAAGCATCTTCTTGCACTACAGAATGTATTAATTAGCTGCTGCCAATACAAAAACAGTGTCTGTCTTGGTGGAGCTTACACACCCAAGTGGGGAAGCAGACAAGTAAACTAGTGAAGACACTGCAGATCTCCCCGTGTTACTATCAGCTCAGAGTCTGTGTTCAAGTTGTTGAAATGTGTGGATAGTCCCCTTTTCCCAGTTCACAGTTACCTAAGTAAACCTCCCTCCTCTTTACCCAGTGCACAGTCACCTGAGTAAACCTCCATAGGTCTTTCAGAGGAAGAACTGAGGGAATCATTGGCATGTAAATTTATTGGGGCTTTGCAAGGTCTTTCCCACTGGGGACCACGTTACCTCTTTAGTCAATGGGCTCTGGGTCTGAAAACTGGCTCAAGTCCAGAAATTGGGAAAGGGTTGATTGCGCTCAGCCTCTTGATTTCTTCTGCTAGTATAAACTGAGTAGTACCCCTGTTGGCTTCCCTCATATTTTGCTCCTCAGGGTGCTGAATTCTGTTAACCATCTCCATAACCCCTTGTCTGACACTTCTCCAGCTTCTGCTGGTAAACGTCACCTAGGTGTTGCAGTTTATTTGGGATATAGTTGTTTCCCTTTCTTATCAAGTCCAGAATGTCCCCAATTGGGTTATGCCGTGATTTAACCCAAATTATAGGCCTAGTGGCCTAGCCCGCAGGAGGGAGATAAGGACAGATGCAGAGAGGGTCACCTTGTTGAGGAGAGGCCTCTACATTACCTTCCAGAATGACAAGAGTAGTTATTCTTACTAGGGAGGGATTGGCCATTCTACAGTCTCAGAAAGTTCAAGAGAGTCTGCAGAGTCAAAACCTTCAGAGATTCAGCCTAGATGACTCCATCCAAATATCAGAATCACAGGGTTTCTCAAACAAAGGCCTAATCTTAGCTTTGTATCCTTCTCACTAAATTGCTTATCATTCTCTCTACTTTCTTCCCAGTCAACATGAGGTCTTCAGAAAGCTTTCATGACAAGTTACCATCCCATCACTTTCAAGCTTTTTATTGTTCAGCATTTTAATTTCAAAAATAAGATTATTTTTATTGCTAGTTTCTATTGACAGGTCTTATTCTGATGGATGTTTACTAAATTATTGGCTTACATATTCTGAGTTCAGTGTCCTTCTTACTCAAGTAAATTCTTTAATAATCATTCAGCAAGGGTTCATGCATAGGAAATGCAGTCTTTTTCTGGAAATGACTTTATTTCACTTTATTGTTTTTCTGAGTATGCAATATTAGATTGACCTTTCTTTTCCTTCTGCATCTTGAGTTGGACTACGCATTTTGTGGTTGCTACTACTGTATTTTATCCAACATCTCCTCAAATCTGCAGTGAGGAGGAGCCTGCATTACTCCAGCCTGCCCTGTGGCTGTAACCAGAAGTACTTCCTAATGCTTGAGCCACTTTGACTTGGGTTTTCTTTTCCTTCCAAGGAATATCATTGTAACTTACAAAGTTGTCTTTATCTACTCATGCTTTAAGGGAGTAGGCTTTGTGAAATCTTTTCCCTACAGCACAGCCCCAAGCCCAAATGGAACTGACTGGTTCCTTCTCTTTGTCTCATGCACCCTGGACTAACCACTGTCACCTACGTTTACTTACTTTGTTAACTTAGAGTTAACATCATGAGTGTAAGCATCATGAGCATAGTACATATGGAAGCAATTTTTCCTGAATGAGAGAATAAATGGTAAATAAATGGAATATTTTCAGAGTGGGAAATCTTGGACCTACTTCTGAAATTCTGTAGCAGTTCAGACATTTTTCAGAGTTCCTTAGTAAGGTGGGTAGAGTAGAATCTCAATGAAATGGAGTTTCTGTCGTGGACATATATATTTAACCCAATAAAGAGAAATTACTCACAAGCTTCTATGTAATAATACCAATAGCAATAGTAACATTGTACCACTTTGTGAGAAACATTTATACAGTTTGCATTTGATATGCAATCCTCAAATGTAGTTGTAGAACAACTATCCCTTGAACTGACAAGGCTGGAAGCAGGTATGTCCCAGTAGACATAGTCAGATATTGTGTTTTATTTTCTAACAAGGACTCCATGTTTCTAAGTTTGTTAAATCCATTAGCGATCCAGGCTTTGAATTTTTCATGGATGTGAAATTCATGTCTTTATCCTGAAATTTAGGAAAATAGTCCTAAAATTCTAAGGAAATGACACTAGCCTAGAAAAGAAAATTAACTACTTTACGGAGCTTATGCTTTGGTCCATGATTAGAATTAGAAACCACCTTCATCTCCACATTATTGAGAGAACTCCTTCTAGTAACATTGAATACAACACATACTGTGTAACGACTGCATAGTATTCTTTTTTTTTTTTTTTAATTCAGGTTAATTTATGCCAAAATATGTTAAATATTAAAGGATATCCAGTTGTAGCCAAGAAAAAAGGCCAAGATCACTCCACGTAGTTGGTGCACTGAAGGTTCACTGACAAGCAGAAGATTCACTGACAAGCAGTTGTGCACGTTTCTTCAGCTTTCTCTACTGACACAGGATGCTGCCACGAGAACTCCTGCCACGACAGCCTCCGGGTCCTGGGTGTAGACATCACCAATGTCACCGTCTGCCGGTACACTGCATTCTGTACTGCCTCTACTTCTTGGAGTCACTAACTCCCAACTAAAATCTAAAGATGGTGCTTCTGATTGATGGAGCCAAGGTTATATGACTGTGCCCTAGCTGCAAGGGATGTCAGAAGAGCAAGTATGGATATTTTCAGCCTCTACGCTGGAAAACAGGGTCTACCTTATAAGCGGGGGCATTCGTGAAGTACAAGAAGGGTGCCTTAGATGCTGGACACTAAAATAAATGGCAACTGTCCTCCAGAGTCTGTCTCCAACAAGATTTTAAAGTATCTTTGCCCTAGATTCTGTACAATTTTGCTCTTTAGTTACATTCTCTCACACTCTTCCTCCCTCACAAACCAAACCTATACTCCAAAGACATAATTCTCATGTTGTTTTCTGGCTGGTTCTAGATTTAAAAATACACAAACAAAACTCCACTAATTGCCATCTAAGAAGGTTCTGAAAAACTAGGTACCAGATGACATACTCTGTAGTGGCAGGGACTGTGTCTTATTTATTTGCTCAACTGTCCTTAGCATATTACCGGGGCCAGAGTAAGCTTCAGGAAAATGTGTTAAATGGCTTTTTAAAAAAACCTCGTATTTCCCTACCTACTTAGGCCACTAGGCTAGGCTCTGGGAAACTTAATTCTCCCTGACTATCTTGACCTTGGAACCCTGGTGGGGCAGTGGTTAAGAGCTCAGCTGCTAACCAAAAGGTTGGCAGTTCAAATCCACCAGCTGCTCCTTAGAAACCCTATGGGGAAGTCCTATAGGGTCGCTATGAGTTCAAATTGACTGGATGGCAATGGGTTGGGTTCTCTTGACCTCATTCAGAGACAGCATAGAGATAACCCATCGTGCCAAATGTGATGGGTTGTAGTGGTTCCTGGGGAACTATGTTGAGAAGACTGTTAAGGAAACATCTAGACTGATTAATAGGGAATGTCTTATGTCTTTTTTTTTTTTTTGGAAATATATGCCATTTTTATTTCTCCAATTGACTCAATTCAGGATCACCCCTCATTCATAACACAGTAATTTCATCTTTGTCCCAGATACTTGGGTTATATAACTTGAATTCAGCCCTTGATTCACCCATGATGGCACAATAACTTCATGTCAGGCTCCAGGCTCATTTCCAAAGTCCAGGTGTTCTTTGCTTCAATGTCCTTTCTCTCTCTCTCTGTATGTATTACTATTATTGCTTTATTGCTCATCACAGCCATAAATTAGCAACAATCTGCAGCATTGCTGAAAGAGCACTGAATTAGGTTACAGCACAAATACCCAAGAACCTATCAAGGCTTTGCTATTTCTTTTTTGTTTTGTTTTGTTTTTTTTTATCATGGTTCTTGGCCACTATCATTTGATAACTTTTTTTTTTTAATTGTACTTTAGGTGAAAGTTTACAGAGCAAGTTAGTTTCTCATTAAACAATTAATATGTATATTGATTCGTGACATTGGTTGCCAAACCCATGACATGTCAACACTCTCCCCTTTTTTACCTTGGGTTCCCCATTTTCATTAATCCAGCTTTCCTGTCCCCTCCTGCCTTCTCATGCTTGCCCCTGGGCTGGTGTGCCCATTTAGTCTCCTATACATGATTGAGCTATGTGTAGTATTGTTTGTTTTATAGGCCTATCTAAACTTTGGCTGAAGGGTGAACCTCAAGAGTGACTTCAGTACTCAGTTAAAAGGTTGTCCGGGGACCACACTCTCAGGGTTTCTCCAGTCTCGGCATGCCAGTAAGTATAGTCTTTTTTTGTGAGTTTGAATTTCATTCTACATTATTCTCCAGCTCTGTCTGGGACCCTCTACTGTGACCCCTGTCAGAGAAGTTGGTGGTGGTAGCCAGGCACCATCTAGTTGGGCTAGACTCAGTCTGGTGGAGGCTGTGGTAGTTGTGGTCCATTAGTTCTTTACGCTAATCTTTCCTTTGTGTCTTTGGTTTTCTTCATTCTCACTTGCTCCAGTTGGGGTGGGACCAGTAGATGTATCTTAGATGGTCGCTCACAAGCTTTTAAGACCCCAGATGCTACTCACCAAAGTAGGATGTAGAACATTTTCTTTATAAACTATAGTATGCCAATTGAGCTAGATGTCCCCTGAGACCATGGCCCCCAGCCCTCAGCCTTTAACTCAATCCCTATGGGAGTTTGGAGGTGCCTATGAAGCTTCCATGACTTTGCCTCCTTCAAGTTGTGCTGGTTTCCCCAGTATTGCCTACTGTCTTACCCTTCACCAAAGTTACCATTTGTCTATTGTCTAGTTAGGGTTTTTCCCTCCTCACACCTTTCCTTCCTCTTAACCATAAAAGATTGTTTCTTTCTGTGAGTAAACCTTTTCATGAGTTTTTATAATAGTGGTCTCATACAGTATTTGTCCTTTTGCAATTGACTTACTTCACTCAGCATAATGCCCTCCAGATTCATCCATGTTGTGAGATGCTTCACAGATTCATCAGTGTTCTTTCTCATTTCATAGTATTCCATTGTGTGTATATACCATAGTTTGTTTATCCATTCATCTGTTGATGGGCACTTAGGTTGTTTCCATCTTTTTGCTATTGTGAATAATCCTGCAATGAACATGGGTGTTCATATGTCTATTCGCGTCACGGCTCTTATCTCTCTCGGATATATTCCTAGGAGTGGGATTGCTGGATCTTATGGCATTTCTATTTCTAGCTTTTGAAGGAAGTGCCATATTGTATTCCAAAATGGTGTACCATTTTTCATTCTCACCAGCAGTGCATAAGAGTACCAATCTCCCCTCAGCCTCTTCAACATTTATTTTCTGTTTTTTTGATTTGTACGCAATGTTGGGGTGAGGTGGTATTTCACTGTAGTTTTGATTTGCATTTCTCTAATGGTTAGTGATCGGGAGCATTTCCTCATGTGTCTGTTCGCTGCATGAATGTCTTCTTTGATGAAGTGTCTATTCATATCCTTTGCCCATTTTTTTTAACTGCATTATTTGTCTTTTTGTTGTAGACGTGTTGGATTTTCCTATAGATTTTAAAGATTAGACTTTTGTCCGGTATGTCATAGCCAAAATTTTTTTCCCAGTCTGTAGGTTCTCTTTTTACTCTTTTGGTGAAGTCTTTGGATGAGCGTAAGTGTTTAATTTTTAGAAGATCCCAATTATCTAGCTTATCTTCTGGTGAGTGTTTGATTTTTAGAAGATCCCAGTTATCTAGCTTATCTTCTGGTGTTTGTATATTGTTAGTTACAGTTTGTATCCTATTTATGCCCTGTATTAGAGCCTCTAGCATTGACCCTATTTTGTCTTCCATGATCTTTATAGTTTTTGGTTTTATATTTAGGTCTTTGACCCATTTTGAATTGGTTTTTGTGTATGGTGTGAAGTATGGGTCCTGTTTCATTTTTTTTACAGAAAGGACATCCGGTTTTGCCAGCACCATTTGTTAAAAAGACTGTCACGTCCCCATTTAATGGCATTTGGGCCTTTGTCAAATATCAGGTGACCATAGGTAGATAGATTTACTTCAGCATTCTCAACTGTATTCCATTGGTCAATGTGTCTGTTGTTGCACTAATACCAGGCTGTTTTGACTACCGTAGCTGTACAGTAGGATCTGAGGTCCAGTAGTGAGAGGCCTTCTACTTTGCTCTTCTTCTTTAATAGTGCTTTACTTATCTGAGGCCTCTTTCCTTTCCATATAAAGTTAATGATTAGTTTTCTCATCTTGTTAAAGAATGCTGTTGGTATTTGGATCGGGATTGCATTGTATTTGCAGATTGCTTTGGGTAGAATTGACATTTTCACAATGTTGAGTCTACCTGTCCATGAGCATGGTGTATCTTTCCATTTATACCATGGTCTCATTTGGTTTCCTCAAGTAGTGTTTTGTAGTTTTCTTTGTATAGGTCTTTTATGCCAGTTGAGAATGTCTTGACTGATTGATGCCTACTCTGACTGCCAAATGGAAGAGTGTTGGTATGTTGCCTGAGTATCTGCCATCACTGATGTAAATACAGAGAAATTATTATTATTACTTTTTAGTTTGGTCTAAGAAAAATAGGGTTTCTTCAAAATACCTCTTTTATAAAATTACAGACAGAACCAAAAGGAAGAATCAATACTAGGTCATGGAATAATAAGTGTCTTCCTGTAGGAGCCCTTATGCTAATACACCCAATGTTGGCTACACTCTGGCTTGACTGGCTCATTAACAGACACATCACACTGAGATCACCTTTCCAACCATCTGGGTTACACATCTGATGAAGCCACTTAGAAATCACTCAACATTGGCTTACAAGATGGGCATATGATAGATCATCCTATGGTATTCATGGTGTGGGATGTTGAAAGGGAAAACAAATAAAGCAAGAGAAAAGAGAAGGAATTTAGAAGCAAGATCTGAATGAGAAGGAACAGGAGGATACAGAAATGGCAAGCCATAAATGAGACCAATACTGAGAGATCCAATCCACAAACTGGGTTGTGGCTAATCCTTTCCAAGGTAAGGGCTGATTCCTGGTTCAGAACAGGCCAGGAACACAGCAGTGGTGTTGAGTAGAGATGGTGACAGCATTTGATTTAGGTCAGATTGCCCAAGGTGATCCAACTGGAAACAATGTGGGAAAAGGCAGAAAGTCTCTCAACTATCCCTGGGATACTGGGTTTCAAACAGCAATTTCACACACACTCACACACACACACACACACGCTGTCTCTCACTTACACACATACACACAGTGTTTGTATACTTTAAGACTAGTTTATAAAAGTATTGTCCATCATCCTGCAGACCCATTATGACAATGGTAATAATAGCTAGTGCTTTATAACTATATATTATATGCCCGATGTTGTGCCAACATTTTACATAAGAATATTTGTAGCAATGAAGTGAGATAGGTACCGGGAATGTCTCATATTTACAGTTGAAAACATGAATCTCAGAAAGTTTAAGTGACTTTTCCAAGGTCACAGAGCTTATGCCAGCTGTTGAGCTAGAGTTTAGACCCCAGAGCACTCTACTGCACTCTACGCACTACAGTTTTTTCAAAATTGTTTCTGTATTTAAAATAAGGAAATGTAGCTAGTTTCACATTTTCCATGATTCAAAGCAAACCAATAGTTCATTTAATTTCATAATTTTTATGATAGGAAGGGAAGGGAGGCAATTTTTTCTCTATCCTTTTTACAACAGAGAATCTTGAGGTTCAGATTGTGTAAGGGTTTTGCTATGAGACTACAGAGTTGGAAATGGACAAAGTGGATCTAAAACTCAGGTATTCTTACTATGAAACACTGTTTGGCTGAGCTTTACCATTTACAAATTTAGCAGTGTTATATACAGTAAACGGAGAAAGAGTAGAGTGATGATCTACCCTACCCCAGAACTATGATTTTTCTTCATATTAAATACTAAATAAATTTATTCACTTAGTAACTGTGATCTAATGCACCAGACACAAGTTGTACATATAAAATTTTAGAGATGAAAACTACATTTGAAGTCATTTATTTCAAATCCCTCGTATTTTACGGCTGAGGAAACAAATCCAAAATGGTCGACTTATTTAATATTGCATTATTGATTAAAATTACAGCCTGGTCTAGAAAGCTGGGGTTTTCCCCAAGCTTCTGCCCACAGTCCAGGCTTCCTCTGTCTATAGCACAAAGATCTGGGAAGAAAAAAATTACATGATAAACAACGTCTTTATTTGCTCCTGGAGGCCAAGGAAGATTTTATAGTGTTAGTAATGTTCTCAGATTGAAGTAGTAGAAAGAATACATGAATGTATGTATGATATGGGTATGGACATGAGTATACATATGAGCATATATATAGATATGAGTATGATATGGATATGGATATGAATACATATATAGGTTGGATATAGATATGATACAGATATAGATATCAATTTTAAATTGGGTTAAGGGTGAGTCAAAGGTCATTTGCCTAATGCATTGCAAGCAGTTGTGCCTCAAGCTCTCCAGAAACCTCAGAGGAAAATTAGTTTCACAGTTTTTCTTCATCCTGCTGAGGAATCATTATGAGTGTCCAGCAGATGCCACTGTTGTCAGTTGTAGATGAGTCATCACAGAAAACAATGGAGGTAAGTAAAATACAACAAAAGCAATCCTGTTGTCTTTAAAAAAAAGTAACAAAGTAATACATCATTGGATCTTATTACTTACCTTTTAACAAAACATTTAATTAGACACCTGGCAACTAAAAGACATGAACTAAATTTATTAGAAAAAAAATGAACAGGGAAAGCAGCAAATATTTTAAATTGTAAAATAAAATTTATTTAAAAAAAATTAGAAGTGGATGCAATGACCAATGTTGACTGACAGCTATACATATTTAACAGTCAAGATATATTCTGTCCTGAAGAGTGACATCAAGGAAGGATAAAACAAAATAAACAAATCCTGTTCCTTTTTTGTTGGTATTACTGGGTCAATATAAAACAATTTTGCATTTCTCAAACCTATACTCAACTGTGATTGATTTGTTACTGCAATTTATTGTTAAATTAATTACTAACTTCCATTTCCTTTAATGTATGTAGGTGTTAAGTCTTTTTTAATAATTTAAAACTTACAAATTAAATCTGACTTAAATAACTGATTCCTTGTAAAAAAAAAAAAATTGCCTGGTGGCTATTGTCTTTTCCTAGGCCGGACTCACAAATTCTACAGTGGGGCTAATAAGCATAATCGAGCTCTCCAGGAACACCTTTTATTTTAATCATTAATTTCTCAAAATGTCTCCAGATTATAGTTCCTATAGTTCTTTTCATACATATTCATGTGGAACAGAATTCCTGACTATTTTAATTTATTCCCAATAAAATATTAAATTTATGCTGTATAGTAGGCACTCTGATGGTGCTGTGAGAGATTCAGAAAAGAATGAACATAGTTTCTGTTCTTAAATAAAGCAGAGAGTAGAGTAGAAAGAAAGGTTCTGTGCCTGGACAGATCTGTACTAAGCTAAAAAATTTCTATCATTACATACACTCATCTGTAAAATGGTGATCCCTCATATGGTTATTGTAAGAATTAAATGAGATGACATATGGACACAAAGTGCCTCTCTCAACACCTGGCACGTAGTAACTGAACAATACTAATTTTTACTCAAATAGCTTATGGTATTGGAGAGCAGTTAAGATGAGTAGTCAAAACCCTGTTAACATACAAAGTAGAAAACAATAAGTGACAGAAGAGAGGAATAAACTACATGAGAAATTGCAAATAAAAGATTCCAAACAGAATTGTTGGAGAAGAGTTTATGGAAGAAGTGGCATTGAGCTAATGCTTGAGATAATTTCAAGCATTTAAAATACAGAATTGTGGGATAATTGTATTTCAGGTGGAGAAAGAGTAGGGATGAGAGGAGAAGAATCAAAACATGGCACTCACTCCCATCACTATCCTACCTGTTTCAAACATTGTTTAGAATTTAAGGGGTTAAATGGAGATATATCATGTTCGTGGATTGGAAGACTCCATATAGTAAAGATCTCAATCTCCCCAAATTGATATACAGGTTTAAGGAAATTCTATCAAAACTCTGGCAAGAATTTTTAGACAAGATTATTCTTAAATTTATGTCGAAAACCAATGGAACTACAATAAATAAAACAATTTTGAAAAGGAAGAATAAGATGAAAGAATCATTCTCCTAGATTTCAAAATCTATTATATAGCTACAATAATCAAGACTATGTGGCTTTGGTGAGTGGATAGAACCATAGATTAAAGGAAAAGAATAGAAAATCTATAAATAGACACATAAACACACAAAAAGCCTGTTATTTTTGACAAAGTTTAAAAAAATAATTAAAGAAGTATAATCTTTTCAACAATAGGTACAGGAGCAACTGGACATCCATAGGCAAAAAATAATGAACCTTGACCTAAACCTCATACCTTATTAAAAAATTAACTCAAAATCCATCAGAGACTTAAATATAAAATGCAAAACTATAAAACTTTCAGGAAAAAAACCAGAAACTAAGTGGCGAAAATAAGACAAAATAAAAATTAAACTTTTGTAGGGGCTACAGAAGAACAGCAGACACAAGCAGACTCCAGAGATAAATAAGCCCTTCACAGGTGAACAGAGAGTTCTGGCAGCATCGATACCTGGATTTGGGCACCTGGTCTAGGTATAGACAGGCCTGCCACAGGCAAAATGACTTTGAGAGGACAAGGGGAAATAGGCCAAGCCTTGTACTCCACTGTGGGTTGAAGGGATGGCTTGGAGTGTGGATGAGCAACAAATGCAATGAATATTGTTCTATCCAGAAATTATCTGCCCCTCCCCAATTTTGCCAAGAAGACAGCAGTAGGGGAGGGAAGGGATGATAAGCAGATACAAATCAGATAATTGTATGAATTTTTACAGTGATTTGATTCCAAGTTCCTGATAGATTTGAATCCAAAGGTGAACCAAAAATGTCTGAAACTGCAGTCAACCTCATCCCATGCCAAAAATTAATAGCAAAACATATAGGAAAGGAATTCTATCCAATCTAATAATCAGATAAATATAAATTCGAACAATGAAATATAATGTTGTACCCCATCACACAAACAAAAAAGTTTCAAGTGTCATTGAGGATGTAGAGAAACTAACGTTTTATACCCTACCAGTGTTGATTTAATTAATTCAGGCACTTTGGAGAGTACGTTGGCAACTTCCTGGGAAGCTGAAGAGGTAGAACATATTATTGTTCACAAGGATCTGCTTCCTACCTTTGGAGAGGATTGTAAGTCACCAGGCATTTCCATGTGTCTAACCATTCTGCCCTGTATGTGGAATATATTCCCCTGCCCTATTGACTTGGACTTGATCCTGTGATTTGGTTTGGCCAATGGAATATGAGTAGACATGGATACCCCTGTGTGTACAGAAGCTATTAGAAGCATTGCAAGTTTTTGTCAAGCCTTCTGAGCATACTACTCTGCCATGAGAAGGGTGCATACAAGACAGGAGCTCTTTCTATCCTAGGTACTGGCTGCAGCAACCATCCCTCAGCAACCAATGTGAAGTCTGGGCGAGAAATAAATACTTGTTGTTGTAAGCAGATGAAAATTTGAACTTATTCGTTATGCAGTGTAAGTCCACTGCAACAATTTCACTAAAAAAAATTCTTAGAATTTCTGAAGTGATTTTAGACTTATAAATCTTTTGGTGAAGGAAAATGAAAACAAAATTCTAACCTATCATACAAATATGTTTATTGTTTAAATATTTATAAATGATAAGATTTTCATTATGGATGAAAACATTTATTGAAAATGTTATACATTTCATATTAATATTTACAACTGGTTTAAGGCACATAGTGCAAAATACTTCTTTTCTGATACAGAGATCCCCAAATGTTTCTCTATGATACAATATATCCCTAATAAATGTTTGGGAGGAAAAAAAAAACTTTGTGGGTAAAACTCATATAGTATTTACTGGCAAAAATCTGTTAGTAGATTCAGTTTTTTGGTTTACAGAGATGGTTGCCATAGAAAAATATTATTTGTACACCTGTCTTTTTAAATCATATTATTATACAAGACACAATTAAATTATCCACCTTAAAAAAAAAACTTAATACCTGAAAATTTGCCCATCGATAGTTAATTTTATATTACTTTTTCATTGTCTGGATATGAGAATCTTCAGATATAAAATAACTTGAACATCTCAAATAAAGGTTTTGCATATGTAAACATAATTTTATGTTTACCAAAACAGGAGCTTCAAAATTTCAAGGAATTCTCACTTGTTTATTTGATTAATAAAATATAAAATGCAGTATATAACTTTGAGAAAATAAAAACTTTAAGAATAGATATATACACATACAAGAGTTATAAATGCATAATAGAATATAAACATTATAAAAACAACGCATTGCTTGTATAATAGGTACAATCAAATTAGAGGTAGGTTTATAAAATCAAATTCCAATATATCATATCTTCTCCTGGATTATGCCCACAAAATTTCATATTTAGTATTTAACCAAACATGGATTTTTAATATAAAATTTGCACCTCATTTTTCAGAACCATTATTTTAATTAAAGCACCACAATCAACAATAAAAGAAAGTAAAGGAAAAATAAAACAAGGTATCTAAACTGTATCAGTAGAAAGTATAATGGCTATGTACTTTTCTGATGTAAATGCTGGTTTACTATTCACCTGGAAGATTCAATAATGCTTATTGAATAAGTTCATTTTCCTAATTTGTACTTTCTCCATTTTAACATAAAGTACATAAAATGTTTCATTGTACACTAGGATATTAAGCAGAGATTTACATGTGTAGTTATAGGCATAATATAATTATGGTCCAGTTCAAGCTGTTAACAGCAATATTAACTTAGTATAACTCATTTAAACATCCCTGTATTCTCTATCATAAACTATTATGTCCTCTGAAAGAGGTTCTGATTGAAGTCATACATCTGTTATTTTGAAGGACTTGAAAAAATTTTAAACAGTGATTTGAATCCCTGATGAGTACCCTGAAAAAAAGGCAGAGACATTTTGGGCATGGAAATTTCAGGAAAGAAAGAGTGAAGAAGAAAAGAGCACCAGTTGTCTGCACGTCCAGGGAATATCTCCTCCTTGGGGCATACTTCCCATTACTGAATGTTCATATTACTTGAATTGGAAGACCAGTAGTCATGTGAGGAACACACTTTCCACAGAACCCTCCACATCTGCCATAGACTTTGGTTCCGTCCTGAAAATAGGAAGAGGTGGAAATATAGGAGAATCGTAAACAAGCTGGTGTCTGCATGCATAAGGCAGAAAAAGCACATGTTTTGAATCATATGGCTGAAGTCATTAACCTACATTTCCTACAACAATTGCATTTGAGGTCAAAGATCACACCATTTTAGGATTAGTTCAAATCTGTGGTCATGGAAAAGTAGAAAAGGGAATTAGATGATGAGATTTATATTAACTACTTGATGATTATAAACTACACTACGTCTAGAAAATTTATCTGAATCCACATATTTTTCATCAATTTATCTATTTGCTTCAGCTCGTTTATTAAAACATCCCCCAATTTGCTGTCCAATATTTACCTTCCTTCATGTAAAATTCTCTTAGACTAAATAAAAGAAAGATGTTACACAAACTTAACCTTAACTGTATACAACCCATATTCTACCCTATGTACCTCAAATACTTCATGGAAACATTAAAAACATACCCTGAAGAAAAGTATAGAAGAAGGTGGGAAAATGGGGAAAATGATTAAAATGAGCTGAAAATAGTAATTATTAGGAAAGGACTAAAAAGGGAGAATCTTCCCTAAGCAGAGTGAATCACTGAGGAACAGAAGGGCAGGAATAGGGTAAAGGGGTAATCAGGACATGGTGATGTACTCTCTCTAGACCTCCCTCCATCTTTAGATCCCGTGGTCAAAAGACTGTGAAGACATTTTGATAGGATAAGACAAAAATAGAACTTCCACGGTTATTGGAGAAGGTAATATACATACTTTTTTTTTTTTAATTCCTTGGGGCGCAGTGGTTAAGAGTTATGGCTGCTAACCAACATGTCAGCAGTTCGAATCCACGAGCTGCTCTTTGGAAACTCTATGGGGCAGTTCTACTCTGTCCTATACGGTCGCTCTAAGTCGCACTCAGCTCAATAGCAATGGGTTTGGTTTGGTTTTGGTTTTTTTTTAATCCAAGGAAGAAGGGTAGAGATGGGGACTTTGGTTCCTGGGATATTTTGAGATGGAAGACTTTGAGACCAGAGACTTTTGGAGTTACCTTGTTTTTTTTTTTTTTTTCTTTCCCCAGAGGCGCTTTTAACGCTAGAGAATCTGAGTAAACAAAGAAGGGAATGGCAGTAAAAATTAAACTTTATATACTTTCCTATTCTCAAAGCTGATTGTTTAAGTAAACATTTAATCTTGATTAAATTTACTGGTAAATAAAAATATGTTTGCATTTCCATAAATACCTTTGGGTATCACAGATCTCAGATTCATACCAGGCAGCAGAGTTCAAAGAATGTGTCACATTCATGTGTCACATTTTTTATCGTGAATTAAAGTTCTTAGCTAATTAAATAAACAAATAATCTTTAGACTAGGAATTAAATAGAAGGAAAATAAATGACTTTACTAAATATTCATATTGCCTAGTGATGCCAGCCAGAGTTCAGTCTTTATATTTAAGCAAAAAGTACCTAAAAGCTGGATTAAAAAAAAAAGGTGAGTATATTCCATTTGTAGCCATGGTGGCACAGTGGTTAAGAGTTCGGCTACTAACCAGAAGGTCAGCAGTTTGAATCCAGCAGACACTCTTTGGAAACCCTATGCAGCAGTTTTACCCTGTCCTATAGGGTCACTGGAAACCCTGGTGGCGTAGGGATTAAGTGCTATGGCTGCTAACCAAAAGGTCAGCAGTTTGAATCCACCAGGTGCTCCTTGGAAACTCTGTAGGGTCTCTATGAGTCAGAATCAACTCGATGGCAACTGTTTTTTTTGTTTTTTAATTTCATTTAGTTCTACATTTATAGCTGCCCAGAATAGGTGTAACTAATCAATTTATTCCCATTCTTCTTCCAAAAAGATTTAGTTCTATATATGCTAAATAAATACTTGGAAATAAATAACCATTCTTTCTGAAAGCTTACTTGGCTTACTCATATAAGAGAAATAATCACATTTGAAGTTCTTTTAATTATTAATTAAAGCACAATTTCATAGTCCTTAGAAACAGAATGTTTTCAAGGCTATGAATATTAGAATGTTGAATTTCATTTACAAATAACGATTATATAAATAGGAGTATAACATCCTTTTATCAAAAGAAAAGAACAGCATAAAACATTAGAGTGGGCAGGCACTTTTGCCATATAGGTGAGAACACATATAACCTAGATCCAAATTTACTCCAGGTAGAGCCATGCTTTCTAAGACGCAATAACTGAAAGTAGTGGTCATCCTCTCATAAAGTGCACATTATAATGCACCACACCAGCAACAAGCCCAAGTGTCACAGTGGTTAAAATGCTCAGCTGCTAACCAAAAGTTCAGTGGTTCAAAACCACCAGTGGCTCCATAGGAGAAAGATGTGGCAGTCTGCTTCCATAAAGACTGTTGCCTTGGAAACTCTATGGGGCAGTTCTACTCTGCCCTGTAGGGTCAGTATGAGTAGGAATCTACTAGACGGCGGTAGGTTTGGTACTGTGGGAAATGTGTGTGGTATAGTTAGTATCCAAATAACAATGTTATCTAGATAAGGACAGGCAAAGGAAAATATGAGTACAGCCATAAATAAGTAGTCCTAATTCTTGAAGAAACTTTGAAGGATATTTGTTAAATGACAAATGGCTCCTGCACCCACGCTTATCACTAAGCAGGGGCAAAAAAAAAAAAAAAACCAAACCCATTGCCGCTGAGGTGATTCTGACTTATAGCGACTCTATAGCAAAAATTCATGCCTCACTTTGAGATAGTATCGGAAGAAAGCCCTGACAATCTACTTTCGAAAAATCAGCCATTGAAAACCCTGTGGAGAACTCCTTATGGAGTTCTTCTCTGACATACGTGTGCTCACCGTAAGTCAGAATGGATTCGATGGCAACCGGTAATTGAAGACTAAGGTCTGTAAACCTTTAGTAATAAAGTGCAAAGAAAAACGCTGCTTCTTTCTGAAGTGACTTCGTCTCCAGTCTTTACTCCCTAACTTGGGCTAGACAATATTTATACTCCCTGGCATTTGGTATTTCATGTTCAGATATCTGTAGTCTGTATATAAATTTGTGTGTGTGAAACTTACATATATATTAATAAAAAAACAACCAATTTCACAATTTCATATTAATTAATGCTATGCCTCAACTCTTTAGTCATTAAATTATTGATATAACTCTAACTATGGCAGAAGACCTTTAATACTAGTTCAAAGCACAGAAAGAAGTATTTCAAGCTGGCTTTTTGGTCCAGCAGGACTTACCTGTGATCTGTGTATGATGACAGAGGCATAACTCCCTTGAGCAAGCCATTTCACTGTGCTGGATATCTTCATCCCAGTTCCTGCCAAATTAATACTGAACTGTCCCTGGATTGTAAACAAAATTAGATGAAATCCATAAAATATTTAAGAATGCTTTTGTTTGGAAACATCTGAATGTGAGTTATATAAAGAACATCTCGGTTACTTTCACGGGTCTTCCTTTATAAAATGAAAGAATATTGACAAAACTTTACTCTGAAGAAATGAACCAGCTTAATTTTTAAAAACTGATTACAAATATGTCTTCTCAGTTACAAGAGACAACTGAATTAATACCACACAATGTTATTTTTGCAAAAGTGACTCTGTCCAACCCTCAGATACTACAGCTTGACAACAGCGCTAATGGTCCTATAGCTATAAAAAGTCCCGACAGAAGGGGTGTTGATAGGGACTAGCAGACTATCATTTCCCAAGTGTCAATTTTTGGTCCTTCATTGGTAAACTCTTGAGAAGTTGCATGCTGTTTAATGTATTTTCAAGAATCTTCTCTTATTGTGGCCCCTTTTTTGTGATATAAATATTACTTCTTAACTCACCATACAAAACTACTGAAGGTAGTAGTACTGCACTGGTTATTATGTCCTTTTTAAGCAGCCAGAAGTGTACACGGGCATAAGATGACACATGATTTACACATATTATGGTGTGTGGGCCCCTAATGGCTTTATAATCTAATTATTTTCAAGTACAAGGACCTTTTTGTCTCAAAATATTTCAGACTATCTTCATAAATCATTAAACTTTAAATATCCATTGATTGAGAAAATGTGTAACTAAAATGGATAAAATCTGTATCATATTGAAATTATCTTGCAAGAAAAAATTACACATTGAAAAGTAGAGTGGCCATCTATGATACAATCATTGGTCTCTTCCTGTCTGAAGCAAAGGAGAGTGAAGAAAACCAAAGACTCAAGGAAGCAATTAGTCCAAAGGACTAATGGCCCACAGGAACCACAGTCTCCTCTAGCCTGGGACCAGAAGAACTAGATGGTGCCCAGCTACCACTACCACACCCTGATCAAGAACACAGCAGGAGGCCCCAGCTAGAGTGGGAGAAAAATGTAGAACAAAATTCAAAGTCATAAAAAAAGATCAGACTTAGTGATCTGATAGGGACTGGAGGAACCAAGACTATATCCCTAAGATACCCCTCTAACTTGGAACTAAAGCCACTCCCAGAGGTCACCTTTCAGCAAAATAAAAGACAGACCTAAAAGAAAAACAGTAACACCTGTGAGGAATGTGCTCCTTAGAACAATCAACTATATAAGATCAAAAGGGCAACATTTGCCCAAAAACAAAGATGTGAAGGCAGGAAGGGGCAGGGAAACCAGTTGAATGGAAACAGGGAACCCAAGATGGAAATGGGGTGAGTGCTGACGCAGTGTAGGGATTGCAATCAATGTCACGGAACAATTTGTGTATAAATTATTGAAATGGAAACTAATGTGCTTTGTGAACTTTCACAATAAAAGCACAATAAAATGTTAAAAAAAAAAAGTAGAAATGCATGCTTGTTTACTGACAATCCTCGATAATATAGACTCAGAGCAGTGTCTAGGCATGCTTAGATCACATCACAATACCCAAATGGCCTAAGACACATGAGTCTTGAACAAGACTATGATGAAATTGAGAGCTATATTATATTAATTAAAATATTACCTTGCCATGAAAGCAAATGCTAAATAAACTTCAAATGTATTTATAATATGAATTATTATTATTGCTAAAAAACAAGATATCCATTTAGTTAATTAGACTCGGCTTCTTAACAATCTTATATTATACTTACGTATTTCTTATTTAAAAACAAAATAAGGATTCAATCACATTTATAGTACAATGACAATATATGGAGGATTTTCTATAGTAGAATTAATTAGTTTTAGATAAATTTCAAAGAAAATTTCTTATTACATCCAGCATCACTTGTTTAGAATATGACCTGCATGTTTGCTTCATTGCTGTATTCCCAGAGCCTAAAGTAGTACCTAGTTACTCAATAAGTGTTTTTGAATGGATAAATTAAGTGAAACATTATAAATTTTAAATTATAGCATTATAAAAGTAAACACATAAACACACCATAAAACTTTTCAGACTCCATGATAATGAATGCCATTAACCCTACACACACTTGTACTTTATTTTGGGAAATACTTGAATGAAAAGAACTAATTCTTAGGAATGATTTCATTTTACTTGGATCAATAATCGATGTCCATGGAAGCTATAGTCCAGAAATCAAATGATGTATTGCATTGGGCAAATCTGCTGCAAAAGACTTCTTTAAAATCTTAAAATGCAAAGATGTCACTTTGATGACTAAGGTGCACCTGACCTAAGCCGTGGTATTTTCAATTGCCTCATATGCATGTGAAAGCTGGACAATGAAAAAGGGAGATTGAAGAAGAATTCATGTATTTGAATTATGGTGTTGGCGAAGAATAATGAATATACCATGGACTCCCAGAAGAACAAACAAATCTGTCTTGAAGGAAGTACAGCCAGAATGCTCCTTAGAAGGAAAGATGGAGAGACTTTGTCTCGCTTACTTTGGACGTGTTATCAGGAGGGACCAATCACTGAAGAAGGACATTGTGCTTGGTAGAGGGTCAGCGGAAAAGAGGAAGACCCTCGATAAGATGGACTGACTGCAACAAAGGGCTGAAACATACCTGCTATTGTGAGGATGGCATAGGACCGGGACACACTTCAGTCTATTACACATAGGGTCACTATGAGTCGGAGATGACTTGACAGCACCTAACTAACTTTCTACTATTTGAAACTTAGTCAATCTGATACAGGTTTTGCTCTGGATACCTCTATCCCACATTCCTTCACAAATAGGCATCTCACCAAATAAAATTCATTTAAAATGGAAATATATTATTTGAAGTAGGTTTTCTGTAACCAACCACTTATTGAATGCCCAGGTTGGGCCATGGAGTGTTTTCACATTATTCTGTTGTTCTATTATTCCATTCATTCTCCAACTTCCTGCTCGATGTGGCTTGGAAGCATTCAAATGTATATGTAATGGAAGTGAAAGGAAAGAATTCATCAAACCACTTAGAGACTTAGGTGGTCATTAACACAATCAGTGTGGGTCTAGAAATATCTATTGCTCCATTTTTCTGGATTAATTTTCATGAGTTTTACTTCTGTTCTTAGCCTATGTTTTAAAAAACTATAAAATACAATCTCAAAAAAAAATGGTAAAACGATTCATTTTAAAATTAGAATAATATTGATAGAGGTAAAAATACATTTCATTCATGTGTTCAAAACTAATTGATTGGTAGACATGGTATCGAGTACTGTGGAAGTTCAGAAATAGATCTCACTCTAAAACTGGTATATAAAATGACATATAACTGTACTATATGTTATAAATACTGGTATATAAAATGACATAAATAACTGTAATGCAATGTAGAGAATTGTAGGTATCATAAGAAAGGGGATGATAAATTTTATTTGGAAGTAATACATAAGTGTATAAATGCATTAATTCCAGTATTTCATTTAAGATTAAGATTTAAACTTTCTAAAACCTATTTTTTTTTTTTTTTTTTAAGTAGCACAAAGTTTCCCTCCTCTTCTACTCTCTGGAAATTTTTTGGAAGAGGCCACTGTAAGAAGTAAAATTCCAGTAACCAAATCACGAATGAAAGGTAAGGTGATTCAAAATACCTGGGAATTCAACAACTGGAATGTGTGCCCTTGAGTAATGCTCTACATCAAAGAAAAAATTAACAGAACTCTAATTTAACTATGGAGTAAAGAGAGTAAAAGGTCCAAAAGAAGCTAATGATATCCTTGAGAGCAAGGCCATACTTACACTTTAATAAAGTAAGAAATTGTCTCTGTAATTAAAAACAATGTGAACTTAGCACCCAGTAATGAAACTTCAGAACACCAAAGATACAAAGATCTTAAAAATAGCAGAGAGAAAACACTAATTACCTCATTTATGAAATAGAAGTTAGATGACAAAGGAACAATATCTATATTGTTCTGAGAGATAATAACTTTCAACATAAAATTCTACACCCAGCTAAATATCTGTAGACCCAAACAAGAATTGATGACAGCATAAAATAAATAAGAATGACTAATTTTAAGAGTTTAAAAAACACATGCACACACACTCTCCAGATTAGTTTGTCATACTGTGGTAGTTGGCCTGTTGCTGTGATGCTAGAAGCTATGGCACTGGTATTTCAAATACCAGCATGGTCACCCATGGTGGACAGGTTTCAGCAGAGCTTCCAGACTAAGACACACTAGGGAAAAGGACCTGGAGATCTACTTCTGAAAAAATTGGCCAGTGAAAACCTTATGAATAGCAGCAGAACATTGTCTGATATAGTGCTGGAAAATGAGCTTCTCAGGTTGGAAGGTACTCAAAATACAACTTGGGGAGAGCTGCTTCCTCAAAGTAGAGTCGACCTTAATGACGTGGATAGGTTAAAGCTTTCAGGACCTTCATTTGTTGATGTGGCATGACTCAAAATGAGAAGAAACAGCTGCAAACATCCATTAATAATGGAAACATGGAATGTATGAAGTATGAATCTACGAAAATTGAAGGTCTCAGAAACGAAATGGACCGCATAAATATCGGTATCCTAGGCATTAGTGAGCTGAAATGGACTAGTATTGTCAATTTTGAATTAGACAATTATACGGTCTACTATGCCAGAAATGAGAAATTGAAGAGAAATGGCATCAAAGTCATCGTCAAAAACAGCATTTCAAGATCTGTCCTGAACTACAGCTCTGTCAGTGATAGGATAATATCCCTATGCCCACAAAAGAAGACCAGTCAATACAGCTATTATTAAAATTTATGCACCTACCACTAAAGCCAAAAATGAAGAAGTGAATATTTTTAGCAACGTCTGCAGTCTGAAATTGATCAAATATGCAATCAAGATGCATTGATAATTACTGGTGATTAAAATGTGAAAGTTGGAAACAAAGAGGGATTGGTAGTTGCAAAATATGGCCTTGGTGATAGAAATGATGCTACAGACCACATGATAGAATTTTGCAAGACCAATGTCTTCTTCATTGCAGATACTTTTTGTCAACAATGTAGGTGGTAACTATACACATGGACCTCACTGGATGGAAAACACAGGAATCAAATTGACTACATCTGTGGAAAGAGATGATGGAGAAGCTTGTTATCTTCAGTCAGAACAAGGCCAGGAGCTGACTGTGGAGCAGACCATCAATTGCTCATAAGGAAGTTCAAGTTGAAGTTGAAGAAAATTAGAACAAGTCCATGAGAGCCAAAGTACAACCTTGAGTATATCCCACCTGAATTTAGAGACCATCTCAAGAATAGATTTGAAGCACTGAATAATAATGACCAAAAAACAGCCAAGTTGTGGAATGACATCAAGGACATTATACATGAAGAAAGCAAGAAGTCATTAAAAAGATAGGAAAGATTAATAAGAAACTAGTTTGCTCTGTAAACCTTCATCTAAAGCACAATAAATAAATAAATAAATAAAAAGACAGGTCAGAAAGACCAAAATGGTTGTCAGAAGAGATTCTGAAACTTGCTCTTGAACAGAGAGTAGTTAAAACAAACAGAAGAAAAGATGAAGTAAAAGAGCTGAACAGAAGATTTCAAAGGGCAGCTCAAAACGACAAAATAAAGTATTAGAATGAAATACGAAAGGACCCGGAGTTAGAAATCCAAAAGTGAAGAACGTACGCGGCATTTCTCAAGCTGAAAGAACTGAAGAAAACATTCAAGCCTCGAGTTGCAATATTGAAGGATTCTACAGGGAAAATATTAAATGTCGCAGGAAGCATCAAAAGAAGATGGAAGAAATACAGAGTCGCTGTACCAAAAGGAACTGGTTGACATTCAGCCACTTCAGGAGGTAGCATATGATCAAGAACCGATGATACTGAAGGAAGAAGTTCAAGCTGTGCTGAAGGGAATGGCAATAAACAAGGCTCCAGGAATTGACAGAGTACAAACTGAGATGTTTCAATACATGGATGCAGCTCTGGAGGTGCTCACTTGTCTATGTCAAGAAATTTGGAAGATACCTTCCTGGCCAACTGACTGGAAGAGATTCATATTTGTGCCCATTCCAAAGAAAGGTGATCCAATAGAATGTGGAAATTATCAAACAATATCATTAATACCACACACAAGCAAAATTTTGCTGAAGATCATTCAAAAGCAGTTGCAGCAGTACATCAACAGGGAACTGCCAGAAGTTCAAGCTGGATTCAGAAGAGGACATGGAATGAGGTACATCATTGCTGATGTCAGATGGATCATGGCTAAAACAAGAGAATACCAAAACGATGTTTACCTGTGTTTTATTGACTATGCAAAGGCATTTGAATGTGTGGATCATGATAAAATATGGATAACATTGAAAAGAATGGGAATTCCAGAACACTTATTAATTGTGATCATGAGGAACCTGTACATACACCAGGAGGCAATCATTCAAACAGAACAAGGGGATACTGCATGGCTTAAAGTCAGGAAAGGTTTTCATCAGAGTTGTATCCTTTTATCATGCTTATTCAATCTGTATACTGAGCAAATAATCTGAGAAGCTGGACTATATGAAGAAGAATGTGGCATCAGGATTGGAGAAAGACTCATTAACAACCAATGATATGCAGATGACACAACCTTGCTTGCTGAAGGTGAAGAGGACTTGAAGCACTTACTGATGAAGATCACAGATGACAGCCTTCAGTATGGATTATACCTCAACATTAAGAAAACAAAAATCTTCACAACTGGTTAAATGGAGAAAAGATTGATGTTATAAAGGATTTCATTTTACTTGGATCTGCAATCAATGCCCAAGGAAGCAGCAGTCAAGAAATCAAACAATGTATTGCTTTGGGCAAATCTTCTGCAAAAGACCTCTTTAAAGTGTTAAAAAGTAAAGATGTCACTCTGAGGAGTAGGGTGCACCTGACCCAAGCCATGGACAATGAATAAGGAAGACTGAAGAATTGATGCCTTTGAATTTTGGTGTTGGGGAAGAATACTGAGGATACCATGAACTGCTAGAAAATTGAACAAATCTGTCTGGATGAAGTACAGCCAGAGTGCTCCTTGGAAGCAAGGATGAGGAGTGTGATGGATTGAATTGTGTCCCCAAAAAATATATGTATCAATTTCGCTAGGCCATGATACCCAGTGTTGTGTGATTGTCCTCTATTTTGTCATCTGATGTGATTTTCTTGTGCGTTGTAAATCCCATCTCTATGATGTTAATGAGATGGGATTAGTGGCAGTTGTATTGATGAGGCAGGACTCATTCTACAGGATTAGATTGTTTTTTAAGCCAATCTCTTTTGAGATATAAAAGAGAGAAGTGAGCAGAGAATTGGGGACCTCATACCAGAAAGAAAGCAGCACCGGGAGCAGAGTGCGTCCTTTGGACCCAGGATTCCTATGGGGAGAAGCTCCTAGACCAAGGGAAGATTGATGACAAGGACCTCCCTCCAGAGCCAACAGAGACAGAAAGCCTTCCCGTGGAGCTGGCGCTCTGAATTCAGACTTCTAGCCTTCTAGACTGTGAGAGAATAAACTTCTCTTTGTTAAAGCCATCCACTTGTGGTATTTCTGTTATAGCAGCTCTAGATGACTAAGACAAGGAGACAAGAACAAGTGAGAGGCACATGCCCTACAACATATTAAGGACCAGTCCCTGGAGAAGGACGTCATGCTTGGTAAAGCAGATGGTCAGAGAAAAAGAGGAAGACCATCAATGAGATGGAATGACACAGTGGCTGCAACAATAGGCTCAAACACAGCAATGATTGTGCAGATAGAACAGGACTGGGCAGTGTTTCGTTCTACTGTACGTAGGGTTGCTATTAGTTGGAACCAACTCGAGGACACCTAACAACAACAACAATTTGGAGAGGATATAAAATAATATGAAATTAAAATACTGTACTAAAGTTATGTAAGATGGAGGGATGTTAAGAATTAAAGGAGTCTAAGGACCTTGTATTGTTTGGAAGAGATTAGAGATAAACTAATTTTTGACTTTGCTAAGTCAAGTATAAAAATTCATGTTTCAAAATTCTTGGGTTTTAATAGTTCCTTAAGTACAGTAGATAGAACATTACCTCAATACTAAGTGTAAGGGAAACGTCAGAATAAATCCAGGACCCATAAAGGATTAGAATATTTCTGAAAGCACGAGCTAGAAAAAAAATCTCCCACGACTTCCAAGGTTCACCGTTCAGCTGGGGATTGGACGGCACCATAGAACAAAATGGGACTAATGAGGCACAGCAGTCCAGGGTCAAGGACTAGAAGGCAGAAGCGAACAGGAAAGTTGGTGAAAGGGAACCCAAGGTTGAGTAAGGACAGTGTTGACATGTAGTGGGGTTGTTAACCACTGTCATAGGGCAGCATGTGTACTGTTTAATGAGAAACTATTTTGTTCTGTAAACCTTTATCGAAAGTGAGACTAGCAGCACAACTGGAAGAACATAATTGATGTCACTGAATTGTGCATGTAGAAATTTTTGAAATGGTGTCTCTTTGGCTATGTATAGTTTCACCAAAAAAAAAAGATTGAGAAGGGAGATGGTTGACATGTCATGGGGTTGTTAATCAATGTCATAAAACAGTATGTGTACTGACTGTTTAATGAGAAACTATTTGTTCTGTAAACCTTCACCTAAAGTGCAATGAAAAAAAAAGGGGAAAAAAAAAATCTCCCATGAAAGTTGGCTGGAGATGTCTGGAATAGCAAATTCAAATCTCTCTGAAGAAACATACTTCCAAACATAGTCTCAAGGAATTCTTTCAGAAAAATTCCCTAGGATATGAGATCCCAATTTTTTTTTTTAAAAAAGAGATACTGACAGTCTTTGCATAATAGAATTAACAAATACAGTGTTTCAAAAAAGCATGTTTATGTATTTAAAGAAAGAATGAAAAATATGGAGTAGTAGTAAGACACCATAAAAAAGATCAGGGCAATTATTAAAAATCCAAATAGAAACTACATAAATGAAAAATGTAAATTTTAAATTAAAAGGAAAATATGTTAAACAGCAGATTATCTAATAGATAAAGACAGAATTATTGAACTCAAAAATAGATCTGAATAAATTTATCCAAATTGCAGTACAGACAGATAATAAAAATAATATGAGAGATCAAGTAACATTTCATGAATAGCTCTAATATGCTTCTAATAAAAATTCCAGAAGCAGAAAATTGAGAGAATGGGAGCAAGACAACTTTAAAAATAATAGTAATGACTGAGGATTTTCCAGAACAGGTAAAAACATGGTTCCTCCAATTTCAGAATCAAACAGAATCTCAAGATTGATAAATAAAAGGAAGTTAACGACAGAGTGAAATTGTAGACTGACAAAGACAAAGAATACAAAGCATTCATAGAGAAAAAAATATTGGATAATTTACAAAGGAATCACAATTAGATTTATAAAAGACTTCTTAAAGTAAACAATGGAAAACACAAGACAGTGGGGCAGTATCTTCAAAGTATTGTGAGAAAACTAACAATCATGTGGGCATAAGAAAGATATTTTCAGGTAAGCAAAACAGAGAAAGTATACAGCAAGCAATAATCTTTATTGAAAGATCTAGAAGTAGTCCCCAAAACTTTAATTTCAATAAAAAACAGAGTTTTTCATGAAATTTGACAAGCTAAAACTCATTTGGACTAAAAAGGGACTAAGAATAATCAAGAAAATTTGAAGAACAAGTGAGAGGCACATGCCCTACAACATATTAAGGCATTGTAAAGCTGGAGTAATTTCAGCTATGTTATCTACAGAGGAGGAAAATATGTCACTATTATATTTCATATAAAATTCCTACAGAACAAGAAACTGAAAACATCTTGTGATGGCTAAGATTGTGTGTCAACTTGGTTGGTCCATGATTCTCAGTGCTTATATGTGATCACTCCCATGATGGGATTTGCTGTAAGTAGCCAATCATTTGAAAGGGAGTTTCCTTGGGGGTGTGGCCTGCATCCGAATATAAGCAGAAGTTCTGGCTTTTTGCTCACTCTGGATCCTGCGACTGCCTCCTGTTCACCTGACCTCCGGTTCTTGGGAAATGAGCTATCAGCTTATCTGCTGATCTTGGGATTTGTCCATCTTCATAGCCTGTGAGTGGGAGCCCTGCTCCCCAACCTGCCGATCTTGGGTTTGCCAGCCCCTGCAGCTATGTGAATCAGGAGAAGCCTTGTGGCCTTGCCTGCCAATCTTGGGATTCATCAATATTCACAGCCTGTGAGCAAGAGCCCTGCATTCCAACTTGCCAATCTTGGGTTTGCCAGCCCCTACGGCTATATGAATCAGGAGAAGCCTCTATTTTAATCCACAGACTTGGGATGTTCCAGCCTCTACAATCACATAAGCCATTTCTTTGGTATAAATCTCTCCCTATATATATTTATATGCTTTACTGGTTTTGCTTCTCTGGAGAACCCAGCCTAAGACACATCCCAAATGTTTACCAACAGGAAAATAGATAATTGTGTTATAGTCACCCAGTGGAAGTCATACTGTTAAAACGAAAAAATGGCAATTATTTTCAACAACATAGAGAAATCCTAGAAACAAAATCCTGGGAAAATGGTTCTGGAAGAGAAGTTACATATTATAGTATACATTATATAATTTTTTAATGGCAAAAATAGAAAATATATTATGTATAAATGCATATAACAAGAAAAACCAAACCCATTGCTGTCCAGTCGATTCCAACTCATAGCAACTCTATAGGACAGAGTAAAACTGCCCCATAGTATTTCCAAGGAGCAGCTGGTGGATTTGAACTGCCGTCATTTTGGTTAACAGCCTGAGCTCTTAACCACTGCACCACCAGGGCTCCACCAGTTGTAGGTATGGATATAGAACAGAGAAGAATCATATAGTCAGACGTAAGGTATAATGTTCCACTTCTTGGGTTAAGTGGTTGGCTCATGTGTGTGCATTATATTATGATGTTTTACCATTTTAAAATGTGCTGTACATAGTTTATTATGTATGTTATCTATAAATTTAATGCAATTGCAGTAAAAACTCCAAAAGTCTCCAAAAGCTGGAACAGCTCATTAACCTTCAATAGATGGACAAACTGTAGAATAAATGAAGGACATCCATAAGATGGGATACTACTCAGCCATAGAAAAGAATAAATATTAATAAATGTAACAACATGGATGAATCTCAAAGGCATTATGTTGAGTGAAAGAAGCCAATCTCAAAGCATTATATACCAATGATTCCATTTATATGGCATCCTAGAAAAAGCAAAACTACAGCAACAGAGTTTGCCAGAATTAAGTGAGAGGTGGGAATTGATTACAAAGAGAGAGTGTGAGGAAGTTTTTTCTTGGGGTGATGTAACTGTTCTGTATTCTGATTGTGGTGTTAGTAACATGAATCTATACCTATGTTAAAATTCATAGAACTGTACATCAACAGAAGCATATTTAGTGTATGTTATTTAATAAGAAAAAATTGACAAAAACAATTAAGGAAAAAGAAAATCTAGACAATATAATCAAAAGGGTGTATCTGATAGATGATGATGATAGATAGACAGCTAGATAGACAGATACAAAGATAGAGATATAACACTACACCCTGATAATAAAAAATACAGATTCAAAATATTTAACAACTTGCTGTGAACACTCAGAATGGACTCTGACCATGAACCACTGGCATCAGCTGAATGTGATTATTTCTCTTACTGTCACATAATCAAATATTAATTACAAACCAGTGAAAGAGATTCACATTGTTTGTTTTTAATTTTTGTGCATCTGTGAAAAGTACAAAGCATTTTCCTTTACTTCACTTTTGACATATGTATTCTAAAGTCATATTACACTCCTTAACTTCATCTTATATTACAATGTGGCAAAGTTTATTTTCCCTAAGGAGCACCATATGTGTCCATTCTCTTTTTAGCATTTATGTCCCAGGGTGCCTTGTCATATGCAAACACAGAGGATGTGGTTTTGATGAATCCCAAACAATAGAGTATGTTCTTTCTGTGACATCAAACATCTGGAGACTATTCATGCAAATGTTGTATAACTTGACACAGAATCTGGTTTATATATTTGACAGAGCATCTCCACAGATACTTGAGCAGTTTGTATTTCTGGTAATAGTAAACTCTGGCAGACGAATACAGATTGTACATAGATGGGTATAGCTCCTTTTGGCAGGATATACCTATGCCAGATAACATCTAATTTTGGAAATAGAGCTCTGCATTCCAGAAATGCCTAGAGAACCACATGAGGAAAGCATCTCACCCTCACAGGCAGAGAGTAGCATTTTATTGCTGGCCCTGACTCTGATTTTCTCAAAGACCTTCCCATCATAGGAAATATCTTAACAAAATGCTAACTATCATAAATAGAATATTTCTTGATAAGCTTGAAATCAGAATCAGAGATGTTAGCATAGTCGGGTTTTTAAATGATGCGATAGTTATTTCCATTTCTACCTAACTTCCTTTCTCCAATTTCTGTGTAACCCAATTTTTTTTTTCTTACAATATCTTGAGCAAATTATGTAGCAGTAAACTGGACAATCCCAGTTTATAGCTTAAGAAAACAGATACTTAGTGCAAGACTTCAGAAGGGAGAGTTCAGCCAGGAAAGGACAGTCCTGGGAATGGAACTGAATGGAAGATAATCCGTCAGAGACTCTCCACCTGAGAGGTAGTTATTGATCTCGAGTATGAGTGAAGTATGGAATTGGGAAGTAGAAAGATGGATGTGGATAGAGCTAACCAGCCTCAAAGTTTCAGAATATGCACTTCCTCTGCAAAGTTACCTGCCTTTAAAAGTATAGGCAAGAAAGGAAGCACTTCTGGAATGGCAACTTGAGGAGCTACATGGACCCTGTCACCCTATTAAGGCCTCCTACAGTAACACAAGAACCCTGGTGGTGCAGTGGTTAAGCGCTTAGCTGCAAACTGAAAGGTTGGTTGTTCGAACCCACAAGCTGCTCCACGGGAGAAAGACGTGGCTGCTTCCTTAAAGATTACAGCCTTGGAAACCCTATGGAACAGTTCTACTATGTCCTGTAGGTCACCATGAGTCACAATTGACTCGATGGCAATGGGTTTTTTACAGTAACACAGAATGATCTCACTCCTCTTTCATGACAGTCCTTTAAATATTTAAAACAGTTTTCATAACCTATTACTCTTATCCTGGTTTCCTTCTTTATTTCCTTTACATGACATGATTTCAAAACTTCTTTTCTCCCTGGTTGCCTTCTCCTACTCCTAGATAGATAAAAATTTATCTTTTAAAGATAAAAATTCAAAAATAAGTATAATAGTCCAGTGTCAAGTACAAATGAATCTCCTGATTTCAACACTGTCTTTTTGTAAATGTACCTTATGATTATATTAGGTTATTTAGAAATCACTCCATGCTGTGCATGACTCATATTGAACTCATGGCAGTTGACTAAAACATCCAGGTCTTTTTCATATGACATTGCAAGATTCTATCTGAGATTCTGGGCCTAAATTAAGAGCTCTATGCTTATTCTGTACTATGTACTCTATACTACACAGCAACGGTTGTGAGCATGGTGCAGGACTGGGCAGTGTTTCATTCTGTTGTATATTGGGCCACTAGAGATGGAACTGACTCAACAGTACCTACCAACAACTAACAACATTATTATTCTTGTTAGGTTTTTTTTTTTTTCCTTACTGGTTTTAGCCTATAGTTCTAGTGTCTCTTGAAAATCTCTTTTAATTATCCTTCTCTAATATAGTAAATATCCTCTATACCTACAATAAACATACCTTCTATGTCATATGATGAAAACTGTGAATAGGAAATTCCAAAAAGAGCGATTTGTGGCAAACCATTAGCTACACCTCTTCAAATTGTTATCCATGTTATTAAGTATCTCTTGGGCATGACTTTTCAGTGAGCTATAAATCTATCTAAGTATGCTATATTCATCTAGCTTACATTTTTCCATCTTATCAGAAACATGTTGTTCTTATGGACTTTGTAAAATCCCTTGTCAAAAATGAGACAAATTTTCTTCTAGGAAGCATACTCTACTGGCAACCATGGAGATGATATTTAAGAGTGTGACAAGTGAACTCTGAAAATAAAAAACATAAACAAGAATAAAGAAATGGAAATGTACTATTTCACAAGTGCTAGAAAATAACCTTGGAATGTTACAGGCTCAGACAGCCAATATAATTCACATTAGCAGCAGTGTATGACAGTCATGCTTGTGATCCATTGCTTTACCTGGTAATGCATATCTATTCATTTCCATGGACTAGGTGGAAAGATTAAAATGATAATGCATCATGGGAGGAGAAACAGGGCCTGAACAAATTAAAATTCTTTGTGTATACCCCTCAAACAAGTGCAAACTTGGCAAAGATGCATTTTCTCCAAAGTTTAACTATAACCTTCAAATTAAAGTGCATATAGACAGTTTTCCGTTTTCTATTTACTTTTTTTTTTTTTTGCAGTGTTCTGCCCAAGAAAATGAATGAAAAGAAACAGTATCAATTATTTTTCATAGTGAGGGAAAAATCAAACAAATACCTGTGGACATCTGGCAGCACTATAGCAATCTCCAGCTGTGGCAAATGGAACTGCTTTTCCAAATATTGTCTGGGAAAAAAGAAGGTCTGTAGCTAGAAAACAATAATTAAAACTCTTTAGCATCAGGACTGTATTTCAATTTTCACTGAAAGACTTGCAGTTTTCATACTTTTCTTAAATATATTTATTTTTAATTCAATTTTTTAAAATAAAAATTGTCTCACAATTACAGTATTTAGCATAGGCTGTCAATATATAAATTTTCTTTAGTATAAAAACATTCATCTCATAACTGTCCATAAGAAATGACAGGTACATCTGTAATTAGTTCAGAAGATTTAAAAACAAAATAATTATTTTATTATATTTTGTATGAAAGAAAAATAGATGCAGTGGTGTCGGAAGCAAAACCACTGAAGAAAAAAGATTATTTAAAGATTCAAAAATTACAAGAAAGTAATATGCGAGTACCAAAAAAAAAAAAAAAAAAAAACAAACCCACTGCCATGGAGTCAATTCTGACTCATAGTGACCCTATAGGACAGAGTAGAACTGCCCCATAGGGTTTCCAAGGAGAGACTGGTGGATTCGAACCGCCAGCCTTTTGATTAGCAGCCAAGTTCTTAACCACAGTGCCACCAAGGCTCCAAAACAAAAAACTCGTTGCCATCAAGACGATTCTGACTCATAGTGACCCTATACAGCATATATATCAATCCGTTTAGGATATTCAAAAACACAGAGTTAAAAAGCATTTTAATTTCTTTTGTCTCTCATATTATTATTATTGTCATACTATTATTCTTTTCAATTTTACTTTTGTAACCCCCATTGCTATTGAGTTGATTCCAACTCACAGTGACCCTATAGGAACAGTATTAGCAAAATTTACTGATTGGCTATTGTGCTGGAGAATAAATGTAAAGGATTAAAAATAGAATCGTTGAATCAAAAATAGGCTGGAAGGACCCCTAAAAATCAACAGATCCAATAACTTCTTCATGCTTCAATCACTTAAATAATATCCCAATGAAGTGCCATTGTTTCAAATTGCTTTAGTTTCCAAGAAGATTGAAAGATTACTGCATTCCCCGTGATGATGCCAGTCCTCTGGAGGCAATCTCCACATGCAACATTTTGGGAGAGATCTATCATATATCCAAGGGCAGTTTCCAAAAGCAAGAAGCCTTCAGTGGGGTGCTGGAGCCATCTTGTATTGGCTTCTAAGAGTCAATTGTGTGAAACTCTTCCCAATTCCGTGTACAATGAGGCCATGCTGGTAGCTTGAAACCATCTATGGTAGGAATATGTGCACCATGGAAATTGGAAAACACTACAAACCTGACTTCTTTTTTTTTTTTTCCTGGAGAGCTGGTTGTTAAACATTTATCCATAACTCCCACTGCTTATGGATGACACTTTAAGTGTTGGTCTGGGTCAGAGCAGACGCATAAATTTCAAATCATCCTTTGTGACTATCTCTTCCAAAAGCACGTACCAGCCAATACCCTTAGTTCCAAGAACCAATTACAAAATCATGACTCTCAAGTATATATCCAGTCCAGCTGATTCTGATGAGTTCCAGAACATATATCAAACTCCTACTGGACATAATTACCTGAATGACCCACAGATTCCTCTAATTTAGCATTCCAAAGCTAAATGTATTATCATTTTCTCCAAACTTGTTTCCATGCTGTATTTTTTATCTCATCGAACAATATCACAATCCACCTGGTTACTTTGGAAATATTTTTAAATATTCAACATCTCATCAGTCAGCAAATCCTATAGCATCTACCGCTTCAAAATTTTCAAATCTATCTGTCTCTCTATCATGACCATGTCCTTAATTCAGGCCCTCATAACTTTCTACCTGAATTATTACATTAACTTCCAATCAGCTTCATGGATACAATTTATTCTCCCTTCAACCAAATCTTTTCTCTCTTCAGCTTATACTTTTACCCAATGGCTCCAATAACTCACAAGATAAAATTCAATTTCTTAGTTTAGCATACATTTCCCTTCATGATATGATTCCCGGGAACTTCTCTCACAAGATGTTGTTGTTGTTGTGAGGTGCCGTTGAGTTGGTTCAATTTATGTATAACAGAATGAAATGTTGCCTGGTCTTAGTGCCATCCTCACAATCATTGCTATGTTTGAACCCACTGTTGCAGCCATTGTATCAATCCATCTCGTTAAGGGTCTTCCTCTTTTTTGAGACCTTCTACTTTACCTAGCATGATGTCCTTCTCCAGATACCATCCTCAAACTCCATTTATATTATATTTAGACCAAACTGAATTAATTTTTATCTTCTGATGGTACTAAAATGTTTCACTCTTTCATTATTTTGTTCTTGCTGCTCCCTCTTTCCAAAATTCATTTTCCCTGCCAAATAGAATTTCAAATTCTCATGGAATCCAGACTTTTTGGAGCCATCGAGGCTGGATGAACCACTGAAACTATTGTCCTGAGATAATCTTTAAACCTTAAACCATAAATATCTCCTGAAGTCTTTTTTAAACAATAGTTTAGCTTAGTTAGTAAAGAATGTCTGCTTATCTGTATGGGATCAAATTGACAACAGTGACTCCAAAGTTTAGAGAAGAAACTTAGGGGACAATGAGTTCATGTTAATGGTGGAGGAATAATTCAGAAAAGGAAGCTGACAATGGTTGCACAGCTTGAAGAATGTAATCAATGCCACTGAATTGTACACGTAGAATCTGTTGAATTGGTGTATGCTTTGCTGTGTACATTTTCAACAACAGCAAAAAAAAGTTTTTTTTAAACCTCATTTTCCCCATTGTTTGGTTATCTCTGATTTGTCTTCTCGATTGTTCTCCAGAGAGTTGTTTGTAAAAGCTTCTTAAAGAAAATGAAGACTTTTATTCAACAAATATTTATTTAAATTGATAATGTACTGGGCATTATTACATGTACTGGGAACACAATAGTGCATGCAACCGGGGCTGATGGAAACTGAGTTCTACCAGAGAGACACAAGTAATATAGTAAATACTGTAGTATATTAGAAGTGATGATTTCTATGGGGGAAAATAAAGCAAGGAAGAAGATCGGAAGAAGGAGAGCTTAAGGGTGGAGAGCGGTCGAGGATGTCCTCATTAAGAAGGTGAATTTGAGCACAGACCCAAAGGGAATGAATGGGTAAACCATAGAAATAATTGTGGGAAAAGAGTGGCAGACAGATGGAAGAGTTAAGTTCAAAGACCTTAAGGATGGGACACGCTTGGTGTGTTCAAGGAACAACAAAAAGCCCATTGTGTTTGGGGCAGAGTGTGCAAGAGAAGGACAGGTAGGTAGATGAGGACAGAGATATAATGGGGGTAGGAAGATGATGTTAAGCTTTGCTGACGGTTGAAAAGACTCTAGAATTCTCTGAAAGATAAACAATTGGACAGTTTTTAGGAGAGGAGGGCTCAGAAGACATGGCATGGCTTATGTTTTACAGGGTCGCTTTAGCTTCTCTGTTGAGAAGAGACTCTAGGTTGGGAGAGGCAAGAATGGTACCATATTAAAGCAGGAATATCATTAGTAGGTATAATAATCCAAGTGAAAAATGATGTGGACTTTAATCAACGTGGTAACAAATGAGGTAGTGGGAAATTGAGATTCAGTATGTATTTTGAAGATTAACTTGATAAGATTTGATGATGGATTCATGTGCACGTGATAAAAAAGGGAGGAATTAGGATGATGCTAAGTTTTAGCCAGAGTAACTGGAAGGAATTGAGTTGTTATTTACCAGAATGATGAAAATTTGATATAGAAGAAACAAGTTTGGCAGGAAATATTGAAAGTTCAGTTTTGGATACATTGAGCTCGAAATGCCTGTAGGGTCACTATGATTGGGAATCAACTCAATGGCACACCACAACAACAAGAACATTAGACATCCACATGAATATGCTGAGTAGGCAGTTGGATTTTGGAGCTCAGGGTAGTCCAAGATGGAGGTATAAATTTGGAACTGTCATTAATATATGGTATTTGAAGCCTATAAATTAAATCAAATCTCCAATGAAATGACTACAAGTCATGAAACGCTTCAACCTTTAGTGTTGTGGAAGATGAAGAGGAACAAGCAAAGCTGAGAAAGACAGGAGAAAGAGTAGCCATTACAGACACAAAAACAGAAGAGTGTGGTGTCCTGTACACCAAATACTTCTGATGGGACAAGTAAGATGAAAACCAAGAATTTATCATTGCATTTAGGAAAATGGAGGTTATTGATGATTTTGATAAGGACTGTTTCTTCTGAGTGATATAAATGAGAGACAGATTAAAGTGAGTTCAGTTAAGCATAGGAGAAAAGAAATCAGAGAGTCGGAGTAATAAATAATTTAAGAAATTTTATTGTGAAGGAAAACAGAAATTGAACAGTGGCTGGAGGCAAGCGGCTCAAGAGGATTTCTTTTTAATTAAGATAAAAGAAATAAGAGCATGTTTCTTTAGGCAGGATGTAAATGATTCATCAGAGAAGAAAAACTGATGATGTAAAAGAGAAAGAAGAATTTGCTGAAATTATGTTCTTGAGTGAGGTAAAGGCAATGAGTCTAGAGCACAAGTGGAAGAAGAGGTTTGCCTTACGTGGAAGTGTGGACAGTTCATCCACAGCCACAGTAATAGAAGAAAAGCAAAGTATATGAGTAAAGATTTAGGTAGGTGGGTAAATGCGGTCGTGGAAGCTTGTGGAAATTCTCTTCTGATTTTTTTTTTTATTTTATCAGTGAAATTGGAAATAAGATCATCAGCAATGAGTTATTAGAGTGGAAGTGTTAGAAATTTTAGAAATCTGAGGCTAGAGGAGAAGGTATGAGTTAGATATTTAGGTGAGTGGGAAGGAACTAGAGAAGTGGAATAGTGTTACTCAGCAGCATTAAGGGCCCACGTAAATATTTAGTAGTCATGCATTTAAATTTACACCAGTCAGTATGGCTGTGTATTATTTGCCACGTTCTGGTCCATGCTGCAGGAGAAGAGTGCGTGAAAGATTTAATTTAACCAATGTCGAGTTTTTGCAAGACAAGTTTAGGAAGGAGAAGAAAGGTAAGGGAGTTGATTATGTATATAGGGAGTTTCAAATTTATATTAAAATACTTAGTATATTGTAATTTGAAATTAATGTTAATTATTACTTTAAATTCCCTAAATTACACAAGTATGTGGGTATGCTAATTTCCTTATCATTAATGTAGTTGGGATTTTTAAGGTAGAGTGTTTTGTCTTAGAAGAGTAGGGTCTTACCCATGTTGTTACCATTAAATTATATTAAGGGTCCCCATGATCCATGTCACTGCATAGGAGATACATAGCTAATGACTTAAAAATATATTTTTAATTATTGCACAATGTTAGGTCCTTCTATATATACTATCACATATACTGATATATTGTTAGGCTTTCATAACAAATGGAGACTTTTCATTTCACAAACAGAAATTATGCACTTACTTTTAATTTGCATAGAAGTGAGGTCAATCCTTATTTTGCTGAAGACAGTGTATCCAGCGGCCAGATAGTCATTTTTACATTCACAGTCTTGCCTCCTACTCCCATTGAAAGGGCATTCATATGGATTTTGTAGTCTGTATTAATATCAGAATATTTTTATATTTTTTGACATGGTTACTAGACCATAATGAAGATAAATAGTAAATTTTGGAAGTGGGGAGGTAAAAGACACACTTCTGCTCGTTAATACTTAATGTCAATAAGTAATAAACGAGAAAGGGCTAAAAATCACTCAAGATTGACATATAAAACTCTCAATCTGAAATTCAAGAATAGTTTGTGGAAAAATAATTCAGCTATAATCCTTCTAGCTATTGCCACTGGAATTAATTTCTGAAAATACACACAATCACTCTGTGAGCACATGTTAACACTTAAATCTTTATTATGTATGAAAAACGTCTGGTTTAGGTCCTAATATTTTTACCTGTTTCTGAATTACTTGTCCCCCATTTGAGCTATTCAATTATTACTCCAAAGGCTGTAACTTCTAATTCGCTTTAAGGACCATAAAAATGCACCAAAACTCAAAAACTCATTGCCGTTGAGTGGATTTCAACTCATGGTGATCCCATGAGCTACAGAGTAAAACTGCTTCATAGGCTTTTCTTGGCTGTCATCTTTACAGAAGCAAATTTCCAGGCCTTTCTTCCATGGTGCGCATTAGGTAAGTTTGAACCACCAACCTTTAGGGTAGTAGCCCAGTGCAAACCATTTGCATCACCCAGGGACCCTGTAAAAATGCAGATAGTCCAAAACACAGCTTGTACCTAAAGCCATATACTTCAGAAAAGTTGTCTTCTTCACCTTTGACCAATGATATATATTCCTCGGGATTCTCCAACTGCATGCCTGCACAATGAATCTAAAAGAAAAATGCAAACACCTAGAACAGCTTCTTCAAAAGTCAGTGGTCAATGTTAAAATCAGGTAGGAACTGTTTTCAAAATACCTTTATTGTTCTTCCCTTAATGTTAAGGTAATATTCACCATCCTTCTTAATGTTGTTTTTCACTTGGATTTCTTTGCAGCTGGTAAATGTTTTACCTTCAAGGACAAATGAATACAACTTATCAGCACCAAACAAACTAAAAACACAGAATGAACTTGACTCTATCATAAAAATATTGCTACCTTCTGAAAATCTATATACTTTACTTCGCAGAGTATGTGACTACTACAAATATGCACTTTTTAAATTAAAATTAAAATGCCTTAGGAACACGTAGGTAGTAGATTTTTTAAATCTATTACTTACAGTCATTGACATAACATTTCTTTTGAGCATCTGGTTTTAAACGCTTTAAACATAAGTCACTGGACCAACCATTTTCAGCCATGCATTCCACTCTTCTCTCCATTATCCCAACTCCGCAAGTCACTGAGCACTGTGAGCAGAATAAAGTGAAGGTAAACTAGATCCAGGATACAAAGGCGAGTAAACCTATGCTTCTTCCTCTCAGACTAGGCCCTTTTGGAACAAAATGACGGTTAATAGTGGACAGAACTAATGTAGATGCTAAAATATCCTGGAGGCTGGACAGTCACAGGTGGGGGAAATCCTTTGGCATAAGCCTAATTCTATTGTTTCTCAGTTATTGGCTTCCTTTTATTTATTTTGTGCAGTTATATCAACCATACATTGTAAATACTTAATAAACTTAATTAATGATGGTTATTAAGACTACTGAGAGTTTGTTCTTATTAATTTATATGGTAATATTGCAGGCCAATATTTATTTGCTTTCCATCAAGTAAACTGGGAATGAAATATAATCCAAATAACTTTTATTACTCATATATTAGCTTCACTTATTCACTTAGCCAATAAATATTTCTTAACACCTATTCAAAGTACAAGCCACTGTGTAAGACTCTCTGAGGAATAGAAAGAAGTATTAGTTGTGGCCTCTGCTTACAGGCAGGATATAGCAAGCATACGAAGGAAGATAAGATATACAAACAACTGAGAAGGTGGTTTTTAGACAATAAGGGTATGAGACAACTCTGAGGATCTAGTTAGACACACAGATGACCAGGTATCCCACACTTAGAACGTCTCAATGAGGTTTTAAATTCATTCTTATACACTGACCTTGCTCCATTTTCCAACTCTCCAAGTGGCCACATGTAAACAGCTCCTAAAATTGCATTTGTAAACCTGAGGGGAAAGCAGCACAGGGCACTCTCGATAGTCTATAGGCTGAAGCTGATGGAGTTTATTTTTCTCAGTAGACCGGATCCCAATGCAATATGTAATCCTTTGTTGGTAACTGAATCCACAGTTATCTGCACACTAAAAATATAAAATTACAAGAGAAGAACATGCCTTTAAATTTAGTGATCTGGTCTAATATGTACCAGGTGCTTAATATATGTAATGCCAACCCCAGAATAATCCCATTTTTATTAGCCTCATTTTACAGATGAAAACAAGGGTTCAGAGACATTAGGCAACTTTCCCAGAGTTGTTAACAATAAATGGAAGGACCCAAATTCAGCCCAGATTCTCTATCTGTAGTGCCTTTGCTTTTTCCCATTACACTACCAACAATATCTTGATTGAATGAAACTTTATCTCTCAATAGGCACAACCTGGGAAAAATGAAGCATATTAGGGATTATTTTTTAGAAATACAGAACATTTATTAGCCTTAACTGTAGTCTAGCAACTATGTGTAATTTAGCGTACATTTATTCTACTACATATAATAGGACATCTAACATTATCTGAGTAAAATAGGTAAGTGATTTATATATAAATTAAATTCCAGCAAAAAAAATGGACAATAGTCCTCTGTTTCCATCAAAAATGGAGTAACAAGAAATGGATTTTAACTTCCCACCTGAAACAACCAAAACAACTGGACAAAATAAGTAAAATAATGGCTTTTAAGACACTGGACATTAGGCAACAAAGGATAGTGATCTCTGAGAGACTGGAAGCAAACAAAGTGAGGCCATAGTTGCTCCAGCTTACTGCCTTGATAGAGAGTCTCCAAGTCATGGCACAAGGAAAGGAACCCAGGGGAGCCCAGTGGATACCCCAAGCTAAAGAGACTCTCAGAAGACTAAGGAACCTAGAGTTTTCAGGACAGCGTACCAAACAGGAGATTGCTGCAGAAAGAGAACCCTAGAGAATTTCCAAGACTCCTCAGTCCCCTTTTAGTATTCATTAAAATCCTGACCAGTGCATGCATGTGAGGCTATCATTCAAGGTCAGGGAGAAAAGCAACCACAAGGGTTAGAAGTTACTGTGTCAAGACTCACACAGGGCCAAGTATAGTGCCTGTTTCTTCCTGCTAGACTGGAAAACCTTATATACACAGGGCAATGGGTAGAGTACTCAGAAGAGTCTTGCCACAATATAGGGGAATAATTAACTCTAGACTAAACAATGAACTGGTCTCACTAAAAAATCTTAAAAGTTAGACAAGAAAGGACCAAACTGCTTCCCAATAATATAATTGCATCTCAGAAAAGCTCAAAACATGTGTGTAGGAATACAAAAAGGTAAAATTCATAATGTCTGGCATGCAATAAAAAATTACATGGCATGCAAAGAAGCTGGAAAATACTATCTATCATGAAGAGAAAAATCAGTCAATTAGAACTGACTCCATAAGGATGATGTCAGTGCAAATAGCAGAGTTAGGATCTCTAAAAATACTCTCCTCCACAAAATAAATTTTAAAAATTGGCAAAAAATATTAAAATCAACTTTTTTAGACCCTGAGAATTAACCAAAGGCTTGCAGTGATCCAGGAAGCATTTATTCAAGAAACACAGCTAAATTTCCACAAGAACAGTGAGCTTTGTGGCATTTTAACTTGTCCACTTCCCATTCTCCCCTCCAGCTCTGCTTGAAATCCAATAGCATGCAATCAGTGAAAACCAGCAGCATGCTATCCACTGACGGGGGCTGAACAGGGTTAAAATTGCTTCAAAGCCTAGTTCCCAGATACTGTCATTATTTGACCTATCTGGTGGTTTTCTGGAAGATCCCATTTTCAAGGTTGTCTTTATTGGACCTGATATTGAGCTCACTCAGTGCAAAAAAAGCTTTTTCCCAAGGGTATTTTTCAAACACAACTACAGGCAATTGTTTAATTTGGCGGTTGTCTGAGGTAATGGGTAACTGGTGGGGCAAACAACAGGCTAGCCAAAAACCTTAAAAGGAAAAGCTGAGGAATGAGATGTCAATAGGAGCTTTGAAAAACTTTGATATATTCTTGGGTATCTAGAAGGCCATGTACGTGCAAAGGGATGTGGGCATTCCCAGAGCTGTATGCATGCTCAGGAAATATCTGAGAAACACCTATATTCTCACTTCTACCTGATCTTAAGTTCTGTACAAAAAGAAATCACTCTTCAATCATTAGCTGATCACTAAGCTAACTGAGCAGAGGCTTTGATGACCACATATGACAAACAATACAGGCTTTGTAGAAGTATTTAAGAAAATAGCAAACAAATAGCAACAACATTTTCCAGGATAGGCCATATGTTATGCTACTGAACACATTTCAATAAATTTAAAGGTATGGAAATCAGACAAAGTCTACTTTCCAACCACAAAGGAATAAAAGTAGAAATCAATGACAAAAGAAAATTTTAGAAATTCACAAACATGTAGAAATTAAACAGCATGCTACTAAATAATCAATGGGTCAAAGAACGTATCACAAATGATATGATAAAATACTTTGGGATGAATGAAAATGAACATAAAATATAGACAAATTCATGCAAAGCAGCAAAAGCATGTTTAGCTGAAAAATTATAGCTGTAGATGCCTATATTAAAAAAGAAGAACCAATCAGTAACCTAACCTTCCACCTTAAGAAATTATAAAAAGTAGAGTAAACTAAACCCAAACTGAGCAGAAGAAAAGAAATTATTAAGCTTAAAGCAGAAATAAATGAAATAGAGAATACAAAACAGACAAAATAAACTAAATAAAAGTTGGTTTTGAGAAGGTTAAAAAAAAATTGACAAACCTTTATGTAGGCTGATTAAAGAGAGAGAAAACTTAAATTACCGAATCAGGAATGAAAGTGGAGACCTCATTGCCAACCTTACAAGAATAGAAGATTATAAGGGAATATTATGAACAATTGTATTCCAACAATTTAGATAACCTATATGAAATGGACAAATTTCTAGAAAGACACAAATTACCAAAACTGACTCAAAACCAGATAACTGGGTGCTCCTAAACATTAAACACTTCTGCTCATCAAAAGACTTCACCAAAAGACTAAAAAGGGAACCTACAAAAAGGGAAAAAATTTGGGGCTATGACATATTTGACAAGGGTCTAATCTCTAACATCTACAGAATACAACGACAAGAAAAAGTTATATAATCCAATTAAAAAATGGGCAAAGGATATGAACAAACACTTCACCAAAGAAGACATTCATGTAGGTAACAGACACATAAGGAAATGCTCGCAATCATTAGCCATTAGAGAAATGCAAATTAAAACTACAACAAGGTAACATCTCACCCCAACATTAATGGCACTAATCAAAAAAAAAAAAAAACAGAAAATAACAAATGTTGGAGGTGTTGCAGGGAAATTGGAACTCTTATACACTGCTACTAGGAATGTAAAATGATACAACCACTATGGAAAACGACATGGCACCTCCTTCAAAAATTAGACATAGAAATACCACCCTTAGGAATATATCCTAGGGAAATAAGAGCCATCACATGAAGAGACATATGCATACCCGTGTTCGTTGCAGCATTATCCACAATAGCAAAAAATGGAAACAAACTAAGTGCCCATCAACAGATGAATGGATAAAAAACTATACTACATATACACAATGGAATACTACACCACGATAAAGAACAATGATGAATCTGCGAAATGTCTCACAACATGGATGAATCTGGAAGGCATTATGCTGAGTGAAATCAGTCAATCACAAAAGGACAAATATTGTAAAAGACTACTATTGTAAAAATCCAAGAAAAGGTTTACACACCGCACAAAAAAAATCTTTGATGGTTACAATGGAGGGGTAGGATGGGGAGGAGAAATCACTAACTAGATAGTAGACAAGTGTTAACATTGGTGAAGGGAAAGACAACACATAATACAGGGGAAGTTAGCACAACTTGACCAAGGCAAAGTCATAGAAGCTTCCTAGACACATTCAAACATCTTGAGGGACCAAGTTACTTGAGATGAGGGCTAGGGACCACAGTCTCAGGGGACATCTAGGTCAATTGGTATAACATAGTTCATAAAGAAAATGTTTACATCCTACTTTGATGAGTAGCATCTAGGGTCTTAAAAGCTTGCAAAAGGCCATCTAAGATACATCTATTGGCCCCATTCTGTCTGGAGCAAAGAAGAATGAAGAAAACAAAAGACACAAGGAAAATATTAGTCCAAAGGACTAATGGACCACCTAAACCACAGCCTCCACCAGCCTGAGCCCAGAAGAACTAGATAGTGCCCAGCTGCCACCATCGACTGCTTTGACAGGGATCACAAAAGAGGCTCCTAGACAGAGCAGAAGAAAAATGTAGAGCAAAATTCAAATTCACCAAAAAAGATCAGGCTTACTGCTCTGACAGAGACTTGAGGAACCCCTAAGACTGTGGCCCCCAGATACCCTGTTAACTCAGAACTAGTCACTCCCAAAGTCCACCTTTCAACCAAAGATTAGAGAGGCCTATAAGACAAACAATTAAGGATTGGAGGAAGACTCATTAACAACCTGTGTTATGCAGATGACACAACTTTGTTTGCTGAAAGTGAATAGGACTTGAAGCAGTTACTGATGACAGTCAAAGATCACAGCCTTCAGTATGCATTACACCTCAGCATAAAGAAAAATCCTCACAACTGGACAAACAACCTTCACCAAGATAAACGGAGAAAAGACTGAAGTTATCAAGAATTGCATTTTACTTGGATCCACAATCAACACCCATGGGAGCAGCAGTCAAGAAATAAAAAGACGCATTGCATTGTGTAAATATGCTGCAAAACACCTCTTTAAAGTGTTGAAAAGCAGAGATGTCACCTTGAAGACTAAGGTGTGCCTGACCCAAGCCGTGGTGTTTTCAATTGCCTCATATGCATGTGACAGCTGGACAAAAAATAAGGAAGACAGAAGAAGAATTGATGCCTTTGAATTGTGGTGCTGGCGAAGAATATTGAATATACCATGGACTGCCAAAAGAACGAACAAATCTGTCTTGGAAGAAGTACAACCAGAATGCTCCTTAGAAGCAAGGATGGTGAGACTACATCTTACATACTTTGGACATGTTATAAGGAGGGACCATTTCCTGTTATGCTTGGTAAAATAGAGGGTCAGCAAAAAAGAGGACGACCCTCAACGAGATAGATTGACCCAGTGGCTGCAACAATGGGCTCAAACATAACAAGGATTGTGAGGATGGCGCGAGACTGGGCGGTGTTTTGTTCCGTTGTGCATAGGGTCAACTATGAGTCAGAATCAACTCGACGGCACCTAACAACAACAACAACATAAGACAAACAATAACACACATGAGGAAGCTGCTTCTTAGTTCAATCAAGTATACGAGACCAAATGGGCAACATCTGCCCAAAAGCAAAGATGAGAAAGCAGGAAGGCACAGGAAAACTGGACAAATGGACACGGGGAATCCAGGGTGTAAAGGAAAAGGGAAGTGTGCTGACACATTGCAGGAACTATAATCAATGTCACAAAACAGTTTGTGTATAAATTTTTGAATGAGAAACTAATTTGTGCTACAAACTTTCACTTAAAACATAATAAAATTTTTTAAAAAACTGATTCAAGAAGAACTAGAAAATTTAAATAGACCAATGAGAAATAAAGAGATTGAATTAGTAATCAAAAAAACTTCCCGAATTTAGAGGAGGTGGAGCCAACATAGCGCTATAGCAAAGACCTGAAAAACTAAGTAAAACAGAGACAAATGTCAGTCCTGGAACCCTAAGAGTCAAATGAAGAGATAAAGAACTCAACCAAGCACTGAATTGAATAAGAAACTGACAGAGAACAGAGAGTGAGGAGAAATAACATGCAGAGGTCCCCTATCAGCTAACGCAGCACGGATTCACCATCTTGGACTCCTGTCAGAGATCAGCAGACAGGGAGTACGGGAAAGCAACTTCACACAGCTCCCAGCAGGAGACAGAGCACCCAGTAACCAGCAATATGTGCCTTCCCATCCCCTATCCTTCTCCTGCCTGCTTGATCTCTGCCACTTCATAGCTGGTTGCAGTAGCTTGGCTAGCTGGGAAGTGCAGTGTCCCTGCTGCTTGGATTCACCCTGCCCACATGGGAGATCAGTGGACAGGGAATACAGGAAAGCAGCTTCACAGAGATCCCAGCAGGAGACAGAACAACCAGTAACAAGCGATACATGCTTTCCCACTCCCCACCCTTCTTCACCCCCACTCAGCCTCTTCTGCTTCCTGTGACAACAATCTCTTGGCAGGGAGGCACTAGCTTCAGCCATGTGCCGCTTGGATTCAACCCATCCACACTGGCAGGCTCCCTGAGTCCCATTTGTTTGTTGCTGGTATTGCTTTTTTCTGCTTCTTTTGGTCTCTTCCATACCGATCACCATCTCCCCCTCCTTTCTCTCAAACACCTGGCTCCATGTGTCATCTTTCCTTCTTTAAAGGCTCTGAAGCACTGCTTGACTGTGAAACTGCTTCCTGGCCCACACTGCCACGCTAGTGGGAACCCTAGGGCTTTTCTCGTTCGTTTGTTTTGTTTTGTTTGTTTTCTTTTTCTTTTCTAGGCTTGGGAGCCTAAGATGTGGTCTATTTTGGAGAACGTTCCATGTGCATTGGAAAAGAATGTGTACTTTGCAGCTGCAGAGTGGAATGTTCTATATATGTCTGTGAGGTCAAGTTGGCTAATTGTGCCCTTTAGATCTTCTGTATCTTTGTTGAGTTTCCCTTTAGATGTTCTGTCTTTTACCGAGAGTGGTGTGTTGAAGTCTCCTACCGTTATTGTGGAACTGTTTCTCTTTCAGTGTTGTTAGAGTTTGTTTTATGTATTTTGGAGCCCTGTCATTGGGTGCATAGACGTTTATTATGGTTATGTCTTCATGACGGATCATCCCCGTAATCATTATATAGTGTCCTTCTTTGTCTTTTACGGTGGATTTTGTTTTTATTTTATCTGAGATTAGTATTGCCACTCTTGCTCTTCTTTGGTAGTTGTTCGCTTGATTTTTTTTTTTCCAACCTTTGACTTTTAATAAATTTATGTCTTTGTTTCTAAGGTGTGCCTCTTGTAGACGGCATATTGATGGATCCTGTTTTTGATCCATTCTGTCACTCTCTGTCTCTTTATGGGTGCATTTAGGCCATTTACATTCAGTGTAATTATTGATAGCTGTGAGTTATTGCCTTCATTTTGTAGTGCTTTTTTCTGTGGTGCCGACGTTTTCTTTGTTCCTCTTACTCTCCTGTGCTGAATTTGTTTTTTTTTGTGGATTTTTTTTTTTCACTTATTTTGTTTTTGTCGGTTTTGTTTTTACTGAGACTTTATGTTTTTCCTGTTCATTTTGATGAGTAGGTTTGTTAACTTTGTTTGTGGTTACTGTGAAATTTACCCTTATCTTTCTAAGTTTGAGGCAGTCTATTATTACTTGGTATCACCTTGCCTTCTTCACCATTAGAAGGTTCTATACCTACACCGTTTATTCCCTCTTTTATTGTTCTTATGTTGTTGTCATTTACAGATTAACTGCTCTGACTCCCTGTTGTATTTCTTTTGGTTTTGAATAGTCCTTGAGAGTTCATTTCCTAGATTGGTATCTGGCTGGTATGATCCTGCGCCCTAGATTCAGCCTGTGAGCTGATGTTGTTTGTTCTCAGATCAAAGGACTCCCTTTAATAATTCTTGTAAGTTTGGTTCGGTTTTTACATAGTCCCTTAATTTCTGTTTATCTGGAAATGTCCTAATTTCACCATCATATTTGAATGAGAGTTTTGCAGGATATATTATTCTTGGCTGTCAATTTTTTTCTTTCAAGGTTTTATATATATCATCCCATTGCCTTCTTGCCTGCATGGTTTCTGCTGAATAATCTGAGCTTAGTCTTACTGTTCCTCCTCTGTAAGTGACTTTTTGTTTTGCTAGAGCTGCTCTCAGGATTCTTTGCTTGTCTTTGGTTTTGGCAAGTGATTATGATATGCCTTGGTGATTTTCTTTTGGGGTCTATCCTATATGGGGTTCGTTGAGCTTCTTGGATGGTCAGCTTTTCATCTTTCATGATATTGGGGAAGTTTTCTGTCAGCAGTTCTTCAATGATCCTCTCTGTGTTTTCTGTTTTCTCCCCCTGTTCTGGAACTCCGATCACTCACAGATTTTTGCTTTTGATTGTATTCCACATAATTCTCAGCGTCTCTTCATTTTTCTTCATTCTTTTGTCTGATTTTTCCTCAAACAGAGTTGTAGCTAAGTGTTTATCTTCAATTTCACTGATCCTGTCTTCCACCATTTCAAACCTACTCCTCAGCCCTTCTATGACACTGTCCTTTTCTGAAATCTTGTTGTTTATCTTTTGGATTTCTAATTGTTGTTTTTGTATAATTTCTAGTCGTGAATTTATTTTGGCATTTTGTTCCTGCATTATTTTCCTGAATTCTTACATTTTTTTTGTCTGTATTTTCCATGAATTTGTCTGTCTTTTCCATGAATTTGTCTATTTTTTCCTCATTTTTGTCTGTTTTTTGCTTCAACTCTTGGATAGCTCTGAATATTAGAAATTTGAATTCCCTATCAGGTAGTTCTAGTGCCTTTTCTTCTACTGGAAAGTCATTTGGTGTTTTATTTTGGACGCCTACTGGAACCATCCTGTCCTGTTTTTGTAAATGTTTTCATACTGCCTGCTGTCTTCGAGGAATTCAGTAGTTATTTTCCTCATTTATTGATTGTAAATTTGTTTTTTTGTCCTGCTTTTTTGTTTTATTTGGTCATGTCTGTGTGTTCTTTGTAGTTTGTTCGTCTGTGGGCACAATACTTTTTGCCTCCTTCTCCAATTGGCATGGTCAGTTACTCAGATATGGTAGAGTAGGGCAGGTCTAACTGAAGAGGAGTTTCTGGGATGGGTTGTTTGTGGCACTTACTACGGCCACCAGGGTGGGCTGGTACTCAGTGCAGGACAGGTTCTGGTAGGCCACATGTGGGCTGCTTGGAGGTGTGATGTTCAGTGCACGGTGCAGGTAGGCAGGATGGAGGGAAGAGACTGTGATGTATGGAGCTAAGATGAGTATGGGAGAGAGGAGAACGAGGAGAGAGGAATGGGAGCCAAAAACATACAAACAAACAAAAAAGAGTGCTAGGGGAGCTTGCCGTTGGAGTAGAGAGATGAGAGACTATGAAATGGAGAAAAAACAAAAAGGAGAAGAAGGAGAAAAAAAAGAAAAGAAAAGAAAAAAATGAATAAATAAAAATTAGAAAGAAAAGCTCCCAGGGATCCCACCAGTGCAGCTGCGAGGTCTGGGGAAGTTGCTCCCAGGCCATGAAATACAGCCTGGCTGGAAGAGATAGAGGTGTCACTCAGAGATAGAGGTATTCAGGAGACAGGAACAGAAGGAAAGTAGAGAGATGAGAAACGGAGTAATGAAGAAAGACAAAAAGGGGAAAAGAGAGAAAAGAAAACAAAACAAACAAAAAGAACAAGAACACCCCCCCAAAAAAAAAAAGAAAAAAGAAATGTCCTCAGGGATCCCTCTGTGTGTCTGCACAAACTGAGAGGGTAGGTCCCAAGCCGCGTAGTACTGCCTGGCTAGAACTGGCTCCCAATTTGAGAAAAGAAAAAGAAAACAAACAAACAATTCAAAACAAACAAACAAAAAAAGGCCCAGGATCCCACCAGTGTGGCAGCACGGGCCAGGAAGCAGTTTCACATTCAAGCAGCATTTCTCAGCCTTTCAGGAAGAAGCAAAGATGGTGCATGGAGCCAGGTATTTGAGAAAAAGGAGGGGTAGGTGGTAAGAGGCAAGGAAGAAATCTAAAGAAGCAGAAAAAAGCAACACCAACATCCAACAAATGGTACTTAGGGAACCGACCAGCACGGGCAGGTGGAATCCAAGGGGCTCTGGGGTGAAGCCAGTGATTCCTGGCCAACAGACTGTGGCTGCAGGAGGCAGAGGAGGCTGAGTGGGGGTGAAGAAGGGTGGCGGGTGGGAAAGTGTATATCACTGGTTACCAGTTGTTCTGTCTCCTGCTGGAAGCTCTGTGAAGCTGCTTTCTCGTACCCTCTGTTTGCTAATCTCTGATAGGAGTCCAGGATGGTGGATCCGTGCTGCGTTAGCTGATAGGGGACCTCTGCATGTATCTCTCCTTGCTCTCTCTTCTCTGTCACTTTCGTATTCCATTCGGTGCTTGGCTGAGTTCTTTATCTCTTCCTTTGATGCTTAAGGTTTCAGGATTGCTGTTTTCTCTGTTTGGCCTAGTTTTCTGGATCTTTGATGTGGAGGGACAGTGTGGTGCTTCTGCCTATAGCACCATGTTGCCCAGAAGTCTCATCAATGAGGGTTTTTTTTTTTTAATCTTTATGGGAGGAACCCTGGTGGCACAAGTGGTTAATCCCTCAGCTGCTAACTGAAAGGTCAGCAGTTTAAACCAACCTGCCGTTCTACGGAAGAAAGATGTGGCAGTCTGCTTCTGTAAAGACTTACAGCCTTGAAACCCTATGGGGCAGTTCTACTCTGTGTTATAGGGTCTCTGTGAGTCAGAAATGACTCAGCAGCATTGAGTACTCTTTATAGGAGCAGATCTCTCACTGGGTGAATTCAAACTGCAGGCCTTTGTTCCACCAGGGCTCCTGATCACCTCAGTATAAAAAAAACCATTGTCATTGAGTCAATTCTGACTCATAGGATCATCTCAGTAGACACATAAAAAGCTTTTGACAAAATTCAACACCCTTTCATGATATAAACACTAAACAAAAGAGGGACAAAAGAAATCTTTCTCAACCTGATAAAGGGAATCTACAAAAATTCCATAGCTAACATGATACTTCATTGTGAAAACTGAGAGCTTACCCACCAAGAGCAGAAATGAAATGAGGATGCCTGTTTTTGTCATTTGTATTTAACATTGTTCAAGAGTTTCTAGCCAGGACAATTAATCAAGAAAAGTAAATAAAAAATATCCAGATTCAAAGGCAGATGTTAATCTATATTTGCAGATGACATAATCTTGTATATAGAAAACCCTAAGGAATCCACAAAGATAGCTAACAAGTTCAGTATACAAAATCAATAGTATTTCTATACAATAGCAATGTACAAAAAGAAAATGAAATGAAGAAAATAATTCCATTATATAAAAAAGTATCAGTTCTATAGTATCAAAAAAATGAAATACTTAGGAATGAATTTAACAAATAAATACAAAACCCATGCAGCAAAAACTACAACACATTGTTGAAAGACATTAAAGAATGCCTAGATAAATGAAAAGACATCTGCATTCATGAATTGGAACATTTAATATTATTTAGATTGTGATACTCTTCATATTGATCTATAGATTTCAATGTAATGCCTAATAAAATACTCGCTGAATTTGACAAGCTGATCCTAAAATTCATATGGAAATACACAGGGCTCAGAATAGCCAAGGCAATAGTCAAAAGAAAGAACAAAATTATTTCTCTCACACTTCTCCATACCAAAACTTACTATAAAGCTACAAAGATCTAGACTATGTGATACAGCATAAGAATAGACACGTACATCAAGGGAACAGAAATGAGAGTTCAGAAATAAACTCATATAGTTATGATCAATTGATTTAAAACAAAGGTGTAAAGATAATTCAGTGGGAGAAAGAATAGTCTTTTCCACAAATTGTGCTAGGACAACTGGATATTCATATGCAAAACAGTGAAGCTGGACTACTACTTCACATAATATACAAAAATTACCATATTTTATGCAAATAACGCACACCTTCTATGTTTGCCAACCATTCCCTCCCCCCACAAATATTTTTGTAAGTGTGCTATGCTAATTTTTTTACAGTAACATGTAAAAAAAATTGGCATAGCAGCACTTATGGAAATATCTCATGAGGTGGGAGGGAGCAATTGGCAAACAAACATAGAAGGCACCTGTTATTTGCATTAAAATGTGATAACTCAAAATGGATCAAAGATCTAAATGTAAGAGCTAAAACTATAAAACTTCTAGAAGAAAATTTAGGTGTATATCTTTGTGACCTTAGATTATTCACTAATTTCCTCGATATGACACCTAAAGTGAAAAGCACCAATAAAACAAATAAATTGGACTTCATCAAAATTTAAAATTGTACATCAAAAGACACTATCAAGAAAGTGGAAATACTAGTCACAGAATGGGAGAAAAGATATCCATATATCTGATAAAGGCTAGTATCCAGAATATATAAAAAGCACTTAAAGCTCAACAATAAAAAGACCAATCATTGAATAAAATGTGGGCAAAGGATTTAAATAAACGTTTTCAAAAAAAGACATTCAAGTGGCTAAAAAGCACATGAAAAATGCTCAATATCATTAGTCATTAGAGAAATGCAAATCAAAACCACAATGAGATATATTTTCACACCTACTAGAAGTGATTAAGAACCCGGGCTGCTAACCAAAAGGTCAGCGGCTCAAGTCCACCAGCCACTCCCTGAAAATCCTATGGGGAAGTTCTACTCTGTCCTATAGGGTCACTATGAGACAGAATTGACTTGACAGCAATGGGTTTCAAGTGGCTATATTCAAAAAGACAAATAATAACAAGTGCATGGGAGAATGGGCAATGACTACTAATGGGAATGGGATTTCTTTTTGGGATGATAAAATGCTCTAGCATTTGACAGTGGTGATAGTTGTACAAATTCGTGAATATACTAAAAATTACTAGATTGCAAAAAAAATCTATCCCAGAATTGACACAGATTTTAGAATTAGAAGATATTAGTAATAGTTATTAATAATGCTATATTCTATATGTTCAAAACGTTAAATAGAGACTCAAAAGATAAAAAACAAAGACTGAAATCAAACTTCTAAAGATGAAGATTATAATGTCTGACATGAAAAATAGATTGATTTGGGATTACTGGCAGATTAGACATCACAGAATAAATAATTAGTGAACCTGAAGACGTCCATATAATGGAATACTATTCAGCAATAAAAAGGATTAAATTATTGATACATACCACAACATGACTGAATCTCAAAATACTTACGCTGAGTCAGAAAAAGTAGAGTACATATTGCACTCTATTTATACAAAACTCTATGCAAACTAATCTATGGTGACAAAAAGCAGATCAGGTTGCCCGTGGAGGAGGGGAGAGGAATTAATAAAGAGCACAAGGAAAGTTTTTTTGTGTGATAGAGATGCTCTTTATTTGATTATGGTAATGGTTTCACAAGTACATACGTATTTTTAAGCTTATCAAACTGTACACATGTGCACCTTATTTTATACCTCAATAAAATTGTTTTTAAAAAGTAGGCAACTATGCCAGTTTGCCAAAATGTTCCTGGTGGATGCTGTGATAGTCAGCATCAATTGACACTAAGGATTGCACTAGACTTTGTTAACATATGTGTTACTATTACTCTATTTGTACCATCCAATTGTCAGTGGTTTTACTCCTTAGAATGATATGCATTCCATCATCTACCACTGTATTTAAATTTTCAACCCAGTTTCAAATTTTTTTTTTTTAAATTCAGGAGCAAAACTTTTCAACTCCCTCTTTTTGTCTTACCTGTGATGAGTCTCTGGTCACCACAATATATGTGCAGGGTGGGTTCCTGCACTTTTTGATTGAAAGAGGTCTGGTTGAAGGATCACAGAAACTTTCATTGGCTGGAAAATTTTGTGCATCAATACACTTCACTTGTCGATGTGTCTCTTTTCTCTTACATGATGCCAAACACTAGAAATGCAATTACAAAATTAATAGCACATTCTTATATGTGGTGTCTTTGAAAGTTTATTCATGAATACTTACATCTTGCCAATGTCCTGCAATCCACCTGTACTGCACACAGTCCTCATGCCAACATCGCCTCTGAAAATGAGGCTGGGTGGACGGATCGCACATTTCTTCAGCCACTCGACCAACGCCTTTCAGTCTGCAGTACACATCCCTTTGCTGAATCCCAGGGCCGCAAGTTACAGAGCACTGCAGAGGAGCCCCAGTTATTTAAATGGTTAAATAACAAATATAAAATTCTATTAACATAGCAAATAAAGCTATAATGTATTTTCTTGTTTCTTTTCTACACAGTCTGTTATGATATCATGCATTAAGCAGAAAATACATGCAGTAATTTTTTTTTTTACCATTATCTAGCTTGGAGCTTCTATATAAATATATAAATAAATTTTCTTTATTTTGCAATGTTACCTAAGACCCATTCAAGCCTTACAAAGACTTTGACTGGTTAATCATTTTATTCCAGACACTTCATCCTAATAGATAACTATCTCTTCTGTCTTTAATATACTTAATGCTAGAAGAGTTTCTGGGCAGTGCAGACAGTTAAGCCTAGGCTGCTAACAGAAAGGTTGGCAGTTCAAATCCACCCAAAGGCACCTCGGAAGAAAGGTCTGACAGTCTACTTTTGAAAATTTAGCCATTGAAAACCCTGTGGAGCACAGTTCTACTCTGACACACATGGGGTCACCATGAGTGAGAAAGTCAGCATCTACTTGATGGCAACTGGTTGTTTGTTTGTTTTTTTTGAATGTCTATAAAAATTATCACATAATTAATCATATACTATTCTACTACATTGTTTTTAAATGCCGCTTAAATTCTTACACTGTATAATCATCTTCCTCAAAGAACATTAGCTCTCAAGATTGGGTTATATTTCTCTTTACACCTGTAGTATCTACTCTAGTTTGCTCCTCTTAAGGATCCACGTACTTACAATGATCTGGATTAATGGTTATATTTCAATGGACAGGAGTTTTGGGGAGCTGGTTATGTAAGCTTAGACAACCTGTCTTAATCTCTGGGCCTCATTGTTCTTAACTGTACAAAGAAGATATTCTGTTATTTGTAAAAATTCATGCAACATTTCCCAGACATTTAATCCTGATCATAGCCTTGTAAAAGAGGCACCACTGCCTAGAACTCTGAGGCTCAGACAAGAGGTTACTTCACTTGCCTAGGGTGCCAGCACTAATTCGTGATGATGCAGGTTGAAGTGCAGTCTTTTCTGACTCCAGAATTTGAGCTACCACTGTGCTTCCTCCCAGGGATGGAGAAGGACTAGACAGCCTCTCAGGGCTCTCTCAGCTCTAGAATGCCAGGTGTTTCAAAACAAAGTAATAAAACCAAATAATAATAGAGCTTGACTACATCCAGGAATTGTGATGTCAACATTAATAGGCTAGAGTACTTCCAGGGATGTTTATTCAGTTTGTGGTCTTGGTTATTTATACTCCTTGTTGTTCTAGAGAGGGATTGGAGGTGGTGTTGAAGATTGAGGCTCAATCAGTGTTTCTAAGTTTAATATTGTAAATGTATAAAATCAAGTTCTTCATCAAATTCTCTATGTCTGCAGAAGTCCCAGAGTAACTAATTTCCTTTTTTACAACAGTAAATATATATCTGGAAAATATGGATTTACCATGGATGAAAACAATTTAAATCTCACAAAAGCTAAGAAATTGGTTCACCTTGTAGACCCAAATCCCTCTTATAAGCAGTTGCAGCATCTTTAAAGAGACTTTAAAATTTACATTTTTTATCTGTGTGTATAAGCAGCAACCATGGACTTCAAACAGAATTTTTATGTTGTATTGCCTATGAAGAATATTATACATGTTTACAGTGTTTATATTGCTATTCATTTTATGCTCAGGGAGAAAAGGCAACAACAACAAAAAGGTTTTTGAGTATTTGGCTTCTAGAACTATTCTCTGTCAAGCGGTTGAATTTTGCCAGCTCGTTGAATGTTTTCACAAAAAACATAAAACCCTTTGTATGGAGCCAGTAATCATTTAATGTGCACTTTTGGCACGCACACTAGTAGGTAGGCTAAAATGCCTGGATGTAGTTTAGTTTGTCTAAATCATTTGTGAAAATGTTTAGCCTACAACATCTAGCTCAACTGGCATAACACAGCTGATAAAGAAAATGTTCTACATTCTACCTTGGTGAGTAGTGTCTGGGGTCTTAAAAGCCTGTGAGCAGCCATCTAAGATACTCCACTGGTCTCACCCCTTTGGGAGAAAGGGAGAATGAAGAAAACAAGATATAAGGAAAAGATTAGTCCAAAGGACTAATAGACCACAACTACCGCGGCCTTACCAGACTGAGTCCAGTACAACTAGATGGTGCCCGGCTATCATCGCTGACTGCTCTGACCAGGATCACAACAGACAGTCCCGGACAGAGCTGGAGAAAAATGTAGAACAAAATTCTAACTCACAAAAAAAGACCAGACTTACTGGCCTGACAGAGACTGGAGAAACCTTGAGAGTATGGCCGCCAGACACCCTTTCAGCTCAGTAATGAAGTCACTTCCAAGGTTCACTGTTCGGCCAAAGATTAGACAAGCCCATAAAACAAACGGAGACTAATAAGGCACAACGGTCCAGGGACAAGGACTAGAAGGCAGGAGGGGACAAGAAAGCTGGTAATAGGGAATCCAAGGTTGAGAAGAGACCGTGTTGACATGTCGTGGGATTGTTAACTATTATGTGTACTGTTTATTGAGAAACTATTTGTTCTGTAAACCTTCATCTAAAGTACAATAAAAAAAAAAATGAAAGAAAGAAAAAAAAAAAACTTTATACCAAAATACTTAGCCTACAAAATAAGACTCCTGCAAACATTTTCCAGGGATAATTTCAGAAATAAAAACTATATGTGGAAAACATCCTGCCTCTAAACCTAGAAAAAAAAATCCCTGGAAAAAATTAGTTTACAAACACAGTTTATCAAGAAGTTCTACCAGACAAATATAGTTTTCTATAATAAACCAGTGTGGTTTATTGGCCCTTTGATGGTGACAATGAACAGCAACTATGTTTCTATTGTGGACCATTTCCCTACAAGGAGAGAAAAATGGAATTCTACATGAAAAAAAGAAAGGAACTTCATTTTTCAGTTTTTTAGAGATAAAAGTAAAAAAAAGAGTAAACTGTTACAATTTTAAAATATGAACAAGGAATACAGTTTATACTTAAATATTCCCTAACTGATGTCATCAATAACTCCCAACTGCCAAATCCAACAGAAACTTTTCAAAGTTTTTCTTAGTTAATCTCACTGCCGCATTTGGCACCATTGATCACATTCTCCTTGAGCCATTCTGATTTTTTGACAGAAATCCCTTCTGGTTGTAGGTGATCCTCTCTTACTTCTTACATTGCTCCTTCTCAGGGTCCTTAACTGATTCCATTTTCTCTGTTGATTCTTTAAACATTAGCATTTCCCAGGATTTGGTTCAGTTTATAACTTGCTTCTCTTTTCATCCTCTAAGCTCTCTCTGAACAACTTCTTCTATGCACCAATACTTTGTAAATCTGTTATCTCCAGTCTACAACAAAATTCTGAGTTCCACATTTATATTTTAAAATATTTACAATAATCCCATCTGTACTTAGATATGTCAAAGGATCCTTAAATTCAGCATTTCCAAAGCAGAACAAGTTACCTTTGCCCAAAGCCTGTTCTTCCTCTTGTGGTCACAGACACAGTGAAGATGCTATCACTCATTCTCAAGTGACCCACTAGAATGGATTGCCAAGATATACGTACAGCTCTCAAATACTTGCCTCAAACGTTTTAACAACTTCATAAAACTACATATTTATAAGCATGTTAAATTTTACCTTTTTTTTAAAAATCCAGGTAACTAATGTGAAGACAGTGTGAGGTTATAGCTACACAAACAGCACAAATAATCGATTAGGATACACTAACTCACCAACACTGCATAATTAAATTCAAATAGGAAAAACAAGCCAAATATCCTATTTATATGTAAATATACTATAACACTGCATAGACTGATGCTTCAAAAACTTGACAGTAGAAGGTGAATCTTAGCAAACCAATAGGTACTGTAGTTTTAGCTATCACTAGGACAGAAATAAATGTTAGAAAATGCATCGTTTTGCAAAAATAGGTTCATCAAGGCTGACTCACTTTGCTATTTAATTAAATGATAATTTAAAATGTAATTAGTGAAGTCATCTCTCCTGATGCATTATTTATAATTTCTTATTATGGATTAGTGTAGTGGTTAAGAATTCGGCTGCTAACCAAAAGTCGGCAGTTTGAGTCCACCAGGTGCTCCTTGGAAACCCTATGGAGCAGTTCTACTCTGTCCTATAGGGTCACTATGAGTTGGAACTGACTTGACGGCAACAGGTTTATAGTCAGTTAGTTATTTGCAACTATGATTTATTTTAAGTGAGTCAGTAAAGTAGCAATGGTATAGTGTTTTGAGGTAGAAGAAATTCTGGGATATTCTATTCTAACATCTCCTCCATTCTGAAATCCCTTCTGTAGCAATAATGAATCGGTAACCATCAAACCTACCCATACTTACATAGCCTCATTCCGGGTATGTGCACCATATTCTGAATGCAACTACTCCATTTTTGGTTGTCTCTCATGTTAACAAATATTCTCCTTGGTTGAGCTAAATTATTCTTCCTTTAACCTTTACCCAGTGTCCAAGAATCTTCCCTCCTTATCAACACAGAACAAATATATACCTACAACCATATAAGAAAGTATGAAGGTGTGAGGCCTGGAACTTCGGCAACCACTTTATGACCATTAGCAGTTGACCAACAGAATCACAGAACTGCAGGATCAAACTGAGAATCTTTGGCCTCCAGGTTTTGATATATGTACAGTAAATGTTTTTGTAATTTAAATCACTAATAATCATGGATTTTGCTACTTTCAACAGAACACATCAGAACTGATACAAAATAGTTGTTACCATTTAATTGTGCTTCTCTGGAGCTTTGGTAATTTGCCAAGACTTTTATTACAGTGTGTCTCCCAGAATGTGGAGATTCACTAGAATCCAAATACCTGACCAGGATCTATTAGTGCCAAAAATTTGAACACTATGTGTCTATTGATGTAGCCTAATATGTTGCTAGTGATTTAAGCAACTACATCATATTTAATATGTGGTCAATTAAACTCTCAATTGTTTTTACATGACCTAGAAAACCCATATGTATCTTATAGTCATGGAATAGACTTTTTTTTTTTTTTACACAAATAATCCTGCAAGGGATTCGGCACAACATAAAAATTAACTTCTGCTGAATGCATTATTATATGTAGTGCAGAGATACCCTATAATTGTTAACTTCATGTGCCCTTCTTGGCCAGAGGAGCAATATGTTGCTAAGGAAATATGAGGATGAGCTAATGTATAATGAAATAATTAGGATAGAAGAAAATAGGAAAAACTCAGACTTGTGTTCAAACCCCTGCCCCCTACCACGTTCTGGCCTGTGACCTACACAAGTTACTTAACCTCTCTAAGCTGCTGTTTCTTCATGTCTGTAATGAATGTAATAATACCTACAGTTGTGAGGAATAAAGAAGTCTCTCATACAGTATCAGGAAATGACTGTCTCTTTCTGATCTCTTCCTCCTCCCGGTTTTCACTTTTCTTACAGAGATACAATTATTTCTGCCTTAAAAAAATTCTTGAAACAAGCCTCAAATCAAAGAATGTTAGTAACCTCAGCCTACTCAAAGGAAGGACATGTTAAGTATCAAGAATGGTGACAGGGGAAGAGGTTTAATAATAGGCATTGTAGAGATGTAAAAAATAAAATTTCTATGTGAGCTAAAAAAGATTGAGAAGTATAGTCCACCCAGCCCCAGAGGAGAAAGGCATCCTCCCTGTCCCTGGGTCCCAGCTAACATTTAGCATGTAATTTCAGGTTGTTGTTATTTTTTTGTTTGTTTGTTTGTTTTCAAATTAGGGGCTTTAGGGAGATGCTGGCAAGTATATTCATGAGATTTTGAAACTTTTATCACCATTAGTCCCAGTTCTGATTTTAAAATGCTATGGTGCCTATTAACCCTCTTAACTGGTATAAGCACCACTTGATACGCTGGGATAGAGATGAAGAGGTCCTGAGTTCTTGGTTGGGGGCTTTGGGAACTTTAAAAACTGAGATTTAGCATTTTTTTCGAATTATAGTATATATATATATATATATACCCTCACACATACATACATACATACACATAGGGTCATCATGAATCGGAGTCAACTTGATGGCAACTAACAACAACATGTAAGTGTGTGTGTACATGTATATATCTTATACAAATTTTTTAAAGCATGAAAATTTTAGAAATTCAGAAACTACGGAATTACATAATATAAAATCAGTGTAGCATGCTAACATTTAGCATATAATTTCAGATTTCTTTTCAAATTAGGGACTTTAGCTCCGGAGACGCTGGCAAATACATTTGTGGGATTTTCAGACTTGTATCATCTTTGGTCTCTGCTCTGATCATAAAATGCTAGACAGATAATGATGAATTTGAGAGAAGAGGAACCAGGCAGATGGTTAATTTTACCTGGCTCTGAATTCAGTAGGTTGAATGATGTCCTTTAGGTTTCTTTCTATGTTGTCCAGTAGGTTTTCCATCATCAGGGGAGGTAAGAATTCAAGACTTTTTTTCTTAAGCGTAAAGATTGTGGATTTGGGTGACACTGAACTAAGTAGATAGGGCTTGAGACAGTGAGGATTGTAGCATCATGCTGGCCTTAAAAATTAGAACTTAAAAGTGAAGGTGTTTTCTTATATAGAGAAAATTAAATGGGAAAAATATCCTCTTGGTTCCAGAAAAGAGGGATCTTTCTTTCTTTTTTTTTTTTTTTTTTAATGATTCAAGTATTTGATTTGTCTCTAAATATATACCTCTGGACACAGAGGACAAATGTTCCTGCATAGCAGTGTTTGTTCCTGTTTAGCAGAAGTCATTAAAATGCATTACTAAGTCCTTTCTTTAAAAAACAAGATGACAAATACCAAATTAAGAGTGTCCCTTCAAAATTTATTAGAGCATATTTGTGGTCACAATTTATCCAAATTAGTCTTTCCATTTGAGGGAAAATGTAAAATAGTAATAAAATGAAGTTATTCTATATTGAGTGCTTATATTAAAGCAACGTTACAATTTATACAATCAGAATAAAGCAGTCACCAGTGATTATCTCGTAACTACCTCTGAAATTACACGTCTGTTGAATACATTATTATATGCAGTGCAGTGACAGCCTGCAATTGTTAACTTCATGTGAGCACTTTTCATAGAATAAAGCAAAAGCCAACAACTTCACAAGTGGTCATTTGTTTCTGGGAGAGATTTGGGGGCTGTGTGGGTGTATGAAGTTAATTTCTATAACAAGGAAACCTAATTCAAACAGAAGAAAGCAGACTCTGTACAAAAGCATCTGTGTTTTTATAGTCTGTGAATATTCATATCTGTATGTTAGAAACCCCTGAAATACATTCCTTTAGTGGATCTTACATAATTTCATCTTTGGTGGTGAGCCAAGGCCAATTTGTTAGCACTGATGATTGATTCACTGTTGTGGGGTTGGGAGCCAAGGGTCAGAAAGTGTCCCTCATGCATACCAACCACAGTAGCTGCAGCAGCAAAACACTCCTCAGGATCAACAGGAATGCTGGTGGCCAAGAAACAAAAAGCCTGTCCCACTTCCACTGTCTTCCCCCTGTAGCTCCTGCCTGATGTCAGAATCTGGGGTTATTTGCTGCATACTGGGTGAATCTGTGTCCCTTATGTCCAGTGTCTTTACGGTATGGCACTCTCTTGGAGAAAACTACTTTGCTGTTATTTTGCCACATCTTGGTCAAGATAATGTAGGGTAAACCCCACATTAATTAAAGCCACAATATGATAAATATAAATTAAAAGATAGTAGGAGTCCCTAGGTAGTAAAAATGGTTAATATTCTTGGCTACTAAGTGAAATGCTGGAGGTTCAAATTCACTCAAAGGCACCTCAGAAAAAAGGCCTTGTGATTTACTTCTGAAAAACCAGCCACTGAAAACCCAATGGAGTGCGGTTCTACTCTCTCTCACATGAGATCACCATGAATCAGAGCCAACCTGAGGGCGACTAGCTTTGAAGAGATGGTGACTCCTTTTGCAAATGAAATCACAATATTCAAAGTAAGAAGTATTAATCCAGATACTAAACTAGCTGCTTAGTGAAAAATACGTCTATTGTCTCTAAAAGAGAAAAAAACTGTGGCCTGAGATAAGGCTGAAGAAGTAGGTATAGGCTACTTTCTAGACTTAGCCCCTAAAGATAATACAAAGTCATAGAAGGAAGATATTAAATGACACAGTCATATCTGAGTTCTTCTAAGCTCACACTATACGCAAATAATAATAATAATAATGGCTAAAGTATATGTAGGGAGACCATCACAGGCCAGGAACAAGTGATGATGAGCTAGACTGAGATGGTTGCAACGGAGATTCAGGGGTGACTTCGATAGGGGAATTGAGAGAACCTGCTGAGTGACTAAATGTCAGGGCAAGGGAGAAAGAGACAAGGATGGATCCAGTTTTTCTTTCTTGAACAACTTAGAAGTTAGTAATGACATTTACTAAATAAAATAGGTTAATGTGGGATATTTTTTAAATTTTGGGCTCTGCTAAAAAATTTTTAAAAATAGTTTATTTGACCAAAATTCAATGCAGAAGCAAATGCTCAAGAATACATTCTTGTCAGATGAAAAGCAGAAATGTTTGTTCCTAATTTTTTTTTTAATACAAAGTTTAATTCAGCAAAATTCCCTTGTTACATTCTGCCAAGCAGGCCAGAAAAGCAGAGAGGGGAGTTTCTTTCAGTTGACACAGTTTACATGAGAAGTACGTTAGTTTGTATTTCCATATGTAGGTGTGCAGGAGAATTTAGTCTATGGGAGAGCGCCTATCTGCATCCTGCTCCTCAGATTCAGTATATTTTCTTGGTCTAGTAAGTTTCACTAGCCTGTGGCAAACACTAACTCCTTTAGAAACAATTATCTGACTGTCCTGATTCCCTGAGCAGTACAAAATCAATGTCTCTATTGTATTATCTGTATGAACTCAAGAGATTATAGGGTTCCGTAAATGAGATTATAACTATGAAATATTTGAGAATCAACACTATGAACAAAACTGCAGAAATACAATTTTGGTTCAAGTCTAGCATTCTGAGACAATTAAGTGCTACACATTTCCAGAAGGAAAAACCAACCTCTTTTTCCTTATATGTATTCTTTGAAAAACTAATACTGTCCTATCCGGTATGGTGTGTGAGATGCTTTTAGCAGCAGCCAGAGGCTGTGGTGTCCCATTGGCGCTAAGCTTCCTGGTGTTATTTTTCTCCGTTTGGTTTCTTTTTTAAAAAAAAATATTTTATTGTGTTTTTGGCGCAAGTTTAGACAGGATGTTAGGTTCTCACTTAACAATTTCTATACATATTGTTCAGTGATATTGGTTACTTTCTTCATAATATATCAGCATTCTTGTTATTTCCATTTTGGTTGTTCTGTTTCCATTAATCTAGTTTCCCTGTACCCCCTGGCCTTCTCGTCTTTGGTCTAGGGTAAATGTTAACCATTTGGTTTCATCTGAACAATTATTTGAGAAGCACTGTTCTCACTGGTGATATTATTTATTGTATGGGCCAATCTGTCATTTGGCTGAAAGGTGACCTCTGGGAGTGGTTTGAGCTCCAACTTCAAAGAGTATCTCAGGGCAATAATCTCGGGGGTTCATCTAGTCTCTACCGGTTCAGTAAGTCTGGCCATTTTCTAGGAATTTGAGTTTTGTTACACATTTTTCTCCCATTCTATCCAGGACCATTTATTCAGTCCCTGGTTAGAATGGTCAGTAGTGGTAGCCGGGCACCATCTAGTTCTTCTTGCTCCTACTTTTAAGTCAAATATCAGTCCTAGTTCTCAAGACAGTAGCTCTTAACAAAAGCTCCCTCTTCTTCAAAGAAATCTGAGATTCTCACTCTCGATTTGGAAGCTTTTTATTCAATACCAAGTCGCTAACCTCAAGGAGTAGATGGTGATGAGTTAGGAACCCAGGGGAACTCTACTTTTTCTAGCTCCTGTCCGAACCCCTTGCTTCCCAATAGATGTACCTCTAACATCAGACAGAGACAAGGACATTCCATAGGCAGAAGATAGATTTATTTTTCTCTTACCAGGACTAAGCCCTTTGAGAAACGGATTAGCATCTGAGGTAGTACTGCTGAGAGCAGGGTGTGGTGAAAGGCTGTTGTTGTTGTTAGGTGCCTTCCAGTCAGTTCCGACTCACAGTGACCCTACATACAACAGAACAAAACACTGCCTGGTCCTGCACCACCCTCACAAGCCCATTGTTGCAGCCACTGAGTCAATTCATCTAGTTGAGGGTCTTCCTCTACTTTACCAAGCATGATGTCCTTCTCCAGGGACTGGTTCCTCCCGATAACATATCCAAAGTATGTGAGACAAAGTCTCACCATCCTTGCTTCTAAGGAGCATTCTGGCTGTAATGCTTCCAAAACAGACTTGTTCATTCTTCTGGTAGTCCATGGTATGTTCAATATTCTTCTCCAACACCATAATTCAAATGCATCCATTCTTCAGCCTTCCTTATTCAGCATCCAGATTTCCCATGCATACGAGGAGACTGAAAATACCATGGCTTGGGTCAGGCACACCTTAGTCCTCAAAGAGACATCTTTGCTTTTCAACACTTTAAGAAGTTCTTTTGCAGCAGATTTGCCCAATGCAATACATCATTTGATTTCTTGACTGCTTCTTCCATAGGTGTTGATTGTATATCCAAGTAAAATGAAATCCTTGACAACTTTAATCTATTCTCCAGTTATCATGATGTTGCTTATTGGTCCAGTTGTGAGGATTTTTGTTTTTTTTATGTGGAGATGTAATCCATACTGAAGGCTGTAGTCTTTGGTCTTCATCAGTAACTACTTCAAGTCCTCTTCACTTTCAGCAAGCAAGGCTGTGTCATCTGCATTATCGTAAGTTGTTAATGAGTCTTTCTCCAATCTTGATGCCCCCTTCTTCTTCATATAGTCCAGCTTCTCAGATTATTTGCTCAACATACAGATTGAATAAATATGGTGAAAAGATATAACCCTGATACACACTTTTCCTGATTTTAAACCATGCAGTATCCCCTCATTCTGTTCAAATGATTGCCTCTTATTCTATGTACAGGTTCTGCATGAGCACAATTATGTGTTCTGAAATTCCCATTCTTTTCAATTTTATCCATAATTTGTTATGATCTATACAGTCGAGTACCTTTGCATAGTCAATAAAACACATGTAAGCATTTTTCTGGTATTCTCTGCTTTCAGCCAGAATCCGTCTGACATCAGCTCCCTCATTCCATGTCCTCTTCTGAATCCAGGTTCAATTTCTGGCAGTTCCCTGTCAATGTGCTAGTGCAACCGTTTTTGAATGATCTTCAGCAAAATTTTACTTGTGCATGATTTTAATGATATTGTTTCATAATTTCCTCATTCTTTTGGATTACCATTCTTTGGAATGGGCACAAACACGAATCTCTTTCAGTTGGTTGGCCAGGAAGCTATCTTCCAAATTTCTTAGCATAGATGAGTGAGCTCTCCCAGTGTTGCATCTGTTTCTTGAAACATTTCAATTGGTATTACGTCAATTCCTAGAGCTTTGTTTTTCTCCAGTGCCTTCGGTGCAGCTTAGACTTCTTACTTCAATACCATTCGTTTTGATCATATGCTACCTCCTGAAATGGTTGAACATTGACCAGTTCTTTTTGGTACAGTGCCTCTGTGTATTTCTTCCATCTTCTTTTGATGCTTCCTGCATCATTTAATTTTTTGCCCATAGAATTCTTCAATATTGCATCTCAAGGCTTGAATTTTTTCTTCAGTTCTTTCAGCTTGAGAAAGGTGAAAGGCTAGCCCCATTGAAATTAGGTCTCTGGAAATTATTGGAGCTAATATTTCTGACTTCATTCATGGCTTTACCTCTCCAATAGTTTGAGCTGGTTTTTCAAAATCATACTTTCCACCCATTTAGATTTTGAGCTCTCTTCTCTGCGTATGCCAGGGCAGACATCAATCATTCTTCTTATACAGACTGAGTTCTCAACCTGGATCTCATCTATGAATCAGCTTCATTTTTGCTTAGCCTTTCCGAGTGTGTTCATTCATTCTAGCCTTAGCCGAGCCTATGCTACCTAGCTTAGCATAGCTCCCTCTCAACTCCAATTACAATCCCATCTGAAACATGCAATTCCCTTTTCCAAGATAAAATCTTAGCTTGAATCTAAGACATTAGAGTGGAAATAAGGTAATCATTAGATATACCATCATGTATTTTTACTGTCAGTCTACCAAGGATAGTATCACAATCATCTCTACCAAGGATAGTATCACAATCATCAGTAGCCCTGTAAGTATTCAGAAGCAGAGTTTTTTTTTATAAAATCCTCAAAGGTTAGGGGATCCTTGGAAGAAAGATTTTGAAATCTACTTCCAAAAAATCAGTGATTGAAAACTCAATAAAGCACAGTTCTACTCTGATACACATGGGGTCGCCATTTAACTATAGGCTTAGCAGATATGTTAGCCTGTATAGTATTGATTCAGAGTATCATGCAAAAGAGTGTAGAACAGAGTAAAGCACATTTTAAGAAAGTAAATTTTTTCAAGGTTATTTAAAACATACAAGATAAATTAAGATTTTTCACTGCAAAGATACATATGTAATTATAAAATACATCGCATACCTCCTTCCATCTATTAGCTTTCCATGAAGGACATCTGCCAGATCTACAAACTTTGTGAGTTCGAGGTCTCTGTAGATGACTGCAATACTTTTCTTCTAATTTTCCTTGTAACTGGTCAATGCAAAGTACCTCACGATACTTTATACCTTTACCACAGGAAGCTGAGCACTAGAAAAGAAATATGAACATGCTTGATTCATTTTATCTTGATGAACTTAAATTTGTCTTCAGTAAGTATAGAATTAAACAATCAAAATATCATTGCTCTTTATATAGAGACCAAAAGTAATTAGTGTTTACCAGGGGGGAAGAGAGTGAATGGGAGGGTTTTTGCTTAGACTACACTGAAGACATGTTAATGGTGGTGTGATAATTTGGAAAAATAGAGCTAAAATGGTTGCACAACTTGAAGAATGTAATCAATGTCATTGAAGTGTACATGCAATATTGTATGTGTTGTGTGTACTTTATAATTTAAAAAAAGCATTTCTTTAGTATTTTCATTTAAATATACTCTGGTATTTCTAATTAGAAAGAATTTGAAATTTGCCAAACAGTTCTTGACCAGAAATTGATGTGGACACCACAAGGGTATTCATTCATTCAGACAAAAAAGATGGATTGCTTGCAATATACCAAGCACTCTTCTGGCACATGAATGCCACATGAGGTAGATTGGTTGCTTTTAGATCTTTTAGGGTTAAGGACTATCCTACCCTAAATCCCGTTACCATGCATAATCCCACAAAACCTGCTTTCAATTTTGTTTAGAGATTTACCATCTATTCTATTTATATTCCATATATTTTTCACACTGGAAAGTATTTTTTGGATGTTAAAAGAATTCAATGATCTCTCAATACAGAAAAGTGTGATTGGGAATGCAGAAAATTAATTTTTTGAAAGGGCAGTATAGTTAAGGTTTGTTTTTTGTATCAATTTGGAAGATATATCTCTCCACTATCAACTCTCCAATCCATTTAGTAAAGAATGAAATAACTAAAATCTCTTTTAAAATATAGGTAAAACCATTTGAATTTTTTAGCCAGTTGCCATTTTATGAGTGAGGCTGTGCAATGTGGTAGAAAGAGCTTGGACTGGCATTGAATACTAGCTCTGTCACTTGCTAGATGGGGACTTAGGCACATTTCATTATCTATCCGGGCCTCAGTTTCTTCAACAACAATATGGGGATAATAACACCTATCTTACAGGTCTGTTATGAAGATTAACATGAGATAAAGAATATGAAATGCTTATTCTAGCTCTATTACACATGGCGGGTGCTCAATAAATATTAGTTTCCTCTTCTACCATTTTCTTCACATAGCTTCAAAGAGGGTGTTGACAATTTTCAGCATGATATATGTACCAGGAAAAAGTTAAGAAAAGCAGAAGACATGGATTCCAGACAACTATTTTTATTCCTCTGAGAGAGCTGTTGACATGTGGTTTTGTTTAGAAATATATACTGTGTTCTGAAAACATTAGGTAATATATTATGTATTTTATGTATATTATGAATTCAAAGACTATTAGACTATCTAACACAGACTAACTGATGCTTAATATATTTTAAACTTTAAAAAGAATGATTTGGAGATAATTTTCTTTTTTATATTATCTGCAATACTATAGTCTACTTGTATGAACAATTAATTTAGCTCAGTTCCTTGATTATTAAGACTGACTGTTTTTTTCTCCTCCCATTAACACTTATAGTCTTTTCATGCTGGTTACAAAACAGTCAATTCTGTAAAAATCTCTAATAGATCTTCATAAACTGTATTAAGTATATATCCTTTCCTCCTAACAATCTCTTTTAGGTTTCCTACTGACTTTATCTTTAAAATCTACCTGTATGCTCTACTCTTCCTGGCCACTTATCTTGGACGCTGCCTGTTTCTTTTCTTCAGTGTTTATTTTTCAAAGGGCATAACATATTTTACACCAAAAAACACCAAATATTATTGAGTATCAAGAATATATCAGGGAGTATTCTAACTAAATTGCATACATCCACTCTCATTCATGGAAGAATGGTTTTCTCTCCAGGTACTTTTTTTTTATTTTAAATTGTGACATTTTGAACAAAGGAGGCATTTGTTACTCTCCCTCTTAATCCATTTTAAAACGTGGTAATTGTTGTGAATTACCATGATACAATCGCAGTAGTACTTAAGGAAGATGAGAAAATATTTACATTTTATTTATTTTATGAATAGTATTGAGTGCCTACCATATACTAAGAGTTGTGACTAAATACAGACTCATTAAATAACATCTCTTGGTTTTGCCCTTGATTTATCCTTGACGTGCTTATAATCTAAATGACACATACCACCTATGAAATGAATAATAGCATACTTAAATTTAAATAATATAAACCCCACAAAGATGAAAAATACTATAAAACACTAAAGGCCATTAAAATGCTACAATAAGAAATTTATGATGGCATTAAGAAATTCATGAAAGTAGCCGTTTCTTTCTGGGATGTCTGCTAAGTACTTAAGGAGCAGGTGGTATTTAACTTGGTCTTGAAGAAGTAAGTTTGCTGATGGAAAAAGATGGATCATCTTATATGTTTGTTTGATAATCCTTATCTAGACTTTGTCCATGTGTCTCTGTTTTAAAAATCCTTAGCTTTTTTTTTTAAGTGTCAAGAATCCAAGAATCATTCAGTAAATATGAATTAAATTACTGATATTTGTGATAAGAAAGACCAATTATAAAACTGTGTAGCATAAAAGACTATAGATTATATTCAAGAATTTACTTTAGAATTCTGAAATACAGTATTCCTCTATAAGCAATACCTATGGATGGAATGTATACTCAGACACATAGTAAATTGTCAAACTTAAGATCATATTTTATAAACTGAAGAGTGCCTCTTACTCTACTTAAAACTCTAGGTCATCTTTGATTCATTCTCTTTTCATTATTCTAATCTGTAACCAACACTATTATTAAACATAATTTTAAACATATTATTTATGTGCTCAAGAACTGACAATGGCTCTCTATTGTCTTTAACAGCAAATCAAAACTTACACTCTCCTTACTTTCTTGATCCATCAAATTTCAGTCAACATACCTTTCCACACTCATTTTCTGTTACTTTCCAGCATGAAATTTTTGCCCTACTTAGGCATAATGTAATTCCTATCTCTTTAATGTGACATATTCACTAAACAACATAGCCTAAGTTATATGATTCCCTTTACCTAATCAAATTACTACCTCTAGCGCTTTCTAAATCTTACTTATCTTTAAAGCGTAAGTCAATCCCCTTTTCTTGGGTAAATACTTTTCAATTTTTCACTTCTCTGACCTCTTCTGAGTCCCACTCTGTTTTTAGCACCTCATCATTTTCTATTTGTTTCACATGATGTATCTATCCATTTCCTAGAGGTCAAGAAACTTTTAGACCTCTCACATCACCCACAAAATGGCAAGTGCAATAAATATCAGTGGATTAATGATTTTGGTCCTTGATGTAAGCAAGGTATTTTTTGTTTTTCTTGAACTCTAAAACAATTTAATAAAAATTTTTAATTCCTAAAATATATTTATTGGTTAATACACCCAAAGTCCTCTAGGAAAGACAGACAAAAATATAGTATCATAGAACTGCAAAATAAATTATACTTTGGTTACACTTTTAAAGTAGAACTCTCTCTGTCTCCAAGATCTGAACAGGAATAAGTACATTATTTTATTGTATCTGATGAATTCCATGTGGGAATTTCTCTAAACTAAAAAAGAACATGTTATGCAGAGAATTATGTTTTAGTTGGAATGAGGCAGTCATAAACAACTAGTGAAATGCTCCCCTCCTTCTCTCAAACCACAACAGATTCCAAGTTGCAGAAATCCCACAAAATCGCCCACTTGGCAGGAGTACTCAAACATGGCAGTTCTTTCTTCTCATCCTTAGAAATCTTTTTATTACTCAGTTTTATATCCCTGATATTATTCTATTCCCTTGAGGTTTTACTAATGTTGTATAGTTCATTTCCAGCATTCCTATGAAAAGAATTATTCACTAAAAATGAACTCTATGATCCTTAGTTTACTTAGCCTTAAACTGTTGGTCAGAGTATTCCATGACTTTTATGTAGATAATATCTACTCAGGTTAGTTGTATGTTTACTTAATTTTGCCATTTCTGAAATACGTTGTGTCCTGTACCTTCTGTATCTCCTATAGAGAAGATACAGGACATAACTTGCTTCAGAAGTTGCAAAATTAAGTAAACATACAAATACACTGAATTAACAAATCTTATAAAAGAACTCTTCTAACCATCTAATTTACAAGATTTGTCTATTTAAGAAAAACAGGGCATTTGAAATAAATCTAGAATATGCCAGCCCTAAAAATGTAAAAGAATAACGAGAGTTGCTCAGGTTGACTGGTACCTTCAACTCCAAGAGTGAAAATTGGAACTAATTAGTCCACTCTAGTATGTTTAACTTTGGAAGAAATCTATTCTTGTTTTCAGAGCAAAGTTGTATATAGAATAAGATTACTTCTGATATTTGAGGTGTGGTTTACATTTTTGTTTGTTTATATGGTAAGGATACTACAGAAGAGCATTGACTTAATTTATGCATAAGAGTCTTGTTGATTAACTTAATTCTAGAAACTTAAATTGCTAAATAAAATAAAATAAGGAAATTAAGTTTACTTTAGCTCCAGGTGTAGGAAATGGAAAGTCTTGGAGTTATTTTAGGTTTTCATAAGCTATTATGTTGACCTGGCTCTGTATTCTCTCTGATAGTAGTAGGAAAGATACTGGGAGAATCTGTGTGTAGCCTAATTACTATTGAAATGCTAGCTGAAAATTAAGTATTACTCTATACCTTAGTCATCCATACACTGTGCCTTTTGTAGACTTTACAAGTTAGGTAACCATGGGTAAATTCTGTAATCTCATTAAACCTCCATTTTTCAAAAGTATTGATGGTAAAATAATACCTACTTCATATAGAACTCTATGTAGTGGTGAGGAGGAGGGGGATTTAAAAATAGAGAAGTGGCCAAGCCAAGAAAACTCTAAAGAAATTAACAATGCTATAGAAAAATGCAAAATATTATTAAAATCAATAAAGAACAGAGAGGATACTGCTGAAAATCACATTGAGTATATAAAGGACAAGCTTGAAAAATGTCTCCCCAAATGCCAAAGGAACAGGGAAGAGAACACAGAGAAGATTGAATAGAGAGTCCTGTGTGAATCTGGTTTCCTGGCAAACACTCTGCTCATTCCCACATCAGGGCCTTTGTACATACCATTTCCTTCCACCTCATACTTCACTCATTTCATTTCCAAATTATTCTTTCAAGTCTGAGTTTAAATCTCATTCCCACAGCAAAACCTCCTTCCCTGTCCAACCCAGGTAAGATTAGATAGGACTCAGACATTTTTAGCACCCTGAGTATCTTTACTACACTCAATACACCTGTACTTACTTGTTTCATGTCTGTTTTCCCAACTATACTACAAACTCTATGAGGACAGGGGCTATATTTGTCTTACCTCGATTAGAGGAAGGACTTAACAAATATTTTTGAATAAATAAATGTAAATAGACCAGAACATTGCAATCACAAAAGTACGATAAAAATAAAGTTTCCTGAATTTGTGTAAGAACTGAATCCAAGGATTGAAAACGAAAGGAGAACCATATTTAAATATAAGCTGGAATTTTAAATTTCATAAATAAAAAATATATATACAACTAAGTGGAAAAAAAAAATAGATTGCCTAGAAGGATAAAAATATCCAGCTAGCTAGCTACCAACTTCCTCTTTTCCTCCCTTCCTCCCTCCCTCCCTTCCTTCCAGAAAAGCTATCTATGAACCTATCTAAAATCAACCGCTCAACTGCTACACTAGGACCCATCCTCTCTCACGTACTCAAGGGCATTGCTTCAGTAATTCAGTAATCCCCTTTCTCTAACGTCATCAATTTTTTCCCTCCCCTTGGACCATTTCTATCAGCGTGTTTTGTTTTCCCATCCTAAAAACCAAAGATAAAAACTTGCTTTTACCTTTACTCCATCCAGTTTCTGCCCTTTTTCTATGTCCTCTTGCTGCAAGATACCTAAAAAATTTTTAATACTTCTTATCCTATTCCTCTCCTCTAGTTTTCTCTTGGACCCACTGCAGTTAGGCTTTAGCCTTGATCACTCCATCAATACTGGTCTTATCAAGTTCACCAATGAACTCTACCCTAAATCCAATGGCCAATTCTCAGTCCTCATCTTATTTGGCCTGTCATTCACTTTTGATCACTCTCTCCTCCTTGAAACGCTTTCTTCACTTGGCTTCCAGAAAACTACACTCTAACTGTTCATTACGGCTATTGATAGGAACACCTACTATTCTCGCCCTCAATCACTCTGCTACAGTCACACTGTTTCTTTGCTGTTCCTTAAACAAGTTGGGCACACGCACCCATGCAGAGGTTTTGCACTTGTTGTTCCACTGCACTTAACTCTCTTTCCCTGCTACCTACATGACTAAGTCATCTCTCCCTTTGCCTCAGGCTTTGATTAAATGTCATTTTATCAGAGATGCGTTCTCTAATCCCTTCATTTAAAATGACAACCAGCTGTTCCCCATCAGTCCCAGCCTCTTCCCTGCCCACTTAAGGGAGAAATTTTGTTTAAAATGGACTTTAAAATATTTTTTAAAAGTAAATAAATGAAAAGAATGAGAAGAAACCATGGGTGAAAATTTCATCTAGGAATGAAGAGGAATGACAAAACAAGACAAAAGCCAAAAGCTCTATCAATAAATAGAGCACAGAAAACATGTTAATTCTGTGGTATTCAGAAGCCAATTACAAAATTAGTTAATACAGTGTGTTCCTAATTAAGTTATAAAAATACATGGGTATATACATGCAAATATTTGTTTAAAAAATGCTGAGTGAATAAAAACCAAAATGTTAGGCATGTTTATTTCTGGGTATTGGAATTAATTCATTTCTATTTTTCTTTTCAAGATTTTCTGTATTTTCCAAGAAAACCATTTATTATTTTTGTTTTCAGGGAAAAAAATGCAATAAGCATATATAATAATAATAATAATTACTTGTCAAGATTTTGGGAAGGATTATATGAGATAGTGTTTTTCAAAGTCCATACTCTAATTTTATGCTTTCAAGTGTTTTAAAAAAAATACATATATCAATGCATAAGATATTCTGATCATGTTGTTAGCTACCATCAAGTCAGCCCAGCTCATGGTGACCCCATGTGTGTCAGAGTAGAACTGTGCTCCAAAGGGTTTCCAATGGCTGATTTTTGGAAGTAGATTGTCTTAGTCTGAAGGCTCTGCAGAAACCTGTTCAGCATCTTAGCAACACGCAAGCTTCCACTGAAAGATGGCTGGTAGCTGCACATAAGGTACTTTGGCCAGGAGTCCAACTCGGGTTTCCTGGGTGGAAGGTGAGAATTCTACCACTGAAGCACCACTGCTATATATTGCATAACCTCTCTTTGTTCCTGACAACAAAGTCTATAAAGTCATCTGTTAAAAATGTACAAGCTACAACCATGGGGCAGGATATCCCATCTATCCTATTGCCCATTATATGCTAGGAATTAGCTACGTTCTCCAGACAACCAAGGAAAACTAATATAGTGACAAAAGAGTTCATACAACCTTTTTGTTTGAGAGCTACACTCAAGAGGAGCCCTGGTGGTGCAGTAGTTAAGCACTTGGCTGCTAACTGAAAGGTGGGTGGTTTGAATCCATCAACCACCACAGAAGAAAGATGTGGCAGTCTGCTTCCATAAAGATTGCTCTCAAAACCAAACCTGGTGCCATTGAGTCGATTCCAACTCATAGTGACCCTATAGGACAGAGTAGAACTGCCCATAGGGTTTCCAAGGAGCACCTGGTGGATTCGAACTGCCAACCCTTTGGTTAACAGCTGTAGTGCTTAACCAATACGCCACCCATTCTACTCTGTCATTTCGACTAGACGGCAATGCGTTTGGTTTTTGGTTTTGGTAAATTCACAGAAATGTAATTATTGCACATTACAAATCCAAATATCACTTTTCATTGCAAAACAAAAATCATTTCCATCAAGACAAGTGCAGCTGAATAAGAAGCATTAATTTATGATGTATGAAATAGAATGACTTGATTTCAACACCAACATACTGTAACAGCTAAAATATAATTAGGTGTTGGAGTGTCTTTCTTAGAATAATTTGAGAGGATTCATTGTGTTTTCCTTAGTCTTAAGTGGTAATTCCAAAACCATCAATAAACTTTTCCATATTGGAACATGTATCACTTATCTTTGTTTTGATCTTTTTCAAAACTGAAATATTTTCTGTTTCTATAGCAAAGTTGGAGCCCTGGTGGCACACTGGTTAAGAGCTCAGCTGCTAACTAAAAGGTTGGCAGTTGAATCCACCAGCCACTCCTTGGAAACCCCATGGGGCAGCTCTACTCTGGGGTCACTATGAGTCAGAATCAGCTTAACAGCAACGGGAATAGGAATAGCAAAGTTTAAATAAAAATTATAATGAAAATTTTTTATTATATTTTGCTAGGGAACTTTTTTAAATGACACTTTTGTGATCATGTTAAATGTTTTTGGAGCATTATTGTGAAACGAAGGATTAGTCTATGAAATGACAATCCATGCACACGTGTTTTCTTTTTTTTAAGAAACCCATTATAAGATTTTCTAAATAAAATAAAGAAGGTATACAGAAACCCCAGAACAGCATGTTATTTGAAATCTTTAGGAAGCCAACAAAAACTATGTACCTAAGAGAAAAGCCTCACTACAGTAAAATCTTAGTTATGAGTTTTATACAACTACTTCATAATTAAGAGCATTCCTTATAATGGTGAAAAACCATTTTAAATTAAGCTTTTTAATTATTAGGGGAGGAAGACATAAAAGTAGTTAGACTAGTTAAAATAGTTACAGTAAAGTAAATTAGGATGTCCCTCTTTTTAAAACAAAAACAAAATATCACAAAAAATATGCATATTAAGAGTAGAATGTCAACTCTGTAAAATACTACCGCTACTGTTCTTTTAATTTAATGCATATGTGCACTAAGGAGTAAGATACTAAATCCATCAACAGGGACCTCATTCAGAGGATTTCCTGAAAGATTATACTTACAGTTTTAAAGTTTAATGGAGTTTGAAGATTTCCTTTATAACCTGTTACAGACGTCCTTTCACTATGTAACTTTAATAAACCAAGACATCTGACTTTTAAAAATTTACCACTAAATACTTCATTCCATTGCATTTTATCTAATCATATTTAAAAATTGCAACTGCAGACATTTAAAATTTGTAAAGTTATATTAATTTGAAAAATGTTTGAATTCCAACTTAAAAGACAAAGAAACATATGCTTACTCACAAACATATCCAATAAATCGTCATTATATCCATATCATTGTAATAACTTTTTTCCTTCAATTTCATGTTCTAAAATTTTGAGTATACACATACACACACACAATGGATTTATAGTTCTAAGCTAATCTATGCAATATGAGTAATCTCAGATGTAATTTGCTTGGCTAATTCAATTGGAAGTAATATTTAAAGATACATATTTAAAGTATCTTTAAACATTATGATAAAATAATATGATTATGATAAAGTATAATTATAAATATTTTCTAAATATGACTTTGGAAAGTTTTGTGATTATTTTCACTTTCAAATACCAAACCTGAAGCAAAATTGCAATAACTCCTGCAAGTATCATATGTAGAAATTTTCACTTATCTCATCATCCCACACATGAAATAAATATTAGAAAATCAGAATGAAAAATAACCCAGTTGCTGGTAACTAAAAGACTCATTTATTGACTTAGTTTTCTTCAATAGTAAGATTTGATGAAGAATCATTTCATCCCCATAAACATTAGCTATTTTATTCAGGTTCATTTTGCTAGAAGACAACCAGTAGTAAATGTAATTCTAATTCAAAATGTAAGCACCATTTGTAGCAAAAACTACTCAAGAACTGCCATTTGTCTTAAGGTTGTAATTAATTCTTTTAACTGTCTAATAGTATTGTTTGTGTGGACTACAAAGGGGTAATGAACATTTTAGACTCTATCAAATCTGTTTAGCAAGTGGGACTCATCTAAAGAGTTCCTGTTTGGAGTTTTCATTGATTTATCAAGTAACATGAATCTTTACAATTATATAGTGGCAGGAAAAATATTTTATGGTCAGTATGAAAATAATATGAAGCTTGTCTGATTTTAACAATTCCTTTGGGGCCAATATTGTGAATTTATTTTTTGTTAGTTTTTCACAGATCACAACAACCTGGGACATTGCCTTTGCAAGAATATATGGCACATTCCACCATGAAAACCCTACTCGTGTCTTTTCCCCTGGCAGCCTACAACCATAATCATGAGCATCTGCTTTCCTGGATGGAATAAAGGGAAAAACTATTTAGTCTGAATAAATAAATAAATAAAAGAGATCAGAAAAAATAACAAAAGCATACCTTAAGATTTTTTTCTAAGACATTACTTACTATGCTAACATTTACAAAATTCCTAAAATCAAGTGCCAGCAAAATAGCAGGATTTATCATTTCAAGTTTCTACAAACATCTTACATGCTGCATGCGAGAGTTAACAGAAATAAGGCCAAGAAGTTTGCTTTCAAGTAGGGTTATAAAAGTCCAAAAAAGAATGCACACAGAGAACTCTCAGAAGAAAAATAAAACATGAACTTCATGAATGCTTTGAAAAGTGAAAGAACACCACCCATTGCACGTATTTGTCTTTTACCATATGAAATAAAAGTTGTGAGGCAAGAATGTTTTAGAGATTTTAAAGCTAATTTCAGTGAATTCAAGCTAATTTGAGAATTACTACCTTAACCAGATAAAAATAAATTATTTATGTTAAAATTTAAGGTAGGGTTTCATAATTTTCACTACTGGGGAGTAGTAGCTGCAATATGAAAAAAAAAGGTCATGGGATTTGGAGCTAGAGATCGACATTTGAATCTCAGCTCTCACTAGCTGGGCAACCTTGGTCTAGATGTTCAACCTTGTTGATCCTTAGTTTTTTCATTATAAGATGGCAATAATAATACCTACACCTCAGGCTGGTTGAGAGATCAAAGGACATAATGCATAAATGAATCGAAGACAGTGCTTGGCACAGTCTTTGAAATGCATGTTAAACCCTCCTTCCTGTTTTTTTTTTTTCCTTTCCCAAATCCTGAGCTAATAGAAAATTTATAGTAATAATACAATCTATGACATAATATTTTTACTAAATGAAAGAATGGCATATGGGCATTATTCAAAGACCCTATATTTAGAACCAACTCAGTGGTGAGATATGGAGGGATATAAGCCTGATGGAATTCAAGTAAACTCATCTTGTTCCCCCAGAACAAAACTCTGTTTATCTAAATGAAAAACTTTGAATTATTTTCAGAGTGCGGATAAGATAGAAAAAGTGGAGTAGATCATAAAACTAGAGGGCAAATAAACACCTGGTTAAAAAAATAAACAGTTCCAGTTAAAAATGATGAAGTGATCACATATATTTATCTCCTCTCTCTCCTCAATTTTTTTTCAACCCACAAAGTCAAAGTGAATGAAACAGATTTCAATAAGTTTGGAAGATACAAAGAGAATGAAAAGAATGGAGAAGATCAATGTGAAGCAAGAAAGACTTGTACCTGCTTTGTGTAGAAGGATAACAAAGAAGAGATTGGAAGTCTCTCTCAATTTTAAAGATATGATACCAAAGAAAAATGAAGATGAAACAGTATTTTTAAAATATTTCAAAAATAATTTAACTTTTTAGATTTATAAACTTTTATGGATTTATAAAAATAAATGGTATTATCAATCACTCTAATGACAAAAAATTTAAAATCTGCACACCTGAATTTTGAGGCATCTTTGGCAGAAAGAGAATTCATTATCCGTAATAGTTCTTAAAAATTATCAATAAGTCTCACAGTTTCATATTCCCTCTTTACTATGCCATCAGGTGTCTGAATGAAATCCTGAAGTTTTTCCCATTTTCTGATAAAATAGGTTTTAAGAAAGAATCTGCTTTTCATTATCGTGACACTGGAACTGAAAACTTTCCAACTAATTTCTCTTTTAAAAATTTTTCTAGAATTTTCCTAAGCATTAAAAAATATATAAGGAAGCATTTTCCCAATCTATAAGAAAATGAATTTTACTGATAACACAGTTTTCTTCATGTTTTGATTTTAAAAGTAACTATCAAAAAATCCTCATAGAGACTGACACAAACAGAAAAATTTGGAGACAACTTTTAACTTAATAAATTACAAAAACACTTTTGACGATCTCTCTTTAATATAGATGATAATCTTCAATGGTATACTTTACCAGAGCTACAGAAATGGAATGCTTTAACACAATAGAAATCTGGATATTTGGATAATGTTCATGTATAAGCTATGTATCAGCAAAAATATAGACTCTCTACCAAAGTTGAAATAAAGAATTATAAATGAGAATTCCAAACTTAATAAGGGCATAAACCACATCTATAAATGTTTACTGAATAAATGGATAAATAAATACCATGTAAGAGCCAACATCGAGTAGTTAAAGCTAAAGGAAGAAACGATGAATTAAAAGAGCTGAACAGAAGATTTCAAAGGGCGGCTCGAGAAGACAAAGTAAAGTATTATAATGACATGTGCAAAGAGCTGGAAATAGAATACCAAAAGGGAAGAACATGCTCATCATTTCTCAAGCTGAAAACACTGAAGAAAAAATGCAAGCCTCAAGTTGCAATAGTGAAGGATTATATGGGGAAAATATTAAACGACGCAGGAAGCATCAAAAGAAGAAGGAAGGAATACATAGTCACTATACCAAAAAAAATTGGTTGACGTTCAACCATTTCAGGAGGTAGCATATGATCAAGAACCAATGGTACTGAAGGAAGAAGTCCAAGCTGCACTGAAGGCATTTGCAAAAAACAAGGCTCCAGGAACTGATGGAATACCAACTGAGATGTTTCAACAAACATATGCAGCACTGGAGGTGCTCACTCGTCTATGCCAAGAAATTTGGAAGACAGCTAGCTACCTGGCCAACTGACTGGAAGAGATCCATATTTATGCCTCCCAAGAAAGGTGATCCAACCAAATGTGGAAATTATCGAATAATAGTGTTAATATCACATGCAAGTAAATTTTGCTGAAGATCATTCAAAAGCAGCCGCAGCAGTATATTGACTGGGAACTGCCAGAAATTCAAGCCAGATTCAGAAGAGGACCTGGAACCAGGGATATCATAGCTGATGTCAGATGGATCCTGGCTGAAAGCAGAGAATATCAGAAAGATGTTTACCTGTGTTTTATTGACCATGCAAAGGCGTTTGACTGTGTGGATCATAACAAATTATGGATAACATTGCAAAGAATGGGAGTTCCAGAACACTTAATTGTGCTCATGCAGAACCTGTACATAGATCAAGAGGCAGTCATTTGAACAGAACAAGGGGATACTATGTGGTTTAAAGTCAGGAAAGGTGTGCATCAGGGTTGTATCCTTTCACCATACCAATTCAATCTACATGCTGAGCAAATAATTTGAGAAGCTGGACTCGAAGAGCATGGCATCAAGATTGGAGGAAGACTCATTAACAACCTGCATTATGCAGATGACACAACCTTGCTTGCTGAAAATGAATAGGACTTGAAGCACTTACTGATGAAGATCAAAGACCACAGACTTCAGTATAGATTATACCTCAACATTAAGAAAACTAAAATCCTCACAACTGGACCAATAAGCAACATCACGATAAATGGAGAAAAGATTGAAGTTGTTAAGAATTTCATTTTACTTGGATCCATAATCAACACCCATGGAAACAGCAGTCAAGAAATCAAAAGATTCATTGCTTTGGGCAAATCTGCTGCAAAAGACCTGTTTAAAGTGTTGAAAAGCAAAGATTTTCCTTGAAGACTAAGGTGTGCCTGACCCAAGCCATGGTGTTTTCAATTGCCACATATGAAAGTGAAAGCTGGACCATGAATAAGAAAGACAGAAGAAGAATTAACGCCTTTGAACTGTGGTGTTGGGGAAGAATATTGAATATACTATGGACTGCAAAAAGAACATACAACTCTGTCTTGGAAGAAGTACAACCAGAATGCTCCTTAGAAGCAAGGATGGTGAGACTACATCTCACATACTTTGGACACGTTATCAGGAGGGACCAGTCCCTGGAGAAGGACATCATGGTTGATAAAGTGGAGGGTCAGAGAAAAAGAGGAAGACCCTCAACAAGATGGATTGACAAAGCGGCTGCAACAATGGACTCAAGCATAACAAGGATTGTGAGGATGGCGTAGGACTGGGCAGCATTTCATTCTGTTGTACATAGGGTCGCTAGAGCAGGAACCAACTCAACGGCACCTAACAAGAGCAAATAACAACAAAAGCCAACTTAAGGAGCCCTGGTGGCACAGTGGTTAAGAGCTCAGCTGCTAAGCAAAAGGTTGTCAGTTCAAATCCACTAGCCGCTCCTTAGAAACTCTATGAGTCTGTTCTACTCTGTCCCCTAGGGTCACTATGAGTCGGAATTGACTTGACGCAGTGGGTTTTGGTTTATTCATAGAGAGACATTTGAATTGCTTTAGCATTTTTGTTTAAAAGGTGCGTATTTTTTAAAAAGTTGAAATGTATGCATACAACAAAGGCCTTTAAATATACAATCTATTTTGTCTGAACTGGGCACAGTTGAATGATCTTTCGTCCTACCAAAATAACATGGAAAGGAAAGCAGCATGTAATAGATCTCTTGCTTTTTGTTTTTGCTGTTCTGACGGGGTGCCCCATGGATCTGCAGAGATGAGAAAGGCCTTTTCCTGGGTATATCTAAAATTGAGACCTTGCCGATTTTAACAGAGAAATGATGACATGGAGACAGGATCTCATATGAGCTATCAGTCATGAGCTTGTTCCCTAAAACTAGAGTGAGAGAGGAGCCATGCATTATTGTCTTCCCTATTTCTAAATGTGAACATTCTACCAAGGCCCATGAACAGTCCTCTAACGGAAGGATGTCAGCTCTCTCTGGTTGGTAGTCTAGGGTGTCATTTCTATTATTCAGGCACTATAAATTTCTTTCTATTCTTCAATCTCCTAAAAAGAACATATTCTTATAGTTTATACATTATCATTTACACAATGTAATTGAAACATTACAATTATCACACTACATTTAATGATAGGAGACCTGGTGATACAGTGGTTAAAGCGATCAGATGCTAACAGAAAGGTTGGCATTTCAAACCCTAGCGGCTCCAAGGGAGAAAGATGTGGCAGTCCGCTTCTGTAAAGATTTACCACCATGGAAACCCTATGGGGCAATTCTACTATTTCCTATAGGGTCACTATGAGTTGGAATGGCTCGTCGGCAATGGATTTGGTTTTTGGTTATACTAAATGAAATCCCAAACAGAATGATTAATCACACAAAATACTTACTGATTCTACCTATAGAATATTATTCTATGTGATTTGTTTATAGTGGGTTAAAAGCTACCATAATAGAAGAAATGAAGTTTCCTACTTTTCCTGGAAGGAAAAAAAGGCTACAAATAAAAATGGTTCTACTATGCACAAGTCAATTTTTTACAACTTTAAGGATTACACCAAAGTTATTTTCACCAGAAATCTAACTGCTTACTACAGTATTTTCATGTTGCTATTTACATTTTGAAACTAGTTTCTTTTAGAGTAGTATTTCTTCCTATTAATAATTAATTAATATCCTATTTAAAATTTGTCTCAAAAATAATTTGATAGTCATCTGTTTAAATAGCTATTTTATAGCCTACAATTTATAATTAAAGATCAGAAAATGGTTTTACCAACTTTTTTTCTGAAAATCTAATTTCATAGATTAGATTGCTTTTGATTGTGTTCTAACTTCCAAAAGTAGAATTCTTTACTGAAATATCAAATTGACATTTAAACTCTCTGAAAAATTTAACAGTGATGAAACTTAACTCTCAGGCAGAAGAAAATTCATCTAAAAAGAATGGTTAGATGACATTTCTTCTTTTCAACTCCTGAGGAATCTTTTCCATCCCACACTCCACCACACTCACAAATCCTTCCCTCTGCACTCACATAGTTGTGTGTGCATGTAAAATCATATATATATGTATATATATGTTGTATATGTATGTATGTGTGTGTATATATATATGTGTGTATATTCTTTTTGCTCTAGCTATAAAAGAAACTCTTCTAAGTCATCCATTAGTATTTTTATCCTCCACACCTAGTGGTATGTAACACACAGGTATCTTACTGCTATACAAATACCTGCTGAATAAATAAACTCAATGGAAATTTCGGAAGATGATAATTCTCTTTTAAATCATTTAAAAATAAATCTGTACACACGTGCCCTCAGTTTTGCTGTTTTCTCATATTTGTTTACTTTATTCCTCCCAGAATCTCCCATCTACCTACTGAATGGGAAGAAGTGATAATGCCTTTAATGTTGCTACTTCTCAGTAGCTATGGCTGAGAATGAAAGCTAGTAAAACACTGAAATAAAGTGATATTCTTCAATACATACATCCAATGAGGTACTTATACCCAGAACAAAAAGATAACTCCTACAAATTGGTAAGAAAAAGCAGAAAATCCAATAGAAAAATGGACAAAGGACTTCAAAAGTTATTTCAGAAAAGAGGATATCCCATGGGACTAAATATAGGAAAAGGCACTCAACTTCATTAGTCATCAGAAAAATGCAAATTAAAACCACAAAGAAATACCACTACACACTCACTAGAATGACCAAAACATAAAAGTTTGATAATATCATGTGTTGGCAACGATGTGAAGCAATCAGAATTCTCATACAACCACTTTAGAAAACTGTCCTAGGGTATTTACTGAAACTGAACATAAGCATACATACACTAAGATCTTGCAATTCATCTCCTGGCTACATACTCAACAAATATGCATACACATGTTCACCAAAAGACACATGTGAGGAAGTTCATAACAGCATTATTTGTAATTCTCAAATTGGAGACAATCCCAAATGCTTGTCAACTATTGTTGATGTTAGTTGCCATTGAGTCAATTTCGACTCGTGGTGAAGCCATGTGTGCAGGGTAGAACAGCTCACAGAGTTTTTCAATGTTGCGAACTCTTGGAAGCAGATCACCATGCCTGTCTTTTGAGGCACCTCTGGATGGGTTCAAACTGCCAATCTTTCAGCTAGTAGTCAAGCACTTAACCATTTGCACCAGAACAGATAAACTGTGGTATATTTTTACAATTAATTCTAGATTACAAAGAAGAACTACAATTACACACAATAGGAAAAAATCTCACAAACATCATCGTGGCTCTCACAGACATAATTATGTACATCATGTAAATTACATTTATGTAAAGTTCACAAATATAATTATGTACATTATGTGAATTACATTTATGTAAAGTTCAAAAGCATGCAAATTGATCTATGATATTTGATGTCGGAATAGTTAACACCGGGGTAATAATGATTGTAAGGGGGCATGTGAGGAAATTCTGAGGTACTGATGTGCTTAGTCTAGATGCTGGCTACAAAGGTATGATCACTTCGGAAAATTCACTGAACTGTACCTTTATGATCTGGCATTTTTCTGAATAATATTATATTTCCATAAAAGTTTAGTTAAAAAAAATCTAAATGCCAGCCTAAATTGATTTCTCCCATACTAGAATATAACTCACTTAATTGGATCTTGTTTTCAGATTGTTTGATGTGTTATTAGTCTTATCTACTGTATTTGGATTTTCAGGTCCTTGAGGAAGGGGATATGTATATATCATTGGGTAAATTATAATGATAAGCAAAGTATATTTAGCCTTTATTACTAGGTCTTATGCCAGACACTTTTCCTAATTGTTCCATTTAATTCTACCAAAAAAAAAATACTCTTTTAAGGTAGCTGTATTTTACTCTAAGTAAACAAAATCTTAGAGATGTTAAGTAACTTGCTGAAGGTCATTCATCTAAATAACAGAGGTCTCAACTCAAACTTATACGGTCCAGCACCATGGCTCTTATTCTTCCCCTACACGATCTAGGATAGATTTAATATTAACATCTTAGTAGGGTTAATAATATCTTTTCAAATCCTTTTGGTAAATGTAGGTTTATATTTCTCTTGGTGAAGTCAAGATTATATTCCATTTTATGGGACAATCTAACACGAATTCTTTTGGTAAATGTAGGTTTATATTTCTCTTGGTGAAGTCAAGTTTATATTCCCTTATGTAAGACAACCTAATACAAAGTCATGTTATGGACCCTCAAATGGACCCTGCCACTGCAGTTCATAATCGTCAACAAACAAACCCGTTGCCATCGAGTCAATTCCGACTCATAGCAACCCTATAAGACAGAATAGAACTGCCCCACAGAGTTTCTAAGGAGCACCTGGTGGATTCGAACCGCCAGTCTTTTGGTTAGCAGCCATAGCTCTTGATCACTATGCCACCAGGGTTTCCTTTATAATCCTAGTGCTCTCAAATTGACTTCTTGCCCAAGTTTTACTCTCTTCAAACCCAAACTTCACTGATCTCAAAATTATCCACCATGACTTCTCTCACCTTTATTCTCTTGACACTAAAAAAAAAAAAAACTGCACATCTTTTCCTCCCATCTACAGATGCTGTCCCACCTTTTGACCAAGAATAGTCTCATCAATCTCTCCTCCATCTACAAACACTTGAGTGTTGTGGGTAACGCCTGATAAGTAACTGAATGAATGGTCCCTAGACTTTTAGAAGAGCTTCTCATTTGATCTCCCATTTCTAGTCTCTCAATCTGCTTTTATTTTATGATGAAAATTATGTTAATGCTCCTGAAACAGAGCTCTAATTCCACTTCCCCCCCCCAAAAAATTAGTGGTTTTTCTATAACTACAGAATTTTTTAAATCTCTTAAACATAGTACACATCAGCGCTCCTTGATATGGCCTCAACTTACTCAGTGAAACCTGTGAGAGCAGGAACTTGATGGGACTGCCATGCTTTTCCAGGTCTTACAAGTTTTCCACCTCTGACAGGATGAAGTCTTACCACTTTTCTATTGCTCGTTTTAGTGGAACATATTTTAGTTTTCCTTCTCTGACAGGTTTCCACCTTACACAGGTTCTGCCTTTCACAGGTTTTACTGCATTACTTCTAATCTTTCGCCTTCGCCTTGACTCTCACAAGCCTTCTATACCAGTCAAACTGAACTGCTTTTTCTGGTCTCTGAATTTCAGGATGGTCTCCTACTTGATATTTCCTTTCCCTCTCAAATCCTATCTGTTCATCAAAGCTTAAGTCAATGCTTCCTCATTCATACATCCTTACCTGTTTCTCCAATTGAATGCACATTTTCTTTCTTTCTATGACATTTATCCTTTTCTGCATTGTGTTACAGCTATCTGTATGCTTAATTTCCCCTGGACTGTGAGTCCTTTGAAGGCAGTACAGCATTCTTATTCACCTTTGGTTTTCTACAATACTTAGCTAAGTGCCTGATACATATGGGCTCTCAATAATCTTGAATGGATTGATCTATGGACACATGTATACATTGGTGAATGACTTTTTTGGCAGCTTAGTGGCCATTGTTACTTCCAAAGCCTCCAAGTTTCCCTGGGTCACAACTGCAAAATATCATAAGCCCAGAGAGATTGAAAGTAGTTCAGAGCTGTCTGTCTTAAAGGATTACTTTTGAGCTTACTTAACAACTTGTATCAAATTCATAATTAAATAAAGCACTTATTATGTGATCCACTAAGCCATCTAGCAAAAACTTTGCATTGTTTCATTTAATTCTCACAGATATATGATACAGGTATTTTTATTTTAATATATTCTTTTTTACATTAAAAACTCAAGGCAAAGAGTTTAAACATTTTCCCAACTGTAATTAAAAATGGACATTATACTTTAGTAGGTACACCCAGTGAATCTTTTCTTCCACTGGAAGCTCAAATAACTGAACTTAGAACCAGACTTTTGAATAGTTAGAAAGTGGTGGAAGGCAAACCCTCTATCCTCTCTTTCCTGATTTCTGAAGCTAATCTTGTACATTCACTCTTAATTTGATGCCAATAATTGAACTGGTTATTAATATTTATTAATAAACTTAAACTTCAGTACCTCCAGGTTAGCGGAGTCAATATTTCATCCATTTGGTGGAATACTCTGCTATTTATGGCTCCATAATTTAAAACAAAACACTATTTTGCCTTTTTTAATTAGTCTTTCATATAGTCTCAATGCTGCATTCTATAGGATGTCTTTTCTAAATTTATATTCAAAACTGGATATTTGCATTTAGTAATATCATTGTTCTAACACCCAAGAGAAAATAAGAGTTTTAGTATATCAGAGATCATATTACAATACGTGAAAATAAATAAAGTACCTTCCTACCTATGCCCTACAAGATTGAGGAATTAATTGGTGTTTAAGTATTATATTTGGAAGGGAGGAGTATAATCAATAACCAATAGGATGGTGTCTACAAAAGAAAATTATGTAATTCCAATCCAGATCCTGTAAATAATTTGAAAGTCTTTAGAGATACATTCCCATATCTGATTATCTAAGGCACAGTACATCTCATAAGTGGCAAAATGATTCACCGGAGTGTCAAAATTTTTTTTAGACCATCTACTTATATTTATTTTTGATCAAAAACTATAAGAAAGTCAGCTTTACTATATGGGACTATATGTCAATGACATATGACACACATAATACATTATGTGTCTTGACAGAAGAGGGATCACCACTCTGTCACTTACTTTCAGTGTACCCACTGCAGTTCACACATGACCACTCAGGAAAACGTGTCAAGTCCATTATATATATATATGCTGCTGGTTTGTTTTTGTTTTAGTTTTAAGCATAGCAAGTTTGCTAGCTACCTTCGAACTACCAAATGGACTGTCAGACTCATAAAGAATCATTAATTTTTCTATTACGATAATATACTTGTTCCATATTTTCTGATTTTTTTTAACAATAATGATAAAAGTGTGTTACCTGATATACATCCAAAAAAAAGAAAACTTATAATTTATTCCTTTAAGGCAAAGGAGACACTTAATAGTGGATGAGGAAGAAGCTGCTTTTGGAAATTCCTTCTACTAAAGGGGAGAACATTTTGAAATATTTGGAAATGTTTCTAGTGTTATGTGATTTTGTTGCCAGAAACAATATGCCAACTATAAAAAACTCTTAAAAACGTATATTTTTAAAACCTTGAAACAAAACATTCTAATCTGCTTCAATATCTTACAAATCATCTAAAGTTTCATTGTTTAAAACTGTTTGTTAAAATATAACTCCTTCTAGTAGTTTTCAAGAACTAAATGACATCGTGGAAAATGGAAGTTTGGGAGACAAATTTAAATAAAAAATCTTTGAATAATTGCATTGAATTTAAAATTGATTACTAGTATATACCAGTGCATCCAACGATAAACTTTGCTATTTTGAGGTATACATATTGAAATAAACTACATTTAGAACCATACTTTTGAATTGCTATAACATAGTGTTGAACCAAGATTTTCAAGGCTAATGAAGCATATTCTATCACTTTTTTTGTGAGATGACTAGAAATAGTTCAATGAGAGATAAAATGAAAATAAAAATCATATTTAATATTATTTATCATCCTTTTAATGTTTCTATAGTAAATTAATCATATGTGATAATATATTTATACATTAGCTTATATTTGCAATGTATAATATATAAGAGATATATAAGGATATATACTCAAAACTTCTTACTAAGAAGGGTATATATGATCAAAAATTCAGAAATCAAATGTCTAGAAAATGTCCAGTAAGATAGACTTTTAAAAATACTAATGTTTGACTTTGTTGTTGTGATTATATAGGTGCCTGAATATGATTTTCCCAAATACTTCTGAAAGTTGACACACAAAATGTCTAACAACTTTTGGGGTATCTAAGTGCACCAAGGAAAACCTGGTGGCATAGTGGTTAAGAGCCATGGCTGCTAACCAAAAGGCTGGCAGTTCAAATCCACCAGGCGCTGCTTGGAAACTGTACAGGGCAGTTCTACTCTGTCCTATAGGGTCGCTATGAGTCAGAATCGACTCGATGGCAATGGGTTTTTGGTTTTAACTGCACTAATATTAATAATGCCTATATTCCTTATATAAACAGTCTCATTAAATAACACATAAATATTGTGAAACACTAAAAACAAATTCTTCTAAACAATGAAATCTATTTCCAGAGATTCTTAAACATTCAGAAGCATTACGCCTGGAAATACAAGAAAATTTTCATAGAAACACGGGCATTTTTACTTTCTTTAATATGGAAATACAATGAAAAAATATGACATAACACCATCTGAGGTTGAGTTTTTTTAGTTATTTTAAACTCTACATTCTAACTTCACTCAACAGCATACAAATGTGCACACACAGACACACACAGACACACACAGACACACACACACACACACACAGAGTCACCTTTTATGATCTCAACATCAATTAGAGAATATACCTAAATTTTTGCTAGGTCATACATATCAAACCTGCAAGGTCCACGTGTATCTCCAACATTATTTTCAAAGCATCACATCTAGGGCAAACTGTACGTCCATCCTCGTTCTTCCTCTTGCTGAGGCATGAAAGACTCGTGGGCAGTGAAGGAGGAGGCTGCAATTATGCAAAGACTAAACTATTCTCCTATGGCGGGGACTTAGGACACCATTCATCTCTTTCCAGTTTATGATGGAATGTATCCGACTAGTTTAAGCTTTCTAGGAGACTCTTCTGGCAGAATTATTTTGTTGTCACGTACAATCCTCATTACTAGTTCTTGCATTTTTCTAACCTATTAGATCCCAAATAATATGAGTATTCAATATTATAATACACATGGTTGTTACCAAAATGAGACAGAAATTCCACCCTGCATTCTAATCATGTTTATTTAGTACATTAATCACTTAACTATCAACTTCTTCTACATAGAGGTTGTGCATGGTTTACCTCTAATGACTAGCAGAGTATCTCACACATAGATGCTCATGACTTTTGGGAGAATCAATGAATGACCCTCGGCAGGATACGGTAACAAACATAATAAGTGGAAATACTCTGTTGAAATACTTATTAATAGTTAGATATGTCTATGATGAATTTAGAATAAAATAGATTTCCATCCTATTAAAATGCTTATATGTGTTTTCAAATTTAATAACTGATTACTATAAATGTTTTTATGGAACACTCCACCTTACAAAGTCAAAATATGGAATTGACAGTCTCTTGAAACCACTTCCCTGCAATTACCTTGTTCTTCTGGCTGCTGCTGGCCTTAGGAGTAAAGTAAAAAGTTTTTTCCTGAGTGAATTTCATCGAGTGGGAGCTACAGTAGAACCATCCCAATCCCTCTATTCAGATTCTCGGTGTTTGTTTCAACAAAGCTGTTAGTGACAAACTTCAGATTTACTGGGTGTGTGCTGCTGCTGCTGCCATAGGCTAATTTCTGAAAGTGTTTCTGTTTGTTGCATTCCATTCCATCATATTGGAGATTTAGAATAATATGTATTTTTCTGCACAATGCTATAGCAGAGCATTTCATTTTTTAAAAGAAACTGTCTCGAGGAAAGAACTAGAATCAAGAGGGTGTAAGTGGCAAGCTTTCATTTTAAAAAAAACTTCCCTTTTTTGTGAGAAAAAATAATCTTCAAGGTAAAAAGAAAAAATAGTCTTTTTTTCTTCAGCTGAATCTTATTACCTCCATAACACACTGGAACAAAATGTATTTTCTTACCAAATATGACTTTATTCTATGTAGGAAATAAAAACATTCTAAAAGAATGAATCACTTCTTAAATCAGACTTGATGCAAAATTACATATAGATTAATATAAATTTATTTAAAGAACGTTTGCTTTAAGAGTTCTATTATGTTAAATGTAATTTCCCTTAATATATACAAGAAAATAGAAAAATAAAACTTTCACTTACCTTTTAAAGACTACCTTGGTCATAAGCACATCTATTTTTAATTTAAGAACTTTTTCATACCATAATTTTTTATTTATTGTTTATTATATATAAAGAAAAATGTAAAATTTTCTAGTATTTAAAAATTGAAAGCTAAGCAATAAATCTTATAGTTTAAATCCCAATGTTAGTTTCTTTCTAACAAAAATATAATCTGGAAAATAGTAGTAGCTTATACTAAGTAAAAGTATGAAAACACACACTATTCAATAATCAAATGTTTAATAAGAGGAAGTAACTATTTGTTATTTAAGAAAAATACCAGCAAGAGAAGGAGGCATTCATTACAATACAGTATCTGTTCAGTGACTTAAAACATTTTAGTAAGATCCAAGGAGTAAAAATAAAACATACATATGAATTATGCAAAGCACAAAACCACAACACATGTCAAATAAACGAGAGTTAAAATACAATTGTTTCACATTGACTAGGCACAAAAATATAGTCATTAAATTAACAGACATGGATTAATGTTTACTTATTCCTTTTTTTAATCATGCTTATTAGTTATTACAGGATGAGATTTTCCAAAACATTTAGCAAATTTAAATGTATGCTTACAACTTTCTTCCTAATATTTTAAAATGATTTAGCACTTCATATTTTAATTTTGCATTAAAATGAAAAACTTGGTTTCTGAGATTTCAAGTCATTCATATATATGTATATATACATATATGTTTTTAACTTTCTAACTTAGTGACAGGATCTGTTGACATTAAGGTTATCCATGAAAGAATATTAACCTGATATGTTAATAAGAGGTATTCTGAAGTTTGGCTAACAGGCCGCAATACTGAAAGAGGTAAAAAGTTGTATCTGGTTTTGACAACAAAACTTAGATCCCTTAAAGCCTTTTAATATAAAAGGGTAATTTAAGGAATAAATATTCTTCATATAATAAAAGAAATCAAGACATCCTAATGATATATATGTACTTTACACACACAAAAAGTAAATAAATAAGTTTGTAAAAATTCTGATATAAAAATTTATCGTGATATTAAAAAATTACATCTGTAATTTATTAAAAAAATAAATTACATTTCTTCCACTAGTGCAAAGACTAAATTCTTCCATGAACTTCTTTTGGAACAGACATGTATTAAACAATGAAGAATTCTGTACTTTCATCTTACTATTTTATAATTTGTGGTTATTAATATTTTCTTGATCATTTGTTTCTGCAAGATTTAAGAAGTTATCTATGCAAAGGACTCTAATGAACATTCATGTTTTTTCACTTATAACATCATTTACATACAAAAAATGGCATGACACAAATATATTGGAATGTGGTATTAGACATATTCCAACTCAATATATAAGCACTTTGAGAATACCATACTGAATACGTAGAGAAGGTTGATAACCTTAAGATGTTTTAAAATACAAAACAAAGGATCAAAAACATCTAAAACTGATCCAAAAGGGATATTTGTAATCTTAATATTCTACAACTTTATGTAAATTTTTATGTTGAATTTTAAAAGCATTACAATGTTTATCAAATAGAACAGGGGTTGGCAAGCTTTTTCTGTAAAGGGCCAGGTAGTAAATATTTTAGGCTTTACAGGTTATAGAGTCTCTATTGCGACTATTCAACTCTGTCACTGTAGTGCAAAAGCAGCCATAGACGATACGTAAACAAATGAACCTGGCTGTGTTCCAATAAAACTGATTCATAAAAATAGGCTGTGGGCCAGACTTGGTCCACAGCCCATAGTTTGCTGAAGCCTGAAATAGAACATCTAACTCAAAAACATTTCATTCTAGGTACTTCAATTCTTGGAAGAAAGCAGGAGACATGGTAAATATTTAATTCTTTATGAATTAATGAAGTCATGAATGAGTAGGGGGAAATATAACCTTTGTGCTCAGAGACAAACGCAATTATAAGTCAATCTCTAGAGATTAGAATTCTACTTTTCTAACTGGGGCAAAATTCCAAGAAGGCAATCCATAACCTCATTAAGAATCAGGCTTGCAAACTAAAACGAATGAAATGACAGAACATAGATGTAGTAAGGAGTAAGTGAATTTCCAATCTATAACTGCAAACAAAAAATAATCTCTTTTTATGGTGAGTTCCTACAGCATTTCAAATTTCCCCAACTAGACTGTAAACTCCATGGGAGTAAGAAATATGTCTTAATTATTTCTGTAGCACTGTGCCTAGGGTATAGCAGATGCTCAAGAAACATCTGTTAAGCAAATATATGAATGCTTTTTATGGCAAAATATGTTTTTGTTATTTCCCACAAAGTGATCCTCTCAAGCAGCAATTTTACTTTAAGATTTTCTATAAAATAAAAACATTTTGTTTCTTTATATCATCAGTCACACTGACTATAAAGATGAATTTCAGCCTGAACCTGAACTTGACCTACTTTCGCCCAAATCAAATCTTTACCATGCTATGTAAATCCAAGTCTCATGGAAAAGGTATGATTTGGGCAAAACAATACAAGTACAGACAACAAGGGCTGGTTATAAAACTAGGGCTGTAATTATTTTCCACTAAAAAACTGTTTATAAATTTAATTATACATAAATTTTAGACTCAAACCAGTTTTTCATCTGTAAGAAGTGAACTTGGCTGTTCATGATTTAAAAGTTTAAAGGTGACCATATTGCAAATTTCAATCAATTTACGTATTAATTATTCCTCAAAGCCTGGATGTTTCGAGAATGCTGGAGATAATAAACCATTCCTGAACAATATTTATAAATTTTGTCTATGGCTCCCAACAAGTAACAAAACAAAAATTAAAATAACCCCAAAGCACAGTAACTCCACACAGTGGAAGAAATGAATATACATATAAATTATTATAAAAATCATACTCTTCAATGATGTATGTGACAAGCTGTAAACAATTAATGTACTTTATGTAAGTAAATTTCTCTATCTTTTCTTTAATATAATATTTTCACACTCCAAACAAAACACTGAGTTTAACAATGATAAAAACAAAGGTTTAAAGAACTTTACTTGGTTTTGGATCAGTTGTTAGACACTGACAGACAAAAGCCACATAAAGTTATAGGGTCAAACAAGACACAGCCTTAATTTGCCATTGTCATATGCACAATATTAACAATATATACAAATGTAAATAATAAAACATTCCTGATTGATTAGAGGGCAAGTCAAAGATGAAATGGAGAAAAATAGGTCCATTAGAATAGTACTGTGGTCCAAAATTTACATATAAAAATATAAATACATATAAAACTATATATATACATATATATGTATGTATGTATATATATATACATATATATTACAGTACTTGAAGTTGAACGGATAATGCTTCCAAACTATCAAATTTAACAGCACAAGCCAAGACAGCCAACGGTCTTCTTAAAAATAAATCAGAGAAAGTATAGCACATGGATTTCACAATTTATAAAGAGAGACATTTAAAGTAAAAGGGACATAGTAAAACAAAACAAAAGAATAAGAATACTATCGTACCGATTTCCATGGTCCCCGATGCCATGAAACATCATCAGGGCAAGCATGCACATGACATTGTGTCACACTAGGTGGCTTGTTTAAGATTTCACAGTTTTGCTCTTCTGACATTTGGCCATTGGGAAACTGACATATTACGAATCTTGATTTTATTCCTCCTCCACATGTTTGTGTACACTAAAAACAAGAATGGGAAAATACAAAATTATGTGGAATTAGAGAGAAAATTATATTGCTTACACTAAATCAAAGTTTAAATTTTATCATTTTTGCACAATTCTTAATATTCCTCCCTGGGTAACAGGTGGAGCCCTAGTTGCACAGTGGTAAAGAGCTTGGCTGCTAATCAAAAGGTTGGCAGTTCAAATCCACCAGCCGCTCCTTGGAAATCCAATGGGGCAGTTCTACTCTGTTCTCTAGGGTCGCTATGAGTTGGAAGCGACTTGATGGCAACGTATTTTTGTTTATTTGTTTTTTGTTAGGTAACAAATAAACAAAGGATTCTCAACATCATTGATCATTAGGGAATTGCAAATTAAAACAATGAGATACCACTATACACTTATTAGCATTCTAAAATCTAAACACTGACAACACCAAATGCTATTGAGGATGTGGAGAAACAGGAACTCTCATTCATTGCTGGTGGAAATGAAAAATGGTACAGCCACTTTGGAAAACACTGTGGAAGTTTCTTACAAAGCTAGTCTTACCATACCATCCAGCAATCATGCTCCCAGGTATTTGCCAAAATGCAATGAAAAACGTATGCCCACATAAAAACCTTCACAAAAATGTTTACAGCATCTTTATTCACAATTGCCCCAAAATTGGAAGTAACCAAAATGTTCTTCAGTAGGTGAACAAACTGTGGTACATCCATACAGTCCATTTCTTTTTATCCAGCAATAAAAAGAAATGAGCTATTAAGGTGTGCAAAGACATGGGGGAACCTTAAGTACATATTGCTAAGTGAAAGAAGCCAGTCTGAAAAAGCTACACACTATACGGTTCCAACAATATGAATGAGTGACTTATAAGGTGAAGAATATCTATCAAAGCAATGTGGTTTTAATCACTGAATTAAAAAACAAATCTTTCTTTAGAGTATAGTGAAGTAAGATTACCTAACAATATGAAATGCTTAACTTTTACACTTCAGAGAAATCACAGTCTCCACAAGTTTAAGAAGTATTATGACTTACCTCTCCCCAGCTGCCGTAGTTCCATCGTGGACAAGGTCCTGAATCACAGAGCTTTGACTCTGGGGGCTTGGAGGCTGCAGTACAGTAACTGGCACTCTGTCCATTTTCATCCTGGCACACCACAACTCTATGCTGAAGACCTCCGGCACAACTACTAGAACACTGACAAGGATAAAGCACAAACATACACACAAACTGCAGTTTCCATATCATGAAATTACATGGGGAAAAAAATAGGTACGTTGATTGAACCAAAAATCAAACTCTATGTTAAAATCTTCCCTATTGAAATCACAGGTTGAATCAAGAAAATCTGTCAAAACACTTGAGTGTTACCGGCAGCTTCATTAGAATTTGTTGATAAAATAACTTTTCACTCTTGTCGTAAGTGTTAGGGAAAAGGAATGGAACTTTTAAGGTCTCACAAGGAAGGAACAGAAAATAAAAGATAGCGTTCAGTTATTTAACTTTGGAGCTTTTATTTTGTGCCATTAATCTGATATAAAATATGAACTACAATTGTACCTTTTGTAGTTCATTAGTTCATCATGATTTTACACCAGCTTACTGTATTGCTATATTACAAATTTTTGGTTTTGATTTTTTTTCATAAACATTTGCAGTTTTACCTCTTAAAAGGTTTTCTTTTGTTTGTATTCTAATGGACTCTAATCAGATCATTTTTAAGTACATTACATTGTAGTCATAATGTCACATTATTCTATAATTTGGTAACAATTATAGGAATTTGGGAGGAGGCGGGGCCAAGATGGCAGAGTAGTCAGACGCTTTCTGTGGTCCCTCTTACAACAAAGACCTGAAAAAACAAGTAAATCGATTATAATGACAATCTAGGAGCCTTGAACATCAAAGACAAAGTTGAAGAATTGGACTGAGTGGCAGGGGAGAAGGAGAGACAGTTTGGAACCAGCAAGGAGTTGCCAGACCTGACCCGGCGGGAATTGGCATCCTGCAGGCCAGGTTGTCTGGCATGCACGGTGAGGCAAGTAGTAGTGTTCGGGATACATTTTCCACATCTGGAGAGACCAAGTGGCAGAGAGTCTACTCCAGCCTCCAGAGCCAGTGAAAAGCAGCACTCAATCAGGGAAAGATAAATACATGCATCTAACCCACTAGCCAGGTCAAAAAATACCCCATTTGGGAAAACCTCTCTCCCGTTTACCTGCCTCCTCCCCAGTCTGCACCAGGTACTGGGCCAGCTTCAGCAATTGCCCTGTTCCCTGGGCCGGAAGAAGGAACTGTTATGCACCCTGAGCCGGAAGAAGGAACTGTTATGCACCCTGAGCCATTCTCCCAGCCTTGGAGAGGAAACAAAGTAACAAATAGAAAAAATAATCTGCCAGCTCCCCTAAGCCAGGAACTCAAGGCAGGCACAGCTCCTTTGCCTAGGCACAGGCATAAGGGGTCCATGGGCTTTCAGCACCTTCACCGCTGCATAGACCTTTGTGGGCCCATTTCAACAGCATATGCCCTCATTACCACAGTACAACAGGGTATATACCTGAAGCCTAACTTCACTGTATCAGGTATATGGTAGAGTGGCAGGTTTGTGACATTTGATAACAGTTTGCTCTTTAAGCAGGGTCCTCACCTACCCACATCAGGGGCCTGAGGACTGGTGGCTCCACTCACACCATCTAGCCACCTGCAACAAGGATCCAGGAATAAGTGGTGACTCCCAGTCCTTCCAGCCAACAGCAATGGGTGCCCATAGTCCAGCTGCAAAACCCATCCACCTATGTGCGTTAGCAAACAGGGACACGCTTTCCTCCCAGGCACTCGGGGCACCGTCAGCCTCCTTCCTTGATCAGCGTGTCAACCCCTACTGCAGCCAGATACCTGTGCACACATCAATCACCCCTGCCTGTCTAGGACTGTAGGTAAGAGCCTGCACCACACACTTGGTGACCTACTATCTGGACACCTGAGCTGAATTCATACAAGAAAAGTAAACAGACTCCTGGGCTCACATACCTAGTAATAGGTCTAGCCACCTGGAGACAGGATATGAGAGCTTCAAAGACGTCAATAATCAAACTAGCTCACACGAGTAGAGTATTTGGGCATATCAAAACAAAACAAAACAAGAAGCTAGGACACAGTAAGCAAACAAAAATAAATAAATATAGTAACTTATTGATGGCAAGAAGACAACAGTCAATATCAAATCCCATAAAGAGGCAAACCATGCCAGCTTCAGCAAGCTCCCAAAAGAAAGATTCAAGAAACCTTCAGGAGGAAGAGAACTGCTTGGAATTACTGGAGGTAGATTTCAAAAGATTAATATACAGAGCTCTTCAAAAGATCAGGAAGGAGATCAAGCAAGACACAGAATAAGCCAAGGAACACATGACAAAGCAATAGAGGAACTTAAGAAGGTTATACAAGAGCATAATGACACATTTAACAGGCTGCAAGAATCCATAGAGAGACAGCAAACTGAAATCCAACAGCTTAACAATAAAATTTTAGAATTAGACAACTCAATAGAAAGTCACAGGAGCAGAACTGAGGCATTAGAAGTCAGAATTAGTGAGATTGAAGATAGAGGACTTGACAGAAACTCATTTGAGGAAAAATCAGATAAAAGAATTTTAAAAAATGAAGAAATCCAAAGAATTATATGGGATTCTGTCAGAGAAATAACCTACGAGTGACTGGAGTACCAGAAAGGGGGGGATAACAGAAAATACAAAGAGAATTGTTGAAGATTTGTTGGCAGAAAACTTCCCTGATATTGTGAAAGATGAGAAGATATCTATCCAGGATGCTCATTGAACCCCATGCAAGGTAGATCCCAAACAAAAGTTACCAAGACACATTCTAATCAAACTTGCCAAAACCAAAGATAAAGAGAGAATTTTAAGAGCAGCTAGGGATCAACAAAAAGTCATCTGCAATGGAGAGTCAATAAGACTAGACTCGGACTACTCAGCAGAAACTATGCAGGCAAGAAGGCGATGGGATGACATATATAAAGCCTTGAAGGAAAAAATTCCCAGCCAAGAGTTATATACCCAGTAAACTCGTCTCTCAAATATGGTGGTGAGATTAGGACATTTCCCGATAAACAGAAGTTTAGGGAATTTGTAAAAACCAAACCAAAATTATAAGAAACACTAAAGGGAGTCCTCTGGTTAGAAAATCAATAATATCAGATAACAACCCAAGACTAGAACACAGGACAGAGCAACCAGATATGAATCAGACAGGGAAGTCACAAAAATAATCAAAGCTAAAACACTGTAAATAGGGAAACAGAGATGTCAGTATGTAAAAGATGATGACATTAAGGACTAAAAAAAACATAGTCATAGATTTTTCACATGGAAAGGAAGTCACAGCGATATAAAGAAATACAAGATTGGTTTAAACTTAGAAAAATTGGGGTAAATTCAAGTAACCACAAAGGAAACTAACAATCCTACAAATCAAAATAAAAAACATGAAAAACATAACGACTCAGCAACTACAAAATCAACAATGAAAAAGATGAAAATACATAAAGAAAAATGACTCAGCACAGAAAATTAAGTAGAACAAAGACACTGTCAACAACACAAAAAAAGGCATCAAAATGACAGCACTAAACTCATACCTATCAATAATTACACTGAATCTAATAGACTAAATGCACCAATAAAGAAATGGAGAGAGGCAGAATGGATAAAAATACATGATCTATCTCTATGCTGCCTACAAAAGACACATCTTAGACTTAAACACACTAACAAACTAAAACTCAAAGGATGGAAAAAAATATATCAAGCAAACAACAATCAAAAAAGAGCAGGAATGGCAATATTAACCTCTGACAAAATAGGCTTTAAAGTAAAATCCACCACAAAGGATAAGGAAAGACACTATATAATGATAAAAGGGTCAATACACCAGAAGGACATAACCATGATAAATATTTATGCACCAAATACATAACTCCAAAATACATAAAACAAACTCTAACAGCATTGCAAAGAGAGATAGACAGTTCCACAATAATAGTAGGGGACTTCAACACACCACTTTTGGTGAAGAACAGAACATCCAGAAAGAAGCACAATAAAGACACAGAAAATCAATCAACTTGATCTCATAGACATATACAGCACATTTCACTCAACAGCAGCCAAGTATACTTTCTTTTCCAACACACATGGAACATCCTCCAGAACAGACCGCATATTAGGCCATAAAGCAAGTCTTAACAGAATCCAAAACATCGAAATATTACAAAGCATATTTTCTGACCATAAAGCCATAAAAGTAGAAATCAGTAACAGAAAAAGCAAGGAAAAAAAAATCAAACACATGGAAACTGAACAACACCTTGCTCAAAAAACTGCTGGGTTATAAAAGAAATTATGGATGGAATAAAGAAACTCACAGAATCAAATGAGAATGAAAACACATCCTACCAGAACCTTTGGGACACAGCAAAAGCCATCCTCAGAGATCAATTTATAGCAATAAATGCACACATTCAAAAAGAAGAAGGGGCCAAAACCAAAACGTTAACCCTACAACTTGAAAAAATAGAAAGTGAGCCACAAAAAGAGCCCGCAGGCACCAGAAGAAAGCAAATAATAAAAATTAGGGCAGAATTAAATGAAACAGAGAATAGAAGAACAATTAAAAGAGTTAAGAAGACCAAAAGCGGGTTCTTTGAAAAGATCAACAAAATCGATAATCCACTGGCCAAACTGACAAAAGAAAAACAGGAGAGAAAGCAAAAGAAAAACAGGAGAGAAAGCAAGTAATCCGAATAAGAAAGGAGACAGGCGATATAACAACACAGACCCAACTGAAATTAAAAGAATCATAACAATACTATGAAAAATTATACTCTAACAAATTTGAAAACCTAGAGGAAATGGACAAATTTCTAGAAATGCACTACCTACCTAAACTAACACAAACAGAGGTAGAACAACTAAATAAACCTATAACAAAAGAAGGGATTGAAAACATAATTTAAAGACTGCCAACAAAAAAAAGCCCTGGCCCTGAGGGCTTCACTAGAGAATTCTACCAAACGTTTAGAAAAGAGTTAACATCACTACTACTAAAGGTATTTCAGAGCATAGAAAAGGATGGAACACCCCCAAACTCATTCTATGAAGCCAACAAAACCCTGATACCAAAACCAGGTAAAGAACACCAGAAAAAAAGAAAATTACAGACCAATATCTCTCATGAACATAGACGCAGAAATCATCAACAAAATTCTAGCCAATAGAATTCAACAATATATCAAAAGATTAATTCACCATGACCAAGTGGGATTCATACCAGGTATGCAGGGATGGTTCAGCATTAGAAAAACAATCAATGTAATCCATAACATTAATAAAACAAAAGACGAGAACCACATGATCTCATCAATTGATGCAGAAAAGGTATTTGACAAAGTCCGACACCCATTCGTGATAAAAACTCTCAGCAAAATAGGAATAGAAGGGAAATTCCTCAACATAATAAAGGGCATTTATACAAAGCCAACAGCCAGCATCATCCTGAATGGAGACAGTCTGAAAGCATTCCCCTTGAAAATGGGAACCAGACAAGGATGCCCTTTATTACCGCTCTTATTCAACATAATGCTAGAGGTCTTAGCCAGCGCAATTAGGCTAGAAAAAGAAGTAAAGCGCATCCAAATGGGTAAGGAAGAAGTAAAAGTATCTCTATTTGCAGATAATATGATCTTATACAGAAAACCTCAAAGAATTCACAAGAAAACTACTGGAACTAATAGGAGAGTTCAGCAAAGAATCAGTATACAAGATAAACATACAAAAATCTGTTGGATTCCTCTACACCAACAAAGAGAACTTCGAAGAGGAAATCACCAAATCAATACTATTTACAATAGCCCCCAAGAAGATAAAGTGCTTAGGAATATATCTAACCAGAGACGTAAAAGATCCATACAAGGAAAACTATGCAACACTACTGCAAGAAACCAAAAGAGACCTACATAAGTGGAAAACCATACTTGCTCATTGATAGGAAGACTCAACATTGTGAAAATGTATACTCTACCCGGAGCGATCTACAGATACAATCAATCCCGATCCAAATTCCAATGGCCTTCTTTAATGAGATGGAGAAACAAATCATCAACTTTATATGGAAAGGGAAGTGGACCTGGATAAGTAAAGCATTACTGAAGAACATAGTGGGAGGCCTCACACTATCTAATTTTAGGATCTATTACACAGCCACTGTAGTCAAGACAGCCTACAACAGGTACAACAACAAACACACAGGCCAATGGAAAAGAACTGAGAATGCAGACGTAAATTCATCTACCTATGAGCAGCTGATATTTGACAAAGGCCCAAAGTCCATTAATTGGGGAAAAGATGGTCTCTTTAACAAATGCTGCTGGTGTAAGTGGATATCCATCTTTAAAAAAATGAAACAAGACCCATACCTCACACAATGCACAAAAACTAACTCAAAATGGATCAAAGACTTAAATATAAAATCTAAAACAATAAATATCATGGAAAAAAAATAGGACAATGCTAGGAGCCCTAATACATGGCATAAACAGAATACAAAGCATTACTAACAATGCACAAACACCAGAAGAGAAACTAGATACCTGGGAGCTCCTAAAAATCGAACACCTATACTCATCGAAAGACTTCACCAAAAGAGTAAAAAGATGACCTACGGACTGCGAAAAAAATTTTGGCTATGACAAATCTGATCAGAATCTAATCTCTAAAATCTATAAGATACTGCAAACCTCAACAACAAAAAGACAACTAACCTAATTAAAAAATGGGCAGAGGACATGAATAGGCACTTCACCAAAGAAGACATTCAGGTGGCTAACAGATACATGAGGAAATTCTCACAATCATTAGCCATTAGAAAAATTCAAATCAAAACTACAATGAGATACCATCTCACCCCAACAAGGCTAGGATTAATCCAAAAAACACAAAATAATAAATGTTGGCGAGGTTGTGGAGAGACTGGAACACTTATACACTGCTGGTAGGGATGTAAAATGGTACAACCACTTTGAAATCAATTTGGCACATACTTAAAAAGCTACAAACAGAAGAACCATAAGATCCAGCAATCCCACTCCTTGGAATATATTCTCAGGAAATAAGAGCTGTCAACACAATTAGATATATGCACACCCATGTTCACTGCAGCACTGTTCACAATAGCAAAAAGATGGAAACAACCTAGGGGCCCATCAACAGATGAATGGATAAACAAATTATGGTATATTCGCACAATGGAATACAATGTAACGATAAAGAACAACTATGAATCCACAAAAATACCTCATAACATGTGTGAATCTGGAAGGCATTACGCTGAGTGAAATTAGTCAGTCACAAAAGGAAAAATATTGTATGAGACCACTATTATAAGAACTCAAGAAAAGGTTTAAACACAGAAGAAAACATTCTTTGATGGTTACGAGGGTGGGGAGGGAGGGATGGGGTATTCACTAACTAGATAGTAGATAAGAATTATCTTAGGTGAAGGGAAGTACAACACACAATAGAGGGGAAGTCAGCACAACTAGACTAAACCAAAAGCTAAGTTTCCTGAAGACAACCAAACACTTTGAGGGACAGAGTAGCAGGGGCAGGGGTCTGGGGACCATGGTTTTAGGGGATATCTAGGTTAATTGGCATAACAAAGTTTATTAAGAAAATGTTCTGCATCCAATTTTGGTGAGTGGCATCTGGGGTCTTAAAAGCTACAGAGAGAGCATCTAAGATGCATCAATTGGTCCCAACCCACCTGGAGCAAAGGAGAATGAAGAACACCAAAGACACAAAGAAATCATTAGCCCAGAAACAGAAAGGGTCACATAAACCAAAGATTCCATCAGCCTGAACCAGAAGAATTAGATGGTGCCCGGCTACCACCAATGACAGCCATGACAGGGAATACAACAGAGAGTCCCTGATGGAGCAGGATAAAAGTGGGGTGCAGAACTCAAATTCTAGTAAAAAGACCAGACTTAATGATCTAACTGAGACTGGAGGGACCCCAGAACACATGGCCCCCGGACTCTGTTAGCCCAGAACTGAAACCATTCCTGAAGCCAACTCTTCAGACATAGATTAGACTAGACTATAAGACATAAAATGATACTAGTGAAGAGAGTGCTTCTTAGCTCAAGTAGATACATGAGACTAAATGGACAGCTCCTGTCTGGAGGTGAGATGAAAAGGCAGAAAGGGACAGGAGCTGGTTGAATGGACATGGGAAATTCAGGTGGAAAGGAGGAGTGTGCTGTCACATTATAGGGAGAACAACTAGGGTCATATAACAATGTATGTATAAATGTTTGTATGAGAAACTAACTTGAACTGTAAACTTTCACTTAAAGCACAATTTAAAAAAATAAAAAGAATTATAAGAATTTGTAATCTGCCTCAAGTATTGCTTAATACTTCTAGAATTTAAACTACTGATCTTCAGATAAATTTAGCATTAAATGCATTTGACATCATTAAACACATATCTGTTATGAGGCTATAATATAATCAAATGACAGAATTAATATAACTCAATAAAATATCTTACTGATCCCCATGGTCCTGTTCTCCATTGGTTTCCTCTGATTGATGGATGGAACCCCAGATTTTGATTATCTTCTGGTTTGTGAGTTAATGGAAAATTTCTGCCTGGAGAATGGCTTGGCTGTTCAGAGGAACCTGGAAAGTGGCTGTATGTGGGTGGGCAGGCTGCCAGGTTACATTCTTGTTCTCTTAAAGGGCGAACTTCAGGGTCACAGTAATCCTCATTAATCTCCTGATGGTAGTTGATGCATAAAACTTGTCGAGTTGTTTTTCCATTGCCACAGGATGCTGAACACTGATGAAAAGTTTATCCAATATTTATAATGTAATACACTACATGAATATTTTTTAAATATTATATTTAAAATTTTAATTTCCTTTTCTTATAAGAATACTTACAGGTGACCAGCTCCCTGCTTGCCATTCCCCGCAAGGGCTAAAACAGACAGATATTTCAGGAGGTCGGGGTAAATGGGCACAATATGATTCATCTGCTATTCCATCATGAACATCACGACAGCTTACATAGCGAGCTTGATTGCCTCTTCCACAAGACACGGAGCACTTACAAAGAAAATCATTATACCAAGACATTATACAGTATTTCTCCCACTTCCCTATTCCACAGCTATTTCTCAAATTTCTAAAATACCAAGTTTCTTGAGAAACTTAAATTATAAATAATATCACCTGGCATGACATCTGACTCAAAGATAGGGGTAGCGAATATCCCATTCAGTTTAGAACATAAATTTCACACATTAGAGATTTGGGATAATAAGGACGAAACAGTTACATTCTTAAAATGATACTTAGTTATTTGTCAAAATTAAAGATACTGAAAAACGTTTTATATAAGAGTATCTTAGGATATAGTCAAAAATAGCATTGAAAGATCTAACAGATAAAGTATGATCCCATAATTAAAATATTTATAGAATATGCAAAGCTTAAAATATATATTCCACACAAGATTAAAGCAAAATACATATGCCAATACATTAAAGCTGTCAGTTTAGAAAAACAAATTGAAAATGCTGGTAGTTATTATGGATTGAATTGTGTCCCCCCAAAAAGGTATGTTGAAGACCTAACCTCTGTACCTGTGAATGTGACAGGGTCTTTGAAGATGTTATCAGGTTAACATGAGGTCATACTGGAGGAGGGTTAGTCCTAATCCTATATGACTGGTGTCCTTATAAAAGAGAAGAGACACAGAGACAGGGGAGGGCACCATGTGACACTGCAGCTGCAAGCCACGGAACATCTGGAGCTACCAGAAGCTAGAGAGAGGCATGGAACAGTTACTCTCTCAGAGCCTTCACAAGGAATCTATAAGACCAATACCTTGATTTGGACTTCTAGCCTCCAGAACTGTGAAACAATAAATTTCTGTTCCTACAAGCCACTTAGTTTGTGGTATTTTGTTACACTAGCCCTACGAAACTAATATAGTAGTTTAAACAAAAGTCGATAAAAGCTTAATATTGGGTCTGCTCTTCACAGCAAACTTGTGACATAAGTATTATTATCATCCCATTTTGCAGATTAGAAAATAGGCCCAGAAAACTTAAAATTTCCAGAGTCACAGAGCTCTTGAAAGGCAGAGCAGGATTGAGCAATTAAATAACCTGATTCTAAACCCCATCTTTCTTCCAAACCATCAAATTACCTGAAGATAAATACATACATTAATTTTGAAAATCTGTAGCAACCATTTTGCTGATCTCTAAAAAAATTCATAATAGAAACACTGCATCTCTTAAGGGAATTCACTTACTGGGGTCCAAGAACCATATCGCCATTGTGCTATCTTCTCCATAGGAAGAGCAGGTAATGAACTAGCTCCAGTTTTAGGGATAATTGGGCACAGTGTAACTATACAGTCCTGTTCGAAAGAAAATAGATCTTGTAAAATATCAATTAATTAATCACTCTGATTTATACTAAATCCTATATTTCATTTCTTCTCCCATATGCCTAATTCAAGAATAGTGGCATACTAAATTATATAAAGGTTTTTACTTTTCAAAAGCACAAAGTACTGTCAAGTGCTAGTAGTGGACACGAGAGGTCTGAATCCTAAAGTGTGGATCATTCTTTATGACAGTTGAACAGGAAAAGAGTAATAGTCTTTCAAAATATCACTAAGCAGAAACATTTTAAATAAACACAGAACACTACCTTAAAAAGTGTAACATACTTTAGAGGTTCATGATATTCACAATAATAGATATTAGCCTTCTACAGTTCAAAATATGGAAATATGCAGGTTAAAAGAGTGACCCAATGGTAGTAGAGTAAAAAATGTCATTACTAAAGTTAGAAACCTGGCAAAACCAAGAACGATAAATACTCTCTCTCTCTCTCTCTCACACACACGCACACACACACACAAACACACACACACATTTTTAAGGTCTGTAAGTTTAAGTGGAAAAAATGGATATAGAAAAAATTTTAATGTATCTTTAATTCTCCTATATCCTAACTCTCTTTCGTGTTTATAATCCATGAGGAGGTTGCCTTACCTGCCTGTCACTTGGGCGACCAGCTCCACCGCACTCTCTGTCATCTAACACTGCACTAAAGAGCTCGTTGACACATTTAACAGCACGCATCTGATAGCCATGTCCACATATGGCTGTGCACTGCAAGATTATAAATAGATATCAAAAACCATTATCTTTTCAAAAATTACAGAAATTTCATTTATCTAATGAATACCTGGTTAATAATATACGTTCAGTAAGTCTTTTTACTAGTCCTTTATACTAGAGTCAAAATCCCAAATCAGCAAATTCTATCAATACATATATTTATTCAGATTTATTACAAAGATATTAATAAAAATATTAAAATATAGCAAAATATACTATATTATTCTATCTTTAAGGAGCCCTGGTGGTGCATTGGTTGAGCACTCAGCTGCTAACCAAAAGGTTGGCGGTTCAAACCAACCAGCTGCTCCATGGGAGAAAGATGCAGCAGTCTGCTTCCGTAAGGATTATAGCCTTGGAAACACTATGGGGCAGTTCTATCCCGTCCTATAGGATCACTATGAGTCAGAATTGACTTGATGGCCATGGGTTTGGTTTAGTTTTGATTGTTTCTTTAAAATGTTATCATGTAAATATATCCTTAGAGGCACTGATATTTGGGTGGCAGAGTTTATATGATTTAGGGAAACGAAATACTTTTTGAAACTGTACCTGGTTTATCATGTATTTCATTCAATATGCTAAGTAAATTTCAAAAAGATAAATAAATAAGAACATAAGATGACGTTAAAGGGAGATGAGAGAAGCTTCCCCATCAACTGTGGCAGCCTCCACAGGATAACAAATTATCTGCCCTCACCCAACCTGACCAATGCCCATCTTGCAGTCTCCAAGCTGCCTTCTTTGGCAAAACTTGTAAACAATGCCCACTCCAAATACAGTAACAACATCAATTTAGACACAAAACATGAAAGTGTTTGTAGTTTAAACAAGACTGATAAAAATATAAAATTTGAAGCATTTTGGTTAACAAAAATGATTTAAAAAGCAAATCTGAAATATTTATTAGCAAAATTAGCAGGCCTGAAACATTTTTGTAAATAAGGGTTTACATGTTGTTATGGATTGACTTACGTCCCCCCAAAATATATGTTGTAAACTCTAACCTCTATGTCTGTGGTTATAATCCCATTTGGGAATGGGTTATCTTTGTTATGTTAATGAGGCAGGATTAGTGTAGGGTGTGTCTTGAGTCAACCTCTTTAGAGATACAAAACAGATTAAACAAGCAAGAAAGCAGAGGAGAGACGGGGTAAAACAGATGCCAAGACACATGGAGATCTCCAACGAATCAGGAGGCAGAAGAGACAAGGACCCTTCTTCAGAACCAACAGAGAAAGCCTGTTTTCTAGAGCCGGCGCTCTGAACTCAGACTCTTAACCTCCTAAACTGTGAGAAAATAAATGTCTGTTTGTTAAAGCCATTCACTTGTAGTATTTCTGTTATAGCATCACTAGATCACTAAGACACATGTCAAGGATATTTTCCCAATAAACTGACCCAAAGTTAGCTGCATCCCCTAAGAAAGACCGAATGTGTCACGACTTCTGTGCTATTCTGAAAAGATACATTAAATCAAAAAAGCCCAAATCACATACTCACAGAACCCCATGGTCCTACTTGCCAGGAAGCACATTTACGGAGCTCACATGGTCTCAGAGATTCAGGTTTGATATTTGGATTACAGAAGCCATCGCTCAAGCGATCTTCATGCAGTTGACACCATACCTGCCGCTGCTTTGTTCCTGGTCCACATGTAACAAAGCACTGTAAGAATGCAATGGATTGTTATTTTAAGTATTAGTCAACACAAATGCCTTACAAAATGATATAATAATAATTAGCACATGAAAATACAGTTGAAAGGCCATTCCTAAGCATATTTTCCCTCATTCCTCCAGAAATATTCACCAAGTAAAATCAGCCACCCCAAAATTCTGCTTCCCATCCCCCAGGCAACATCCATTTGCCCTAGAAAAGAAGCTGCAGTGAAACTAATCTTAGGATAAGTATATATTTCAGGTTGATTATAGACTACCCAGCACTTAAGGTTACTGTTAGCCAGATGCTGTAAGCAGTTTAAGTATAAACCATTTTCAATTTTTTATTGCCTTGACAATAAAATTATTTACATGATAATATATTTTTAAATTATATAAAGCTTATAGTATTGCAAAGCTTAGCTACACAATATTATAGCAGTTCTTAGCCTCATGTGTTTGATGTTACCTCACTCCACTCACTAGTAGCCCAACTGGGACAGGGAAATTCATTGCAATTCTCTACTGTTACTCGGGGAAGCTCTTGGCATTCTCTATCAGTAAGACGATGGCCAAAGTTATTTACACAGTAGGATTCTCGAGACCTTTCACCTCCTCCACAACTTCTGGAACACTAATTTAAAAAGAAAAAGTGTTGACACAAAAATAGCAAATGGAAAAAAATGCCACATTCTTAGCAAAAATATACTTTAGGTAATAGGATAAATATTTAATTAGAAAAAAGGGGCAATTTTCCTTAAGCAATGATTTTTATTTTTACCTGGGACCATTCTGAATAATGCCACCTTGTTAAGACACAGACACCATGGCAGTGTTCCCGGGTAGGAGGTTTAAGCTGGTCACCACAGTAGTGGTCATCTACTGGAACAGTCTGTCCTTCATGAATGGAATACTTCATGCAGTGGACATCCATGGACCTATATCCTTGACCACAATGGGATGAACATTCACTTTTGCCAATAATGTGCCACCTAGAAAAATATGAATTATTAGGAGGTGTGCCAATTAGCTCAAGTAACAGTGATGGACAAGCCACCTGTGAATATTTGATATGTCACTGAATGAGAAATGAAAAGTTCTTAGAAATCATATAGCCCCAAGCTTTCATTTTATACATAAGAAAATGAGGCCCAGAGAAGTTGTCCATTCCAGTGATATACAAACTTGACTTTTTCCCCCCATCAGAAACCTCACTTTTTTCTCCAAATAAAATGTTTCTTGCTCCCAGAATATACAAAAGTAGATATGATCTGGTAAAACTAGAGATAGTGAGCCAACATCATACCTATCTGCCTCACCCTGGCATTTGGTGGCGGCTTTGGAGTATATCCAAGGAACCCCCAGCTTACCCAGAAACCTTTAAAAACAATTAAGTGAATTTTATCCAAGCACATACAGGCAGATTTACACCTGAGTAGGTCTGACCCCCAATCAGAGGTCTTTGTCTCTACAACTCTTCTACCATACTTTGATTTATGATCAGAGAATGGGAATCTGACTATATCAATAAAGTCTTCAAAAGCTGGTAAATTAGTTTTTATAAAGTAAATCACACTTTTTCTCATTAATTTATATAACCTAAATTTAGACATGTTTCCAAGAAGAAAATTTTAGCCAAATTAACCCCGCTGCAGTCTAGCAATCTATCAATGAGAGTGCACCAGTATAACAAAGCATAGGGTTCAGGGAGTTCATTTCCTCTCCCAATAGCATCTCAAGGATTTTATTGGGCTTCATTCCACTGCAGTGCAGTGGATGTGACTTATACAGGCAGCTATACCACAAGGCTTTTGCTATATGCCCTGTTGTCCCCAAACAACATTAATAAATACATAGAAATTCTCATTCTTGCTGAATGAAAGAGGTTCTGGAGGTCTCTGAAAGACAAATGTCACTAACTGCAATGCAAAAAAATGAAATATGAGGCATTGTTCTTATCTTCACTCCAAAACCAATCATAAAAAAACAAATCACAAGAAATTTAGGTCAGAAGTATACACTTCCCTGCCATGATCTAGGATCATGTTCCTTAATGTTAGTGGACAAAAAACTGATAAGCTATCAGGGATATCAACTTATTGATCTTACAATCTTCATACTTTAGAAGTTCATCTGGTCATGATTTCAATGGAAATTACAGAATCATTCTACAAAATGTATTGGTTCAGATTGTGGTTTAAAACCACAAGTTTTCAGATTAGAGTTTACCTGTATTTATTTTACAGAAAAAAATTTGCTTCCATTTCCTACACAAAATGTTGAGGCTTCTATACAGGCACAGTGCAAGATGTTTTACATGTCATCTCACATATTGATTATAATATTACCATATTATACACTAGTTAATATTGTACACTATTTCTCTTTTACCTTAGTTCACAATCTGTATTGCACTTTTCAGTCACAAACAAAGGAAGAGATAAGTGTTCACATCTTTGATCAGACACTACCATACGATCACTCTTACGTATGCAGGTAATTTTTCTTCTATGAAGACCTTGACCAAAGTCAATTGAAAATTAAAAAGAAAAAGAAAAATTCATATAAGTAGATGTTCCATAATTATTTAATTCTGCTAGTAGCCTGAAGAGTTCAGCTAAGCAAGCAAAAACAATTCCGACACAGTATACAAAATACACTAGCATATTAATCTAGTCAGGAATGACTTTCCATAAAATTATAAGTCTGAGCTGAACTCTGTAAGATTGAGGAGTTTGCTTAGTGAAGAGGCATAAGGAAGGTGGGACAAAAGTGGAGTATAAGGAAATTCATTCTAGCTAGATGGAGTGGTTGTTGGTGGATAAGAGAGTGACCAGGGATAGTTCTGATGCTATATTGGTATTATTGTTCATTATTATTTGCTTCTCCTTTCGCTGTAAGAGAATTATACATCCCCACTTGCTACAATGTTATGGTAACTTCCTGTGGGAGGAATATACTTCTCTGTCCATTGGCATCAGCCTTTTTTATGTGATAGACGTACATCAACTAACTATACGGGGATGTACCTAATCCAGTTCTCTTTCCCTTTTCACTCTGCCACCAGAAAAGCATTTTTCAGATTGGGGCTGATCTTTCTGCCTGGAACCATGAACGAAAAAGCCAGGGATGCAGATCCCAAGCTAGAACAGAGGCATAGCCAATTAGCTGCCAAAACATGGTATGAGTGAGAAATAAACCTTTGTTGTTCTAAGCTACTGAGATTTGGCGGTTGTTTGTTTGCAGCATAACCACAGAAAAGCAAACTAAGAGAAATGGTTATAAAGGACCTATGTTTTCAGCAATAGGGAGACAAGAAAGAGTTGAAGCAGCCAGTTATATAATCAAATTTCTGTTTTATTTAACTTCAACTTTGTATTTCCAGTTACCTAAACATAAACATACATGTTTATCTCTACTCCTTCCTAAATGCTCTTGGAAATAACTATAAGGAATTGTTTAAAAGGCATAAACCTAAAGAATAAAGAGAACAAGAAAGGAAACATTACACAAGAAAAGGAAATTTTGAATATGAAAAGTAAACGGAAGTAACTGCTAGACAGAGCCAAGGAAGCTGAAACCTAAGCCTGTGGAGGAAGAAAGTAAATGAGAAACAAACCATTCATGCCACAGTATCCCAGAAAAGCCCAGGAATCGAAAACACCAGGTTCCTCTGAAGGGGTGAATGTGTGAGGGATAGACCTGAAAAAATGGAGAATTGGTTGAAAAGTATTTATGAAGAGCAGTTAGACCCCTACCTTCTAGTCAAGAGCAGCACCGTCCAAAAAAAATAGAATGTGAGTAATATAGGTAATTTTAAATTTACTAGTAGCCATGTTAAAAAAGTAGAAAGATACAGGTGAAATTAATGTTAACAACATTTATATTTAGCCCTAAATATCTAAAATATGATCATTTTAACATGATATCAATATTAAAATTATTAATGATATATTTTACATTCTTTTTTAATATGAAGTCTTCAAAATCCAGTGAGTACTTCATACTTACAGCACATTTCAACGGACTAGGTACCTACGGTTAGTGGCTACCATACTGGACTGGACAGCACAGCACCAGAGAAGTTCAACATGAGAGCATAAGATATAGCTGAGAAAAGTTGGGGAAGCACTACTAATAATTGGGATAAAGTGAAAATCTCCATAGTAAGTGATGAAATCCCATCCCACTCCACTCTCCAGCTCTCTCTGGCTCTAAGCTAGTTTATATTGTGCCCTTGTCCTTTCACTGCCCATCAGAAAATGGGAGGATTCCTTTCTTCAGGAACTGTTTAGCCCAAGAAAACATATCCAATAACAATGACATTTGGGGCATCTTTCCCAACGACATGTGAAAGGGCTACTTCATGATCCAATTACTCTACAATAAAGCTTTTAGTTGACTTGCCTGCCCCACACAGGACTTTCCATAAGCATTTTAGTACTTCTTAAATGTGATGTGAGCAAACAGCAAAGGATCAGCAGACATTTTAGGAAAGCCTCTAACACAAGAGACCAAAAAACAAAAACAAGATACAACTCAGATGAAACATATAATTTAGGGAGCAGAAGAAAACTCTAAGGCTACAGTTAATGTCCTTAGAGACATAATAGGAAATATTGCATCTATGACATAAAAGCAAGATATAATGAAAAGGAACATTCAGAGAACAATGTAGTAGAAGAAATTAGAATACAAATGATTAGGTCAGGAGGGCAAACATCCAGATAATGTAAATTTTAGAAAGATAGAACAGAAAAAGTAATGTGAGGAAATTATCGAAGAAATAATGCAATAAAATTTCTCAAAACAAAAAATCCATGTTTCCAAATTGGAATGGCATTCAAAGTACCTAGGAAAGTAGATGAAAACAAACAAACAAACAAACTCAGGCTAGACATTTCAGGCCAGTGAATTTAAGAGAGGATCCAGAAAACTACCAGAATAGAAAATGTCACATACAAGTACAGGAAATCAGAACTTTCTACAAGCCAGAAAACAAGCTTTCAAAATTCTACTTTAGAATTTCATACCAGCTACACTATCAACCAAGTGTGAGAATATAATGCCATTTTTCAGATGTGAAATATTTCAAAAAGCTACCTTCCTTTCTCAGGGAAGTCCTGAAGCACATGTTTCACCCAGCAGAGGAGTAAATCATAAAGAGAAATTCAGGGTATCTAATGCAGAAGAAAGGCAAAGAGAATTCCCAGGATGATAATGAAGGGAAACCTCAAGATAAAACCATATAACAGGCCCAGAAAGCAACATGAACAAATTGGAGTAAGAGAAAAGACGACTACAGTAGCAATGTTTCCAAGAAAAATGAAATTGATAGATTAAATAATATGCTTGAAAATATTAAGGCAAAATATATAGTTCTGACAAAAAATTTGAAGACTAATATCTTTAGGTACACAGAAAAACAAGTAAACAAACAAAACTGAAGGAATTTAAACTTTAGAGAAAACAAAAATTCCACACGAAAGGGAATATAATCAAACTATACTATATGGTGGAGCCCTGGTAGTGCAGTGGTTAAGAGCTCAGCTGCTAACCAAGAGTTTGGCAGTCTGAATCCACCAGCTGCTCCTTAGAAACCCTGTGGGGCAGTTCTACTCTGTCCTATAGGGTCACTATGAGTCAGAATTTACTCGACAGCAACAGTTTTGGTTTTTGATTTTATACAGCAATAGAATTAATATAATAGTTCTCGTTCCCCTGCACACGATTGTTTAAGAAACCTCTCCTGGTCATCTCACCCTGTCTTTTCTAAACTTCCATTTTGGTCTTGTTACTCTTTACTTCTTTATTGTTCCTTCATTCACCCATTGATTTGCTTTGTATTCTCTTAGCTCCCTCTCCTTCTGTATTACCACAGTTGATTTTTCCTACCTCAAGCGTTTCTCCCAGTCTTCCTTGCGTCATCTACTACAGTCTCCCTCTACTGAGACAGTGCCAAAATAGTGACAGGAGCACCTGCTCCTAGGTAACCATCCTGGGTGCTACCACCCTGACACATGGGCCCAAGTCTGTGCCTTTTCCTGCATGGGACACCACAGTTTCTTTGGAACACTGAGTTCAGTTTGTTACACTGTCCTTCACATTCATCACGTGTGGTCCTTGCCTTTGGCCACCTACCTTCTCTCATAAGCTTATCTCCACAGGGCTCTGAGCTTCCTCTCTGACCACAGCTGATCTAATTGCCAAACCATTCCACTATTCCCCATGGGAACTACTTTTCCATTCTAAAGAAAATTCTGTATATCTTTAACTTCAGTGTCCTCACAAATTGCTCCTTCAACCTCTTCTGTGGTCTTCTCTGCACATACCTGTTGGATTCCCAATTTTAAATTAAGATAATCTACTCATGCCTCTGCTTCATTCACTAGACTTTAAAACTTCAAAGCACAATCAGTGTTGTTTTTAAATAATCAAAACAAAGAAGTCCCTCAACAATGCTTACTGAGTTGGACATATATATGATTACACAATTAAGTATCTGTAATTACACATTACATAAAACTTTAGTCTTTCCATTTTCTTTCCCTGCTGTAAATCTCCTTGATTTTCCATTTACCATTATGCTCTTTCTAGTTATTCATATCATCAGTACAAATATAATTCCTTGTGGTCAGGGAAAGGAAATAAAAGAATGAAAGAATGCTTGATACCTCAACACAGAGCATGTGGAGGTGAGTGGGTAAGAGAACAGTGTTTCATTGGGAAACAGTATACAAGTTAGAGAAACATCTGTGCCTGTGAGAAAGAGAATGAATATGAGGGGAAAGGAGCAGTAATGGAGAATATTGAAAAGGGTAGAGATAAATGAAGCTGGTATGTATAAGAAACACAAAGATAGACGGCAGAGAAAAGTAAGGAGAAAAAGACAAGAAAAGTTTATGTGTCTGTGTGTGGCTATGTGTGGACAGAGGGGAGGATTCCATAGGCAGCCAGACTCAAAATACCTAAAATTACACAAATTAAAATGCACAAACTTTTGTCTTTTATTCAATACTACTATACCTTGACACATTTTGGTACAGTCTTGCCATGGTCCATACGGATCCCATGTAAACAGTTCGCTCTTCTCTTCCATAGGGATATTGAAGGAATAATGTACATCAGGGTTATATAAATTACCTACACACAAAACCTGAATAAAAATACAGAGGCATATACAATTAATACACAAAAGACATATTTTAAAAGACATCATTTTTATGTTTAATAATAAATGCTAAACACTTCACTATCACAGTTTACTAATATGATTAAAGCTAAAATTTATCAATGGCTACTGAGTATTTACCTGCAAAACAAGTTCTTCTTCAAGTCGATCAGTACTATTAATTCTCTCAATTGAGTTGTTTGAACCGCTGTATTCAAAAATAGCTCCTTGTATTTTGATTTCTTTTTTTGACATACTTACAACAAAATTTCCATTCAAAAGAAAATTCCCTTGAGTGTCAGATAGTGCTATAAAAGAATAAAATATTACACTTGAAATCTAAAACCAGTCAACAGTACAGAAAAATCCCTATTTAATTACATTCAAATCTTTTTTTGAAATGAAATAATGTCAATGTATATTAATATGTAAGGAAATAAACTTTACTGTTATGTGGTATCTAAGTAATAAGACGGGAAACTTCAGCATATCAGCCAAAGATATTAAAATAAATTCACACTATACTTTTCTATCTGGGAAGGTCATCTTCTTCCATGAGACATGCAGCTTCAGGAAGGGCATACAAAAAGTGGGAAAGCAGAAAGAAGTCATGGACCCAGCAGCTCCACCACCACCATCTATTGCCATGGAGTCGATTCTGACTCATGGCGATAGCATGTATCAGCTAAATCAATCCTGGTCATCAATGGCAGGGAAAGAAAGGGTAGTCATTTCATTTACATTGCTTTTTGAGAAAATATGCAAAGCTTTAAAACACGATGGTTGATATTCTAAAAGGCTATTGCAATGACTATACTCGTCTCTACACAGATGTCTGGGTCTTTTTTATAGGGGCATGCTTGGTGACTGTTGATACATATGTCAATAACTGCTTTCCAGAACACTCATCTTTATTTCCTTCTGTTCATGTCCCCTTCTTATCTGCTCTTTCCCACTGACAGTTATTAATATGTCGTTGTTGTGTGCCATCAAGACAATTCCAATGTATAGTGAACCCGTGACAGAGCAGAACTGCCCCATAGGGTTTCCAAAGCTATAATCTTTACGAAGGCAGACTGCCACATCTTTCTCCTGCAGAGCCACTTGTAGGTTTGAGTCACAGACCTGTCGGTTAGCAGCTGAGCTCTTAACCACTGTGCCACCAAGGGCTCCTTTAGTTATTAATATAAGGTTATAAAATATATATGTGTGTGTATATTTATTTGTGTTATATATATATATGAACCCTGGTAGCACAGTGGTTAAGAGCTCAGCTGCTAACCAAAAAACATTGGCAGTGCGAATCCACCAGCTGTTCCTTGGAAACCCTATGGGGCAGTTCTGCTCTGTCCTATAGGGGTGCCATGAGTCAGAACTGAGTTGACGGCAACAGGTTTGGTTTGATACACAAGGATAAGTCAAAAGGTATTGTTACAAAATCATAGAAACCTTTATTAAACAAAAATATCAAAATGTGAAGCTATTGTTTCTCAACATACCCTCCATCTAGTTCTATACACTTCTGAAGGCGGTGTTTCCATCTCTAACCCTTCCCTGAAGAATTCTGCGCTCTTCAATTTACACCACGTCAAAACAGCTGTTTTAGCATGCTCAGGGGCCTCAAATCGTGTTCCTTTGAAATGTTCTTTAAGTTTTGGGAACAAAAGAAGTCTGATCAGGGCAAGATCAGGGCTGTACAGTGGATGGGGTAAGGTTTCTCAACAAAATTCTCATAGGACAGCCCTGCTACCCTCAAAGAATGAACAGATGCATTTCCGTCATAGAAAAAATTTCTCAGCATAACTTTCCTGGCCTTTTTCTCACCAACGCAGTTTTCAATTTTCTTAAAACTTCTTCATAATAAGCACTGTGTCCTTCAAAAAAAAAATCTACCAAGATTACCCCTTTGGAATTCCAAAAACCAGTCGCCATAACCTTCTGAGTGGTCTTCCCTGTCTTGGCTCATCTTTGAGTTCTTCCTGAACTTCCTTAAAAGATTGATTCCTCTAAACACTGTTGTTTTACATGGGGCAGCATTCCCATAAACTTGCTGCAAAGCTTCAATGATTTGGGAAGATGTCCACTTGAGTTTTGTTAAAAAATTTCATATTAGCCCTGACTTCAAAATCATTTTTTTTCCATGGCACGAAAAGTATCCCTTTTTTTGAAGGCACCCTAACAAGACTAAGACAAGTGTATTACTGAGAGAGCTTGTCTATACCCATCTACCAATCGCAGAGACATGTTTAAATACATTTTGTTTTGAATAACATGCATGTATTAACTGGAACCCTGGTAGCAATATTTTTTTACTTAACCTCGTATGTATACACACACACATAAAACCAGTTGCCATTGAGAAGATTTTGACTCAAGGCAACCCCATGTGTTTCAGAGTAGAACTGAACTCCATAATGCTTTTACTGGCTATGATCCTTCAGAAGTAGACTGCCCGATCTTTCTTCTGAGGTGCCTCTGGATTGATTTGAACCACCAATCTTTCGGTTAGTAGCTGAGTTTTAACCATTTGTACCTCTTAAGGACTCATATATATACATATATATAGTAATGTAGTTTTTATTCATAATTTGTTTCTTTTCAAATACAAAACTGCATGGTGTCCATAGTAGCACAGTAGTGTGGTAATAAAAAAAACAACTGGATTTGGTATTAGAACAATGGGTTTAAATTCACATTGTTCCAATGAACCGCTACATGATCTTGGACAAGTCTCCTGCTCAGTTTGCTAAACTGCATAAAAGAAATAATAAAAATTTCTACCTATCAGGCTTTACATCAGGATCAAGTATGAAAAACGTAAAGTATATACGTTATAAAGCACTGTGGCATTTAATTTTCAAGTGAATTAGGGTAATATTTTAAATTTCACACTAATAAAAACCTCATATTAATCAAATAGTTTTTTTTGCTTTGCTTACATTACACCTGATAGTTTTTCAGTGGGATGATAACATTTGTGGAAAACATTTGTTTGACATTCCAGGTAACTCCACCCAGAGCACACAAGTTACCTATAGCTAAACTACATAATAAATATTACACCACTCCAGAAAAAGCAAAATGAAATTAGAGACCATCTCAAGAATAGATTTGATGTCTTGAACACTAATGTCTGAAGACCAGACGAGCTGTAGAATGACATCAAGGACATCATACATGAAAAAAGCAAGAGGTCATTAAAAAGACAGGAAAGAAAGAAGAGACCAAAATGGAAGTCAGAAGAGACTCTGAAACTTGCTCTTGAACAAAAAGTAGCTAAAGGGAAAGGAAGAAATGATGAAGTAAACGAGACGAACAAAAGATTTCAAAAGAAGACAAACTAAAATATTATAATGACGTGCAAATATCTGGGGCTAGAAAACCAAAAGAGAAGAACACGCTTGGCATTTCTCAAGCTGAAATAACTGAAGAGAAAATTCAAGCCTCAAGATGCAATATTGAAGGATTCTTGGGGAAAATATTAAATGATGCAGGAAGCATCAAAAGAAGATGGAAGGAATATACAGAGTCACTGTACCAAAAAGAATTGGTTGGCATTCAACCTTTTCAGGAACTGATGGTACTGAAAGAAGAAGTCCAAGCTGCAATGAAGGCATTGGCAAAAAACAAAGATCCAGGAATTGACAGAATACCAGTTGAGATGTTTCAACAAATGGATGCAGCACTGACAGAACATCAATTGAGATGTTTCAACGAATGAATGCAGCACTGGAAGTGCTCACTCATCTATGCCAAGAAATCTGGAAGACAGCTACCTTGCCAACTGACTTTGGAATATTCCTATTCCAAAGAAAGGTGATCCAATCAAATGCAGAAATTATTGAACAATATCATTAATATCACATGCAAGTAAAATACTGCTGAAGATCATTCAAAAGCAGCTGCAGCAGTATATCAACAGGGAACTGCCAGAAATTCAAGCCAGATTCAGAAGAGGACATGGAACAAGGGATATCACTGTTGATGTCAGATAGACCTTGGCTGAAAGCAGAGAATACCAGAAAGATGTCTACCTGTGTTTTCTTGACTATGCAAAGGCATTTGACTGTGTGGATCATAAAAAATTATGGATAACATTGCAAAGAATGGAAATTTCAGAACACTTAATTGTGCTCATAAGGAACCTCTACACAGATCAAGAGGCAGTCATTCAAACAGAACAAGGGGATACTGTGTAGTTTAAAGTCAGGAAAGGTGTGTGTCAGGGTTGTATCCTTTCACCATACTAACTCAATCTGTACGCTGAGCAGACATTCTGAGAAGGTGGACTACATGAAGAAGAAAGGGGCATCAGGATTGGAGGAAGGCTCATCAACAACCTGTGTTATGCAGATGACACAACCTTGCTTGCTGAAAGTGAAAAGGGCTTAAAGCACTTATTGATGAAGATCAAAGACCACAGCCTTCAGTATGGAGTACATCGCAACATAAAGGAAACTAAAATCTTCACAACCAGACCAATAAGCAACATCACGATAAACGGAGAAAAGATTGAAGTTGTTAAGGATTTCATTTTACTTGGATCCACAATCAATGCCCATGGAAGCGGTAGTCCAGAAATCAAAAGACGCATTACATTGGGCAAATTTGCTGCAAAAGACCTCTTTAAAGTGTTAAAAAGCAAAGATGTCACCTTGAAGAGTAAGGTGAGCCTCACCCAAGCCATCATGTTTTCAATCACCTCATAAGCATGAGAAAGCTGGACAACAAATAAGGAAAACTGAAGAATGATTGACGCCTTTGAATTGTGATTTTGGAGAATCATAGTAAATATACTATGGACTGCCAAAAGAATGAACAAATCTGTCTTGGAAGAAGTACAACCAAAATGCTCCTTAGAAGCAAGGATGGCAAGACTACGTCTTACATACTTTGGACACGTTATCAAGAGGGATCAGTCCCTGGAGAAGGACATCATGCTTGGTAAAGTGCAGGGTCAGCAAAAAAGAGGAAGCCCCTCAAGGAGATAGACTGACACAGTGGCTGCAACAACGGGCTCAAGCATAACAACAATTGTGAGGATGGCACAGGACTGGGCGGTGTTTTGTTTTGTTGTGCATAGCGTTGCTATGAGTCAGAACCGACTGGATGGCACCTAACAACAACAACAAAAAAAGCAATCTTGAAAGGATTATTGCAAAGTAAATTTAGTATTTTTATGTATGTGTGAACTATGTGTGACTGTCATTACACCAAATTTAATGAAGAAACAATACAGTTGTATAATTATAAAATAGAAATTCCTGTAAGTAAAATCTGCATATTATGAAATTGAGTGGGTAGGCTTTATTAAGGGACTGTTGGTTACAGTCAAAGGGAAATAAAATCTTACTAACTGTGAAAAATTATACAGATTTTACTGCTTTTACAGTTACCAAAGCCAACTTCAAAAATATAAATATGTTACAAATCCCTTCCAAAGATTTTACATGTTTATTTTGCTCATGTCAAATTAGAATTTGATATTTCCATTTGTAGTTCTCGTACAAAGTATAGTCATACTTTATTGGTCGATATTTCTAAGTTTTTGAGCAGAACCAGTTGGCTATTCCAGGAAGATACAAATATTTACATTTGTAATTTATCTATAATATGATAGCATATATGTATATACATGTAAGTACATTTATATTTTTTTAAAAAAGAGGAAGAACTGCAATTAAATGTAAATGGATAATAAATCAAAGTATTTCTACTTGATTTTAGACTGTCAAATGTAATTTCTGAGACACATTGTTCTTTATAGATTCAAATTCCCATCTATAAGCATTGATTAGCTAGCTGGTCCAATATTTCACATACTCAGTATTATTAGTGTTATTAATGTTGTGAAGCAGGTACTTTCTCAACATCAACACTACATCACCACTGCATCTTGCTGGATTACAGATAAGTAAATATTAAAGTATTTCTTATAAAGTAGGAAAGGGCTTATAAAACATTATTTTATGTTTAATCCTTTTAATCTGAAAGCCAACACCTAATAATAAACAAAAAAAATGAAGTCTATACTCTAGAAAAAGCTAAAGGATAATATACTATGATTATATTAACATCTAAAAATATCAAATCACACCTTTCTTTCTGCCTTTCTTTAACGTAAAAATTTATTTAAAATTATATTTGAATACTTCGTTACATTTTAAACTCATTTAAAGAAATCTTTTTAAAGAGATTTAAAACCAATACGTCTATAATTAATTTTAGATAAAAAGATAGAAGAGGGACTTCCGGGCAACATGGCTATAGACAGAAGCACCACTCCATCCCTCCACAGCAAAGATCCAAAAAACTAAGTCATACAGGGTCACACGTCAATCCTGAAATCCTAAGCTTCAAATGAAGGGATAAAGAACTCAGTCAAGTACCGAGTGGAATAAGAAACTGACTGAGAACAGACAGCGAGGAGAGATACATGTAGAGGTCCCCTATCATCTACTGCAGGACAGATCTGCCATCTTGGACTCCTATCGGAGATCAGCGAATAGGGGGTATGAGAAAGCAGCTTCATGGAGCTTCCAGCAGGAGACAGAACAACCAGTAACCAGCGAAATATGCTTTTCCACCCCACATCCTTCTTCACCCCCACTTGGCCTCCTCTGCCTCCTGCAGCCACAGTCTCTGGGCCGGGAAACACCGGTTCACCATGGTGTCACTTCACTTCCACTACCCTGCACTGGCCAGCTCCCTGAGTGCCATTTGTTGGCTGCTGGTGTTGCTTTTTTCCGCTTCATTAGATTTCTCCCTTACCTCTCACCACCTCACCCTCCTTTTTCTCAAATATCTGGCTCCACGTGCTATCTTTGCTTCTTCCTGAAAGGCTGCAAAATACCGCTCGACTGTGAAACTGCTTCCCGGCCCATGCTGCCACACTGGTGGGACCCCTGGGGCTTTTGTTTGTTTGTTTGTTCTAACTTTTTCTGTATTGATTTATTTGTTTTCTTTTTCTGTTCTCAGCTTGGGAGCCCCTTCTAGCCAGGCAGTACCACGAGGCTTGGGAGCTATTCCCTTACTCTGTGCAGACGCACAGTGACATCCCTGGGGGCATTTTTTTCTTTGGTTTTTTTCCTTTGTTTGTTTTTGTTTTTCTGGTTTCTTCGTTTTGTTTTCTTCTCTCTCTTTTTCCCTTTTTGTCTTTCTTAATTTCCAGTATCCTCCCTCTCTATACTTCCTATCTCCTGAGTACCTGGCATTGTGTGACACCTCTACGCCTTCTAGCCAGGCCGTATTTCATGGCCTGGGAGTAACTTCCCAAGTCCTAGCAGCTGCACTGGCAGGATCCCTGGGGGCTTTTCTTTTTTTTTTTTTTTTTCTCCCTCTAATTTTTATTTATTCACTTTTTTCTTTTACCTTTTCTCTTTTTTTCATTTTTGTTTTTCTCCATTTCTCAGTCTCTCATCTCTCCACTACAAAAGCAAGCTTTCTTAGCACTCTTTTTTGTTTGTGTGTATGTTTTTGGCTCCTGTTCCACTCTCCTCTCTCTCCTCTTTACCATACACATCATAGCTCCACACATCACAATCTCCCCCCTCTATCCTGCCTACCTGCACAATGTGCTTATCATCACATTCCCAAGCAGCAGAGGCAAGGCATACCGGAATCTACCCTGCACTGATTCCTGGTCCACCCTGTCAGCCCTAGTACATGCCACAAACAACCCATCCCAGCAACTCCCCTTCAGCTGGACCTGCCCTGCTGTACTATACCTGGGTGACTGAGCATGACCATTGGAGAAGGAGGTGAAAAGTATCGTGCCCACAGATTAACAAACAACAAAGAACGCACAGCCTGCTTGTTCAGACATAACAAAATAAAACATAAAAGCAGGACTAAACAAACAAATCTACAATCAATAAACAAGGAAAATAACTACTGAATGCCCCAAAGACAGTAGACAATATCAAAACATATACAAAAACAGGACAGGATGGTTCCATTAGGCGTCCAAAATAAAACTCCGGATGACTTTCCAGTGGAAAAAAAGGCACTAGAACTACCTGATAGGGAATTCAAATCTCTAATATTCAGAGCTATCCAAGAGTTGAAGCAAAAAGCAGGAAAAAATAGACAAATTCATGGAAAAGGCAGACAAATTCATGGAAAATACAGACCAAAAATGGAAGAATTCAGAAAAATAATACAGGAACAAAATGCTAAAATAAGTTCACAACTAGAAACCATACAAAAACAACAATTAGAAATCAAAAAGATAAACA
>NW_004444059.1:5262646-5263782 GCF_000243295.1 Trichechus manatus latirostris | reverse complement strand
ATGTGGGATAAAAGTAAAAAGCAAAAATCTGCAAATGATCAGAGTTCCAGAACAGGGGGAGAAAACAGAAAATACAGAGAGGGTCCCTGAAGAAATGCTGACAGAAACCTTCCCCAATAACATGAAAGATGAAAAGCTGGCCATCCAAGAAGCTCAACAAACCGCATATAGGATAGACCCCAAAAGAAATCACCAAGGCATATCATAATCACACTTGCTAAAACCAAAGACAAAGAATCCTGAGAGCAGCTCATGAAAAACAAAAAGTCACATACAGAGGAGAAACAATAAGACTAAGCTCGGACTATTCAGAATAAACCATGCAGGCAAGAAGGCAATGGGATGATATATATAAAACTTTGAAAGAAAAAAATTGCCAGCCAAGAATAATACATCTTACAAAACTCTCGTTCAAATATGATGGTGAAATTAGGTCATTTCCAGATAAACAAAAATTAAGGGACTATGCAAAAACCAAACCAAACTTACAAGAATTATTAAAGGGAGACCTTTGATCCAAGAACAAACAACATCAGACCACAGGCTGAATCTGGGACACAGGATTGTACTAGCCAGATACCAACCTAGGAAATAAACTCTTAAGGAATATCCAAAACCAAAAGAATTAACAGGGAACCAGAGAGGTTAATCTGTAAATCACAACAGCATCAGAACAATACAAGAGGGAATAAATGGTGTAGGTATACAACTTGGACAGGAAGGCAAGGCGATACCAAGTAATAATAGACTAGTTCAAACCCAGGAAGATATGGGTAAATTTCAAGGTAACCACAAAGAAAGTTAAAAAACATACTCATAAAAATAAAGAGGAAAAACATAAAGTCTCAGTAAAAACAAAACTGACAAAAAAAAAGAAATGAAAAAAAAATCCACAAACAAAAGGAATTCAGCGCAGGAGAGAAAGAGGAACAACGAAAATGTCAGCACCACAAAAAAAAAAAGCACTACAAAATGACAGCAATAAACTCACACTTATCAATAATTACGCTGAATGTAAACGGCCTAAATGCACCCATAAAGAGATTGAGAATTACAGAATGGATAAAAAAATAGGATCTATCAATATGCTGTCTACAAGAGACATACCTTAGAAACAAAGATGTAAATTTATCAAA
>NW_004444059.1:5259718-5260922 GCF_000243295.1 Trichechus manatus latirostris | reverse complement strand
AGTCACCTGATCAACAAGGGCCCAAAGTCCATCAAATGTGGAAAAGACAGTCTTTTTAACAAACGGTGCTGGCAAAACTGGATGTCCATCTGCAAAAAAATGAAACAGGACCCATACCTCATACCATACACAAAAACTAATTCAAAATGGATCAAAGAGCTAAGTATAAAGCCAAAAACTATAAAGTTCATACAAGAAAAAAATAGGATCAATGCTATAGGCTCTAATGCATGGCATTAACAGGATACCATCTATAACCAACAACACACAAACCCCAGAAGATAAGCTAGATTACTGGGATCTTCTAAAAATTAAACATTTACGCTCATCAAAAGACTTCACCAAAAGAGTAAAAAGAGAACCTACAGACTGGGAAAAATTTTTTGGACAAGTCAGACAAAGGTCTAACCTCTAAAATGTACAAGAAAATCCAACACCTCTACAACAAAAAGACAAAGAATCCAATTAAAAAAAGGAAAAAAGGAAATGAACAGACACTTCACCAAAGAAGGCATTCAAGCAGCCAACAGGCACATGAGGAAATGCTCGCAATCACTAGCCATTAGAGAAATGCAAATTAAAACCACAATGTGATACCATCTCACCCCGGTATTACTGGCATGAAATCAAAAACACTGGAAATAACAAATGTTGGAGAGGCTGCGGGGAGATCGGAACTCTTCCGCACTGCTCATGGGAATGCAAAATGATAAAACCATTTTGGAAAATGATATGGGACTTCCTTAGAAAGCTAGAAATAAAAACACCATACGATCCAGCAATCCCACTCCTAGGAATATATCCTAGAGAAATAAGAGCCATCACAGAAATAGACATATGCACACCCATATTCATTGCAGCACTGTTCACAATAGCAAAAAGATGGAAACAACCTAGATGCCTATCAACAGAAGAATGGATATACAAACTATGGTACATACACACAATGGAGTATTATGCAATGATAAAGAACAATGATGATCTGTGAAGCATTTCATAACATGGATGAAACTGGAGGACATTATGCTGAATGAAATAAGTCAATCACAAAAGCACAAAGATTGTATGAAACTTCTACTGTAAAATCTCATGTAAAAGTTTACACACAAAAAGAAACAATCTTTGTTGGTTACCAGGGATAGGAGGGTTGTGGGGTGGGGGGGACTAAATAGACAATAGATAAGTGGTAACTTTGGTGAAGGGT
>NW_004444059.1:5241227-5259417 GCF_000243295.1 Trichechus manatus latirostris | reverse complement strand
ACTGCTCTGACCGGGATCACAACAGAGGGTTCTGGACAGAGCTGGAGAAGGATGTAGAACAAAATTCTAACTCACAAAAAAAGACCAGATTTACTGGCCTGACAGAGACTGGAGAAACCCTGAGAGCATGGCCCCTGGACACTCTTTTAGCTCCGTGGTGAAGTCGCCCCCGAGGTTCACTGTTTAGCCAGGGATTGGACAGCCCCATAAAACAAAACGGGACTAATGAGGCACAGCCGTCACGGACAAGGACTAGAAGGCAGGAGTGGACAGGAAAGCTGATGATAGGGAATCCAACGTTGAGAAGGGACAGTGTTGACATGTCATGGGGTTGTTAATCATTGTCATAGGGCAATATGTGTACTAACTGTTTAATGAGAAACCGTTTGTTCTGTAAACCTTCATCTACAGTACAAAAAAAGGAAGAATTATCTATGTGAGATCAAATTGACAACAGCAACTCAAAAGGTTTGATGGGAAGCCTAGGGGGCAGTGAGTTGAAGATAATGGTGATAGAATAATTTGGAAAAGGATAGTAATAATAGCAGCACAACTGGAAGAATGTTATCAATGTCATGAATTGTACATGTAAAAACTTTTGAAATGGTGTTAACTTTGGCTATGTATATTTTCACCAAAAAAAAAAAAAAAAAAGGGTCCTCCAAGGTCGAGAAGGGAGAGTGCTGACATGTTGTGGGGTTGTTAACCAATGTCATAAAACAAATGGTGTACTGTTTAATGAGAAACTATTTGTTCTGTAAACCTTCATCTAAAGTACGATAAAAAAAATTAAAAAGAAAAAAAAGAAGGTGGAAGGAATACGGAGTCACTGTACCAAAAAGAATTGGTCAAATGTAAAAAAAAAGATACAAGAGGATTTTGTTCTAAATATACATGCAACTTTAACTGAACAGAATCTTTGGTTATCTAAAACATTCTTCTGGGAAAAACTGAAAACAAATGTAGCTCAGTTGTTGTTTTAATGGGATAAATTTTGTACAGCTCAAGAAAAACACATGTATAGAGAGTCAGACAGCCTGAGCTCAGTATGAACTAAAATTGCATATTTGCTCAAGGGGGTCTTCTTGATATCTAAGAATTTACACCAACTGCAAGACCTACATGAAATTGCGCATGAACCACATACTGGCTGCTGTTTAGTAGAAATGTTTACCAAGGTAATTGTCATCTTCTGGATTTCCAGAATAGCTGTGCTGAAGAATGTCAATGTTTGTTGCTCCAGTGGGAATCTTTACTACAACATTATAACCTGCAATATAATTTTTTACATGTTAAATTTCATAAAAAGCAGATGGCTAAGAGACTATCATTGCTGAATGACTGAAAAATTTGAATAGCATGGTCAGACTTACTTTCATTTTATATTTTAAAAAATTATTGTGCTCATTCTTTTTGAGTCAATGCAGTTATACAAATTACTAAGGACTGAGAAAAAGTTGTTGTTGTTTAAAAACATATTGAGACTGTAATTCTTAAGTACAACCTTTCCTAATTTTTCTTATTTGTAAAATTCTCAGCATAGAATGGAAATGAAGCTATTATTTCAGCTCCTGAGATACTTAGTATACATATTAATTTTAAATTTGACTAATATTTTTTACATTTCATGATTTCCAATGGGAAAAAATACAGGATTATGAACTATTCACAAATTCAGTATAAAACAAAATAATTGGTCATGCTCTGAATGTGCACCCAGAGACTCAATAAACAGCAAAAGACTGAAAGTTAATGAGAAACACTTTCTCTTAAGCTTTTAGTTTGTAGTATAAGCAGGAATCCCTATAGTTGCCCCTAGAAGTTTACATTATTTTGAAGAGCCTACTAATAAACTCATCAGGAGAAAAGTAGTTTACTTGAGATGAACGAAAATAGTATTTATACTTTATGAGACCAAATTTGAGAACACTGGCATTGCTGTAAGTGAGAAAACACTATACTCAATCTATATTAAGTAAGAAAGGATATTTTCCCAACATGAAAAACACTCATATAGTTGTTCAAATAGTTTCAGGTTTCAGTCAATAATTAATTATGCTATAGCAATATTATTCTAAGTTTCTCATTTCCTTATTTATTAGGATTTCCCCTTCTATTTAGTACATGAATAAAACATGTTGTGATTTTTCTTGTACACTAATTTTGATAAATATGTAATGACCTTAAGAAGAGGAATTTTTAAAAAAGTTTAAATCTGCAGCCCTGATAAGAGATTATCTTGCATGTTTTTACAATAGCCTTATTTATGTCACTTCAAGGTAGCGTAACTTAAATATAAGGTGATAAATGGTATGATTATTCCTTATGCATAATATTGGTTTTAGGTTATCAATATATAATAATAATTTTAACCCCCAATTTTTTCACTATAAAATATTCCCCCTGCTTCCACTATTTATACCCTTGCTATATCTTTCCAAGAAAGCAAGCCTAAAGCATTGCAAAGGTGACAAGATAAAGACTACCACCAGAGGGCAGAAGTGTGACAAATGTTATTCAGACCTTGCAAATGAATTTAACACTTTTTTCCATTTGCAGACTGATAAATCATAATGCAATTTTGGCAAGGTTAAATATTCGATGATAATTAGGTATATAGAAAAAATTTTTTCAATGAATACAGACCAAACTTTGATAAATGTGTGCCATCGGTCTTAAGAGGATTGAATGTGTGTGGCTCTCATAAAACAATGAATCATAACCATTAGCAAAATAATAGGTCAAATGATCTAGTAACTAACAATCATAAGCATCATCATGGTATGAAGTATACTATATTCTTGATATAGAAAAAAATACAAATTTTGTGTTTAAATTATACTGTTTTAAGTGAAGCAATTAATGCTAGCTTGAACAACTGTTTGAACATGTGAACACAATTAAAAGCTGAGTAAGACTGTAAAAAAATACATTTTAGCTTTGCAAAAAAAGTTCTGCTTTAATTACCATGAAGATAAAAAAAAAAGAAGAAGAAGTTTACCCAGGAAATTTTAGAATGGCAAATATCTGACCTGTTATATTCCAAGAGCAATTTTTTTTTTTGTTGGGGGGAACTATGGTCAAATATCCATTGTAAGTGTGAATGCAGATAACCCATTGCCATCGAGTCGATCTCAACTAACAGTGACCCTAGAGAACAGAGCAGAACTTCCCCATAGGGTTTCTAAGGCTGTAATCTTTATGGAAGCAGACTGCCACATATTTTTCCTGCTGAGCCACTGGTGGGTTCAAACTGCCAACCTTTCGGTTAGCAGCCAAGAGTTTAACCACTGTGTCACCAGGGCTCCTTGTGATCCAGATACTACCTAGAAAATTAAATGTAATGATAATTCCCAATCAACATTTATGTTAATGGTTTCATCCTTCACCTTCAACTAACATTTTTAATATGTCATTAATAATAAGAAACACAAAGATAGGTCAGGTCACACATAAAGTACAGTTTAAATGATAAAAAAAAATTGAAAGCAAGTTTCCTTGAAAATTCATAAATACATAGATTTCAGATTATAGGAACATCAGTAAAAGCACTTCATTAATTATGGGAACTATTCATACATCATTGTCAAATGGCACTTGATTCACTCTAAGCACCTAATAATTTTTTAGGAATCTGATCTACCTTGGGCATGTGAATCAATAATTCAATGATATATCTAAGATTTAATTTTTTTATATTTAGAAAACTTTCTTTTTTAAAAAAGTTATTTTAATTGTTATGAATATATATATAATACAACATTTGCTGAATTTGGTCTCATAAAATATTCATGTGTACAATTTAGTGACACCAATTATATTAATCATGTTGCACAAGGAAAACTTCCTTTAACAATCATTTTGAACTAAGAGTATAGGGTAGATAAAACAGTAACAAATCGTTACTATTATACCTTCATTATATACTTTATTATTACATCAAATACAAGGCAAAACTAGAAGGGCCTTCACAGCTTACCATAATGAGCACTATTGAAGACACCAGCCATCATCCTGCAAGAAGAGTTATCTCCACCACACACTCCACATTTGTCTCTCTTGGCCTTAGAGTTTAACACATGATCGCAGCCAGCTTGCTTTAAAAACACAGTAATTACAACCAATATCATAAAATTGACCAGTTGTAACAACAGTGCTTTAAAATTTACAAGGTTATTTTCACAAATACTCTTTCAATTAACAGAAGATTCAATTCCACAGGATTTTTAAAGAATAGTGTCTACTGATCTCATTATATATCAATATTTTCACACATCTGTCCACATGATCTAAAAAGCGGTGTTTTGCAAAGGGTTATCCACATACCTCCTGCATCAGAATCACATGGAGTAGCATTTTAAAAGGTAGAGTCCTAGATTTTCTGCATTAAATTCCTTGGAGGTGAAACCTAGTACTCTGCATTATAATAAACACTGACAGTGATTCCTATACCCACCATCATTTGAAAATCACTCTTTAAAGAAGCATAATTCAAAGGGACAAACAGTACGATTACCTAAGTAACAAATTAGAATAATTAACCCCAAAAAGATGTCACATGATTCATTTATTAACTCATGACTTCAAAACCCTAAGAATAAACTCAGTATATTTGAAAGAAACAATTTATTGCTCCAAAATTAAGATCCAGCATAATAAACAGTGCTTGTTAAAAGAAAGAATGAACAAATGAATAAAGGTGAAAGAAAACGATTTGTTCCAGTGGTTCAATGCAGAAGACATCTTCTGCATAGGATGCAATAACGCTTTCAGTTCTTTAGAATATTTCTCTAAATTTAATATGATCAGAACAGTAAGGAAATTGCATAAGTCTCGTAAAATCTTTTATACACAAGGTAAATACTGTGAAATATTTGTCTTGTGTACAAAATGAAAAGTTCATTTTCAATCAGATATTTTCTGGAAGCATTATGCATCTATATGTTCAGATAATCTTTATCAGATTTTTTTCATTTCCATGTGACTATCTACTGCTAATTTAGATAACACATAAGTTTTATAGGATATTAAGTAACATTTCTCTAGTATTTAAGCTAATTTCAAATGTGCAAGTTATTTTAATTCTTCTTGAACTTCTCAATAGCTTTTTGAGTACAGGGCTTTTCTCACCTAGGTAACTGGTAGATATTTGATTAGGAAATTGGTCTTATGGAGTTCCACCTTAACCAAAGAAATGAGCTCATAAGACTACACTTCTATTTTTTAGACTGCATTCACTATCCTAGTTCTCAAACTCACCACCCATTTTTAAGATTGCCAGCTCCAATGTTTGTGCTTTAATTCAGGGTCTCAACAGTTCTCACCTAGAATCCTTCTAAACGACTCACCTACCTCCAATCTCCTAACCTAGTACATTCTGAAAGCTACAATGTGCAAATCAAATCATATCTATTGCTCAATTTCAAATCCTTTTATGGATCTCCAAGAACTTTAGCAAAAAATGCATGTTTCTTAGCATACAACAACCATTAGCTAGTCCTTATCTACAACCTTTCTCCCTTATTTCTTCACCTTTCTAAAACTACTTATTCTCAATACTTAGCTCAAGTCTCACAACCTCCATGAAGCATTCTCTGAATCCTTTACCATCTCTCCATAAAATATGACACTCCTTCCTCAAAACCCCCATGCCACCTTGCAGATAACCCCAGAGCACTGAATTCTAATTGTTTATATGCCTATCTCCCCCATAATTCTGTAAGCATCTTGGAAGTAAGGGCTCTCTTCCATGCTTTTATCCTTGGTGACTAGACAGTATGTAGCATCTAGTAGGTACTCAATAAATGCTGAACGTATATAAGAAGGAAGAGAGAGATGAGGGATGGAGGAAAGGATGGAGGGAGGAAGGATAAAAATGCTTTTAAAACAGGAAAAAGTTACCACACAAGGTCACATTTGAAGTAGCGGAAAAAAAAAACAAAAAAAAACTTACAACCTGTGTTTCCTATTATTTTCTATCCTTTTAGGAAGCTGACCTCTCTTGATTCTGAGTATCATAACAACAACAAAAAAAATCATCAACTGATATTAATGCTTTGTAAGTAACTTTTGATGACATGGTCTCCTAGCCATGCTTCTAGGGAAGCATGATATCACCAAAGGTTGCTCTATGAGAATTCACAAGAACTGAAGTAATATTTGGTCAGAGAAAGAAGAAAATATTCTTAAGTCACTGTAAATACAATAGAAACTATAGTTTACTTACCCGACATAGGCCTTGAACACAGATGTCATTAGTTTCAGTTCCACAAGGAGTACCATCAGCAACCCTATCCTTCAACTGGTAGAAATTAGTGGTTCCGGCAACCCGACAATAGAGTTTACAGCGATCTTTTATGGCAACTGTAAAATAAATCAATTTTTGGTTTACTATAATAGAATTAAGGGCTCCTATATCTCAAAAAAATTTTACATTGAAGAAATATTATAATTACTTACTCCCACTATACTTTGGAAGCCACCTCACATTGGGAGTAAGACCATTGATGTTGAAATGTTTACCATCAAAATCAGAGCACTGCTTCCCTCGAAAGTCTTGCTTGCCTTTTGGACAGGAATCAGTATTACATGATCGAAATTTCATCCTGCGGCCCACACAGTATTTTCCTCCGTTTCTTGGCCTAGTCAAATTCATTACATTTTAAAGCACATCAGTACAATATTATTTCTGCCATTTACTTCTAAAACTGTTCCACTCTTTTACAGATCTGGAAAACCAGTGAAGTCCTACTGACGTTTTTTTTTGTTGTTTGTTTTTAACAGAAGCATGTAACAAAATTTGTAAACAATTCTATGTCTAATAAACTAAAAATATCTACCTTAGGGTGGACAACACATCCTGGAGGGCAGAAATTATGTCTTAGTCTTGAGTAGGTTAACTAACAAGTAACAAAATAAAAATGGGGATTCATTTTAAAACTTCAAAAAAGGGTTTGTTCATTTTCTGGAAAAAAAAAAAAAAGTGACTTAAAAATACTTTATTTCTCTGACCAAAAAAAGACACGTAAGATGTGTAGGAAGAGAAGATAATAAAAGAAGACAGAATCATGTTAAATAAAAAGATATATAGATATATATATGTATATGTATAGATATATATATGCATCTATATCATGTATATCCTACTTATCACTCAGTTTATAGTTTCATGATATCAATCTGTCTCTATCTCTGTTTCAACTTATGCAGTAAAACAAAAACTTTATCAAAATTTGAGTTTATTCAGGTATGCCACATTTCTGCATTAAAAATGTTTGTAAATAAGATTTTAAGTACTTAAAGTGTCATATTGCTTACCAACTTACATATCATTTATATAACAGAAACACTATTTTAAAAACTTTATTTAAAAATAATTTAATTTTTTAAATTCTTTCAAACAGTTTGAAGAGGGGGAGATATGCTTTGGTACTTATTCAGCTAAAGAGAATGATGCATCTATAACATGAAAAGCAGAGAAAGAAAATATGACGTGAAATTATCCAAAACAGTAAGAAATTGCTAAAAGCATTATAACCAAATTAAAGGGAATACTGTCTATAAGTATTTTGTCCAGGAGAGCCAAAACATAGGTGAAAAGATCTTTCAATAGAAACACAGTAAATGTGAAAATATTACTGTCATTCATATTGATTAGTGTTTCTCAAATTTAAACTAAATCAGAAAACAAAAAGGATATGAAGAAAAAGGTGTATGTCTCAACTGAGATTCTAGAAATTATTTTAATCTAAAATATTTACTTTTTTAAAGATCTGACTCTACCAAGACATAAAGTAATATGGCTTACAGTATTTCAGAAGTTTTCTGAATCTCAAAAACTTACAGACTGACCTCCAGTTTTAGAAGTAAATGAAACTGATGCTTACTTTCTGGTGCCTTGAGATAATCTTAATTTACAGTGACATAAAAAAGACATACTCGGGGCGATTACAGAGCCTGGTTGTGCTTTTGATTCCACCTCCACATGTTCTTGAACAAGAACTATAAGGTCCCCATGGTCCCCATTCACCATCTACAGGACGTGCTTCCATATCTTTGTTTACACATAGTCCATGGTGGCAATGCTATGAAATAATAAACACAGAAAGATTAGAAGAAATGATTAATGTATACGTAATTAGAACATCACATTAATTATAGTAGCAACATAAAGATCAATATAGGAACAAAATGCATACAATTCAAAGCAAAAATGTTCATTCAGAAATATGATTACATTTGACACCACTTTATGAATATTTCCTGAGTATCTACAGAGTAACTGTAAGAAGATTTGTGGAATGCAAAAAGAATACGATGTTTCCCTTTTCTTTGGGATTTCGAGTCTCTTTGCAGAGGGAAGGCCTCTGCATATGGAGAAAATCTAGGCACTAAAATGAAAAATAGTATTTTTAACAAAGAAGCAAAGAAATATTAAGCTAATATTGTATATATCCATGCTTCTAATTTTACTCAAACATATCCATTTACTCTCCCACTCTTTTAGATAATTTTCTAGTCCATCTCATCCCAAATCTCAAATTATGACCTTGTTTCTTACTTCATCAAGAAAATGGAATCTTATAGAAAGATACAAACTCCCACCACTTCTTCTACCCACCTAACATCGTCTCCACCAATGAACTCAGCCTATTATGAAAAATCCATGATCTTGTCCACACTAAATCCCTCCACCGGTATATTGATCCCATCCTTTCTCACTACTGTCCATCAATTGTCCCCTCTCTCCTATATTATCATTTAATTCTCCACCGCATGACTGCTACTCAAACTGTGGTCAATGCACTGATACCTGTCTGAATTAGTTGTTACCAGTCTGTGAGGAGGTAAGTACAGAAATTGAGAATAAGCATTTAGAAACTTTTATAGTAATGTGACAGAGTAATTTTATGTCTATTAAGCATAATAAATAAAAACATGGCTATATTTTGAAAGTCTTTTTTTGTATTTCATTTTCCTAGTAAATCATTTTTATTATTTTGTACAAAAGAATCAGTTTGTAAATTATTGGAAATAAAAATAGAGAAAACAGGTCCTTCATTACAGATAGTCTGAGAAGTATTTCACGAGGTCATTCCCATTAATATACAAACATACTGTTATTTCTCCCATCTATAAAAACCATTTTTAGTCCTCACTCCGTCACTAGCTACTATTGCTCTGTTTAACCTAGAAAGGGTTGTCTATGCTCATGGCCTAACTCTCTCTACCTATTCTCTCCTAACCCCACCCCATCAGGCTTTTATGCTCCCCAGCCCTCCCTGAATCTGCTCTTGTGGCGGTCACCAATGGTCTCACAATGCTATAATCAATGGCCAGTCCTCAGTCCCTGTCTTCCTTGCCTTATCAGCAGCATGTGACACAGTTGGTCATTCTTCCTCTTTGATACATTGGCTGACGTTGGCTTCAGAACTCTACACATTCTTGGTTTTCTTTTATCCTTAATGACTGTTCTTTCTTAGATTCCTTTTTCTTTTTCTTCTTTATGACCTCTTAATGTTAGAATGTCTTCAGGTCAGATCTTGGGCTTTTATTCTTCTCTATCAACACTCTCTTCCTTAGTAGTCTCATGTATCTCATCATATCCATCTCTCAATGGCTAGCAAATTTCTCTCTCTCCTGAACTCACCTCAAATATACAGCTGCTTACTCACCTCCACTTGATGTGTAATAGACTTTCAAACTTAACCTGCCCAAAATCAAATTTCTGTCCCTCCCTCTCAAAATCTGTTCTTACTGAAGTCTCCCCCTTCTAAGTAGTTGTTGTTAGGTACTGCCTAATTGGCTCTGACTCATAGTGACCTTATGTATAATAGAACGAAACACTGCCCAGTCTTGGGCCATCCTCATAATCGTTGCTATAGTTTGAGCCCTTGTTGCAGCCACTGTGTCAGTCCATCTCATTGAGGGTCTCCCTCTTTTTCGCTGACCCTCTACTTTATCAAGTATGGTGTCTTTCTCCAGTGATTTTCTCTCCTAATCACATGCCCAAAGTAAGCCAGACAAAGTCTCACCATCCTCACTTCTAAGGAGCATTCTGGCTATACTTCCTCCAAGACAGATTTCTTCATTCTTCTGGCAGTTCACAGTATATTCAATATTCTTTCTCAACACAACAATTTGAATGCGTCAACTCTTCTTTAGTCTTCCTTTTTCACTGTTCAGTTTTCACATGCATAGGAGGCAAATGAAAAGACCATGACTTGAGTCAGGCACATGTTAGGCATCAAAGTGACATCTTTGTTTTTTAACATTTTAAAGGAGTCTTGCAGCAGATTTGCTCAATGCAATACGCTATTTGATTTCTTGATTGCTGCTTCCATAGGCACTGATTACTGATCCAAGAAGAATGAAATCCTTGGATAATTTCAACTTCAATTTCTTCACCATTTATCATGATGTCTATTGGTCCAGTTTTAAGGATTTTCATTTTCTTTATGTTCAGTTGTAATTCATACTGAAGGCTGAAGTCTTTGATCTTCATCAGTAAGTGCTTCAAGTTGTCTTCATTTTTGGCAAGCAAGGTTGTTGCGTCATCTGCATATCTCAGATTGTTAATGAGTCTTCCTCCAATTCTGATGCCATATTCTTCCTTATATAGCCCAGCTTCTCAGATTATTTGTTCAACATATAGAATGAATAAGCAACATGAAAGAATACAACCCTGCTTCACATCTTTTCCAATTTTAAACCACGCAGTACCCCCTCATTCTGTTCGAATAACTATCTCTTAATCTATGTACACACAATTAACTGTTCTGGAATTCCCAATCTTCAAAATGTTATCCATAATTTTTATGATCCACATAGTCAAATGCCTTTGCAGAGTCAATTAAACACAGGTAAACATCTTTCTGATATTCTCTGCTTTCAGCCAGGATCTATCTGACATCAGCAATGATATCCCTCTTTCCACGACCTCTTCTAAATCCAATTTGAACTTTGGCAGTTCCCTATTGATGTATGGCTACAGCCATTTTTGAATTATCTTCAGCAAAATTTTGCTAGCATGTGATATTAATGATATTGTTTGATAATTTCCGATTTCTCTTTGATTGCCTTTCTTTGGAATGGGCACGAATCTGGATCTCTTCCAGTAGGTTGGCCAGATAGCTGTATTCCAAATCTCTTGACATAAATGAGTAAGGACTTCCAGGTTTGTATTTGTTTGTTGAAGCACCTCAGTTGGTATTCTATCAATTCCTAGAGCCTTGTTTTTCACCATTGCCTTCAGTGTGGCTTGGACTTCCTCCTTCAGTGCCAGACGTTCTTCATCATATGCTACCTTCTAAAATGGTTGAACATCAACCAATTCTTTTTGGTACAGGGACTCTGACTATTCCATCTTCTTTGATGCTTTCTGCATCATTTAACTTACTTTAACTCTCAACAAATTCATTCCCATCATATCATCTCACTGGGAAAATATTCCAGTGGCTAGTTAGCATATGAAAAGATGCTCATAAGATTGATAATAATCAAGGAAATGTAAATTAAAACCATAACTTTATTCCATTTTACACCCAATGTTGTTGTTGTTGTTGTTAGGTGTCGTCAAGTCTGTTCCGACTCATAACGACCCTAAGCACCACAGAACAAAACGCTGCCCAGTCTTGCGCCATGCTCACAATCATTATTATTCTTGAGCCCATTGCTGCAGCCACTGTGTCAATCCATCTCATTGAGGGTCTTCCTCTTTTTCGCTGACCCTGTACTTTACCAAGCATGATGTCCTTCTCCAGGGACTGATCTCTCCTGACAACACGTCCAAAGTATGTAAGACGTAATCTTGCCATCCTTCCTTCTGAGGAGCGTTCTTGTACTTTTTCCAAGACAGATTTGTTCGTTCTTTTGGCAGTCCATGGTATACTCAATACTCTTCGCCAACACCACAATTCAAAGGCAGCAACTCTTCTTTGGTCTTCCTTATTCGTTGTCCAGCTTTCACATGTACATGATGCGATTGAAAATACCATGGCTTGGATGAGGCAAACCTTAGTCTTCAAGGTGATATCTCTGCTTTTGAACACTTTAAAAACGTCTTTTGCAGCAGATTTGCCCAATACAATGCATCTTTTGATTTTCTGACTGCTGCTTCCATGGATGTTGTTTACTTGTGGATCCAAGTAAAATAAAATCCTTGACAACTTCAATCTTTTCTCCGTTTATCATGATGTGGCTTATTGGTCCAGTTGTGAGGATTTTTGCTTTCTTTATGTTGAGGTGTAATCCATACTGAAGGCTGTGGTCTTTGATCTTCACCAGTAAGTGCTTCAAGTCCTCTTCACTTTCAGCAAGCAAGGTTGTGTCATCTGCATATCGCAGGTTGTTAATGAGTCTTCCTACAATCCTGATGCCCCTTTCTTCTTCATATAGTCCAGCTTCTCGGATTATTTGCTCAGCATACAGATTGAATAGGTATGGTGAAAGGATGCAACCCTGATGCACACCTTTCCTGACTTTAAACCATGCAGTATCCCCTTGTTCTGTCTGAACAACTGCCTCTTGATCCATGTACAAGTTCCTCATGAGCACAGTTAAGTGTTCTGGAATTCCCATTCTTTACACCCAACAGAATGGTTAATTTCTTTTTTCTTTTTTTTCTTTTTTTTAACACTAACAACATCAAAGGTTGACAAAGAATGCAGAGCAAATGGAATTTTCATATACTGCTGAAATGAATTTACAATGGTAATAATACTTTGAAAAATTGTTTGGCACTCTCTTTTTCATTTGCTTTTTTTAAAATTGTGCTTTAAGTGAAAGGCTATAGCTCAAGTTAGTTTTTCATACAAAAATTTATAAACACATTTTTATGTGACCTTAGTTGCTCTCTCTATAATGTGACAGCACACTCTTCCTTTCCAGCCCAGATTTCCTGTGTCCATTCAACCAACTCCTGTCCCTTTTTGCCTTCTGATCTCGCCTCCAGATAGGAGGTGCCCATTTAGTCTCATGTATCTACTTGAACTAAGAAGCACACTCTTCACAAGTATTACTTTATGTCTTATACTCCAGTCTAATGTTTGTCTGAAGAGTTGGCTTCAGGAATGGTTTTACTTCTGTGTTAACAGAGAGTCCAGGGGCCATGTCTTTCAGGGTTCCTGCAGTCTCACTCAGACCATTAAGTCTGGTCTTTTTACTAGAATTTGAGTTGTGCACTCCACTTTTCTCCTGCTCCATCAGGGAGTCTCTGTGGTGTTCCCTGTCAGGGCAGTCACTGGTGGAGCAGAGCACCATCTAGTTCTTCTGGTCTCAGGCTGATGAAGTCTCTGGTTTATGTGGCCCTTTCTGTCTCTTGGGCTAATATTTTTCTTGTGTCTTTGGTGTTCTTCATTCTCCTTTGCTACAGGTGGGTTAGGACCAATTGATGCATCTTAGATGGTCCTTGCTAGCTTTTAAGACCCTAGATGCCACTGACCAAAGTGGGATGTAGAACATTTTCTAGATAAACTTTATTATGCCAATTAACCTAGATGTCCCAGGAAAGCATGGTCCCCAGACACCTGCCCCTGCTACTCTGTCCCTCAAAGTGTTCGGTTGTATTCGGGAAACTTCTTAGCTTTTAGTTTAGTCCAGCTGTGCTGACTTCCCCTGTACTGTGTGTTGTCCTTCCCTTCACCTAAGATAATTCTTATCTACTATCTAGTTAGTGAATTCCCCTCTCCTTCCCTCCCCACCCTCATAACCATCAAAGAATATTTTCTTCTGTGTTTAAACCTCTTCTGGAGTTCCTATAATAGTGGGCTCATACAATATTTGTCCTTTTGCAGCTAACTTCACTCAGCATAATGCCTTCCAGATTCATCCATCTTATGAGATGTTTCATGGAATCATCATTGTTCTTTATCATTGCATAGTATTCCATTGTTTAAATACACCATAATGTGTTCAACTGTTCGCCCGCTGCTGGGCACCTAGGTTGTTTCCATCTTTTTGCTATCGTGAACAGTGCTGCAATGAACGTGAGTCTGCATAAACCTATACGTGTGACAGCTCTTATTTCTCTAGGATATATTCCAAGGAGTGGGATTGCTGGATCATATGGTTTCTATTTCTAGCTTTTTAAGGAAGCACCAAATCGATTTTACATTCCCACCAGCAGTGTATAAGTGTTCCAGTCTCTCTACAACCTCTCCAACATTTATTATTTTGTGTTGTTTTGGATTAATGCTAGCCTTCTTGGAGTGAGATGGTATCTCATTGTACTTTTGATTTGTATTTTTCTAATGGCTAGTGATAGTGAGCATTTCCTCATGTATCTGTTAGCAGCTTGCACGTCTTCTTTGGTAAAGTGTCTGCTCATATCCTTTGCCCATTTTTTAACTGGGTTATTTGTCTTTTTGTTGTTCAGGTTTTGCAGAATCTTATAGATTTTAGAGATTAGACTCTGATCAGATATGTTATCATCAAAATTTTTTTCCCAGTTTGTAGGTTGTCTTTTTACTCTTTTGGTGAAGTCTTTTGATGAGCATAAGTATTTGATTTTTAGGAGCTCCAGGTATCTAGTTTCTCTTTTGATGTTTGTGTATTGTTAGTAATGTTTTGTACTCTGTTTATGCCATGTCTTAGGGCTCCTAGCGTTGTCCCTATTTTTCTTCCACGATCTTTATTATTTTTGATGTTATATTTAGGTCTTTGATCCATTTTGAGTTAGTTTTTGTGCATGCTTTGAAGTATGGGTCTCGTGTCAGTTTTTTGCAGATGGATATCCAGTTATTCCAGCACCATTTGTTAAAGAGACTGTCTTTTACCCACTGAATGGACTTTGGGCCTTTATCAAATATCAGCTGCTCATAAGTGGATGAATTTATGTCTGAATTCTCAATTCTGTTCCACTGGTCTATATATCTGTTGTACCAGTACTAGGCTGTTTTCACTACCGTGGTGGTACAATAGCTTTTAAAATCAGGTAGTATGAGGCCTCCCACTTTGTTCTTTTTCTTGAGTAAGGCTTTACCTATCTGGGGCCTTTCCCCTTTCCGTATGAAGTTGGTGATTTGTTTCTCCATCTCTTTAAAACATGCCATTGGAATTTGGATTGGGATTGCATTGTATCTGTAAATCGCTTTGGGTAGAATTGACATTTTCACAATGTTGAGGCTTCCTATCCATGAGCAAGGTATGTTTTTCCACTTATGTAGATCTCTTTTGGTTTCCTGCAGTAGTGTCTTGTAGTTTGCTTTGTATAGGTCTTTAACGTCTCTGGTTAGATTCATCCCTAAGTATTTTGTCTTCTTGGGGGCTACTGTAAATGGTGTTGATTTAGTTATTTCCTCTTCAAAGTTCTCTTTGTGGGTGTGGAGAAATCCAACTGATTTTTGTATGTTTATCTTGTATCCTGATACTTTGCTGAAATCTTCTATTAGTTCTAGTAGTTTTCTTGTGGATTCTTAGGGGTTTTTGTGTATAAGATCATATTATCTGCAAATAGAGATACTTTTCCTTCTTCCTTACCAATTTAGATGCCCTTTTTTTTTATTTTATTTTTTTACTTTTTCCCATACAAAAATTTATACATACATTGTTATGTGACTCTAATTGCTCTCCCCACACTGTGACAGCACTCTACTCCTTTTTACCTGATTCCCCATGTCCATTCAACCAGCTCCTAACCCTCTCTGCCTTCTCATCTCACCTCTGGACAGAAGCTGCCATTTAGTCTCTTGTATCTACTTGAGCTAAGAGGCACACTCCTCACGAGTATCACTTTGTGTCCCACAGTCCAGTCCAATATCTGTCTGAAGAGCTGGCCTCAGAAATTTTTTTAGTTCTGGGCTGACAGAAAATCCAGGGGCCATGCTTTCTGGGGTTCTGCCAGTCTCAGTCAGATGATTAAGTCTGGTCTTCTTACAAGAATTTGAGTTCTGCACCCCACCTTTCTCCTGCTCCATCCAGGACTCTCTGTTGTGTTCCCTGTCAGGGCGGGCATTGGTGGTAGCCAGGCACCATCTAGTTCTTCTGGTCTCAGGCTAATGAAGTCTCTGGTTTATGTGGCCCTTTCTGTCTCTTGGGCTAATACTTTCCTTGTGTCTTTGGTGTTCTTCATTCTCCTTTATGGCAGGTAGTTGGGACCAAGTGATGCATCTTAGATGGCCGCTTGCAAGCTTTTAAGACCCCAGATGCCACTCACCAAAGTAGGATGCAGAACATTTTCTTAATAAGCTTTGTTATGCCAATTGACCTAGATGTCCCCTGAAAGCATGGTCCCCAGACCCCTACCCCTGCTACTCTGTCCCTCAAAGTATTTGACTGGATTCAGGAAACTTCTTAGCTTTGGTTTAGTCCAGTTGTGCTGACTTCCCCTGTAGTATGTGCTGTCCTTCCCTTCACCTAAGATAATTCTTATCTACTATTTAGTTAGTAAATAAACCTCACCCTCCTCCCCACCCTCGTAACCATCAAAGAATGTTTTCTTCTGTGCTGAAACCTTTTCTTGAGTTCTTATAATAGTGGTCTTATGCAATATTTGTCTTTCTGTGACTGACTAAATTCACTCAGCATAATGACCTCCAGCTTCCTCCATATTATAAGATGTTTCACGGCTTCATCATTGTTCTCTATCATTGTGTAGCATTGTATTGTGTGGATATACCATAATTCGTTTATCCATTCGTCTGCTGATGGGCACCTAGGTTGTTGCCATCCTTTTGCTCTTGTGACCAGTGCTGCAATGAACATGGGTGAATATATCTATTTGTGTGACGGCTCTTATTTCTCTAGGATATATTCCAAGGAGTGGGATAGCTGGATCGTATGATACTTCTATTTCTAGCTTTTTAAGGAAGCGCCAAACCGATTTCCAGAGTGGTTGTACCATTATACATTCCCACCAACAGTGTATAAGTGGTCCAGTCACCCTATAACCTCTCCAGCATTTATTATTTTTTTGTTTTTTGGATTAGTGCTAACCTTGTTGGGGTGAGATGATATCTGATTGTAGTTTTGATCTGCATTTCTCTAATGGCTAATGATCATGAGCATTTCTTCCTGTTTCTGTTAACCGTCTGAATATCTTCTTTGACGAAGTGCCTGTTCATATCCTTTGCCCATTTTTTAATTGGGTTATTTATTTTTTTGTTGTTGCAGTTTTGCAGTATCTTGTCAGTTTTAGAGATTAGACACTGATTGGATTCATTGTAGCCAAAAATTTTTTCCCAGTCTGTAGGTTGCCTTTTTACTCTTTTGGTGAAGGCTTTTGATGAGCATAAGTGTTTGATTCTTAGGAGCTCCCATTTATCTAGTCTCTCTTCTGGTGCTTGTGCATTGTTACTTATGGTTCATATTGTGTTTATGCCATATATTAGGTGGATGTCCTTTATTTCTTTTCTAGCCTAATTGCTCTGGCTAGGATCTCCAGCACAATGTTGAATAAGAGTGGTGATAAACGGCATCCTTGTCTGGTTCCCATTCTCAAGGGGAATGCTTTCAGACTGTCTACATTTAGGAGAATGTTGGCTATTAGCTTTGTAGAAATGCCCTTCATTTTGTTGAGGAATTTCCCTTCTATTCCTATTTTGTTAAGAGTTTTTATCATGAATGGGCATTCGACCTTTTTTTCTGCATCAGTTGATAAGATCATTTGGTTCTTGTCTTTTGTTTTATTTATGTGATGGATTACATTGTTTGTTTTTCTAATGTTTAACCATCCCTGCATACCTGGTATTAATCCCACTTGGTCATTGTGAATAATTTTTTAGATATGTTGTTGAATTCTATTCGCTAGAATTTTGTTCAGGATTTTTGCATCCTTGTTCATGAGGGATATTGGCCTGTAATTTTCTTTTTTTATGGTGTCTTTACCTGGTTTTGGTAACAGGGTTATGGTGCCTTTATAGAATGAGTTTGGGACTATTCCATCCTTTTCTAGTGCTCTAAAGTACCTTTAGTAGTAGTGGTGTTATCTCTTCTCTGAAAGTTTGGTAGAATTCTCCAGTGAAGCCCTCAGGGCCAGGGCTTTTCTTGGTTGGGAGTTTTTCAATTCCATTTTCAATCTCTTCTTTTATTACAGGTTTTTTAGTTGTTCTACCTCTTTTTGTGTTAGTTTAGGTAGGTAGTGAGTTTCCAGAAATTTATCCATTTCCTCTAGGTTTTCAAATTTGTTGGACTACAATTTTTCATAGTATTCTGTTATGATTCTTTTAATTTCAGTTGGGTCTGTTGTGATATC
>NW_004444059.1:5207648-5240217 GCF_000243295.1 Trichechus manatus latirostris | reverse complement strand
TTTTTTTTTTTTTACATACATTGTTATGAGACCCAACTGCTCACCCCATTCTGTGACAGCACACTCCTCCCCTCCACCCCTGATTCCCCATGAATGTTCAGCTCCTAACTCTCTCTGCCTTCCCATCTCACCTCTGGACAGAAGCCGCCCCTTTGATCTCTTGTATCTACTTCACTAAGAGGCACATTCTTCACAAGTATCACTTTATGTCCCACAGTCCAGTCCAATCCCTGTCTGAAGAGTTGGCCTTGGAAATTGTTTTAGTTCTGGGGTGATAGAGAGACCAGGGGCCATGCTTTCTGGGGTGCTTCCAGTCTCAGTCAGACCATTAAGTCTGGTCTTCTTACTAGAATTTGAGTTCTGCATCCCATCCTTCTAATGCTCCATCAGGGACCCTCTGTTGTGTTCCCTGTCAGGACATTCATTGGTGGTAGTCGGGCACCATCTAGTTCTTCTGGTCTCAGGCTGTTGAAGTCTCTGGTTTATGTGGCCCATTCTCCTTTCTTCTTTTTGGATGTGTGCATTTATTGCTATAAACTGATCTCTAAGCACTGCTTTTGCTGTGTCCCAAATGTTCTGGTACAATGTGTTTTCATTCTCATTTGATTCTAGGAATTTTTTTATTCCTTCCTTAACTTCTTTTATAACCCACTAGTTTTTGAGAAAGCTGTTGTTCAGTTTCCATGTGTTGAATTTTTTTTCCTTGCTTTTTCTGTTATTGATTTCTACTTTTATGGTCAGAAAAGATGCTTTGTAATATTTCGATGCTTTGGATTCTGTTAAGACTTACTTAATGGCCTAATATGCGGTTTATTTTGGAGAATGCTCCATGTGCATTGGAAAAGAAAGTATACTTGGGTGTTGTTGGGTGGAGCATTCTGTATATGTCTGTGAGATCAAGCTGGTTGTGGCATTCAGATCTTCCGTGTCTTTATTGAGCTTCTTTCGGGATTTTCTGTCCTTCACTGAAAGTGGTGTGTTGAAATCTCCTACTATTATTGTGGAGCTGTCTATCTCTCTTTTCAATGTTGTTACAGTTTATGTATTTTGGAGCTCTGTCATTCAGTGCATAAATATTTATTATGATTATGCCCTCCTGGTGTATTGACCCTTTAATCATTATATAGTGTCCTTCATCTTTTGTGGTGGATTTTACTTCAAAGTATATTTTGTCAGAGATTAATATTGCCACTTCTCCTCTTTTTTGATAGTTGTTTGCTTGATATATTTTTTTCCATCCTTTGAGTTTTAGTTTTTTTGTGTCTTTAAGTCTAAGGTGTTTCTCTTGTAGGCACCATATATACAGATTGTGTTTTTTTGATCCATTCTGCCACTCTCTGTCTCTTTATTGATGCATTTAGTCCATTTAAATTCAGTGTAATTATTGATACATATGAGTTTAGTGCTGTCATTTTGATGTCTTGTTTTGTGTGTTTTCGCCAGTTTCTTTGTTCCACTTAATTTTCTGTGCTCAATCATTCTTTATGTGTTTTCTTTTCATGGTTTTCATTGTTGCTGATTTTGTATTTGCTGGGTCTTTATGTTCTTCTTGTTTTTTATTTTGATGTGTAAGATTGTTAGTTTCCTTTGTGGTTACCTTAATATTTATCCCTATTTTTCTAAGTTTAAACCAATCTTTTATTTATTTATATCTCCTTGACTTCCTCTCCATATGAAAGATCTATGACTACATTATTTAGTCCCTCTTTTTTGTTTTAATGTTTTCATCTTTTATATATTGACCTCTCTGTTTCCCTATTTTCAGTGTTTTAGCTTTGATTTACTTTTGTGTCTTCCCAATCTGGGTTGATACCTGGTTGTTCTGTCCTGTGTTCTAGTCTTGGGTTGTTACCTGATGTTATTGATTTTTTAACCCGAGGACTGCCTTTAGTGTTTCCATAATATTGGTTTGGTTTTTACAAATTCCCTAGACTTCTGTGTATCTGGAAATGTCCTAATTTCGCCATCATATTTGAGAGACAGTTTTGCTGGATATATAATTCTTAGCTGGCAATATTTTTCCTTCAAGGCTTTACATATGTCATCCCATTGCCTTCTTGCCTACATGGTTTCTGCTGAGTAGTCTGAGCCTAGTCTTACTGATTATCCTTTGTAGATGACTTTTTGTTTATCTCTAGCTGCTTTTAAAATTCTTTATCTTTGGTTTTGGCATGTTTGATTATAATATGTCTTGGTGACTTTCTTTTGGGATCTACTTTGTGTGGGGTTCGATAAGCATCTTGGATAGATATCTTCTCATCATGATATCAGAGAAGTTTTCTGCCAACAAATCTTCAACAATTCTCTCTGTATTTTCTGTTATCCCCTCCTGTTCTGGTACTGCAGTCACTTGTAGGTTATTCTTCTTGATAGAGTCCCACATAATTCTTGAGTTTCTTCATTTTTTAAAATTCTTTTATCTGATTTTTCCTCAAATAAGTTGGTATCAAGTGTTTTATCTTCAGTCTCACTAATTCTGACTTCCATTGCCTCAATTCTGCTCCTGTGACTTTCTATTGCATTGTCTAATTCTGAAATTTTATTGTTAAGCTGTTGGATTTCAGTTTGCTGTCTCTCTATGGATTCTTGCAGCCTGTTAAATGTGTCATTATGCTCTTGTATAACCTTCTTAAGTTCCTCTATTGCTCTGTCATGTGTTCTTGGCTTGTTCCGTGTCTTGCTTGATCTCCTTCCTGATCTTTTGAACAGCTCTGTATAATAATCTTTTGAATTCTACCTCTGGTAATTCCAAGCAGTTCTCTTCCTCTGGAAGGTTTCTTGATTCTTTCTTTTGGGGGCTTGCTGAAGCCATCTGCCTCTTTATGGGATTTGATACTGACTATTGTCTCTAAACCATCAATAAGTTATTATGTTTATTTATTTTATGTTTTTTACTGTGTCCTAGCTTCTTGTTTTGTTTTGATATGCCCAACTAGGCTGCTTGTGTGAGCTAGTTTGATTATTGGCACCTTTGAAGCTCTCATATCCTGTCACCAGGTGGTTAGAGCTATTACTAGGTATGTGAGCCCAGAAGTCCATTTAATTTTCTTGTATCATTCAGCTCAGGTGTCCAGATAGTCGGTCACTGGGTGGTGCAGGCTCTCGCCTACGGTCCTAGACAGGCAGGGTGAATGGAGTAGGTACAAGTATCTGGCTGCAGTAGGGGGTCACACAGTAGCAAGGCAGGGTGCTGATGGCTGCCCCTGAATGTCTGGGAGGAAAGCGTGTCCCTGTTCCCTAGAGTGTGTAGGTAGGTGGGTTTTGCAGCTGGGCTATGGGCACCCAATGCTGTTGTCTGTAAGGACTGGGAGGCACCACTTATTCTTGGACCCCGTCACAGGTAGCTAGGTGGCACGGGTGGAGCCACTAGTTGTCAGGCCCCTGATATGAGGACCCTGCTTAATGGGCAAAGCAGTATCAAATGTCACAAACCTGCCACTCCATCATATAGCTGATACAGTGAAGTTAGGCTTCAGGTATATACCCTGTTGTACTGTTTTAATGAGGGCCTATACTGTTGAAATAGGCCCACACATGTCTATGCAAGAGTGAAAGGCATTCAAAGTCCATAGCCCCCTTATGCCTGTGCCTAGGCAAAGGAGCTGTGCCTGCCCTGAATTCCCAGCTTAGAGGAGCTGGCAGGTTATTTTTTCCTGTTTGTTAATTCGTTCTCTCTCCAAAGGTGGAACAATGGCTTAGGGTACGTGAAAGGTCCGACTTCCAGCCCAGGAGATGCAACAATCCCTGAAGCCTGCCTGGGACCTGGTGCAGAGTGGGGAGGGGGGAGGTAAATGAGGAGAAGATCTTCCAAGGGGGTGCTTTTTGATCTGCACAGTAGGTTAGATGCATGTACTTATCTTTTGCTGAATGAGCGCTGCTTTTCACTGGTTCTGGAGGCTTAAGTAGACTCTCTGCTGCTCTGTCTCTCCTGATATGAAAAGCGCATCCCAAGTGCCACCGCTTGCCTCACCACGCATGCCAGCCAATCCAGCCTGCAGGGTGCAGGTTCCCACCAGGTCAGGTCTGGCAACTCCTTGCTGCTTCTGAACCATCTCTCTCTCCCCCTGCCACTCAGTCTGATTCCTTAACTTTGCCATTGATGTTCAGGGCTCCTAAACTGTCATATATAATCGATTAACTTGTTTTTTCGGGTCTTTGTTGTAAGAGGGATGAGAGGAAATGTCTGACTACTCCGCCATCTTGGCCCCGCCTCCAGCACTTTCTTATAAAGTTAAACATACACCTATCCTATGACTTGGCAATTCCATTCCTAGGTATCTACCCAAGAGAATGCAAATATATTTCCTCAAGAAGACTTGTACAAGAATATTCATAGCAACTTCATTCATAACAGCTCAAAACCTAAAACAACCCAAATGCCCATCAGTAGGAGAATGAATAAATACATTTTGGCTACATGTGGAAATACATTCTAAGACTTATGACACTGGACATTTAACATCTGTTTTACACTCATATTTAAACCTCAACTGGATTTAGGCTGCTCAGTAAGTTAGTTTTTAAACAGTGTATCTCTTGATACTTGCAAATGTCATCAATCAATATGTTGGCCACATGCAGTCCACCCTCAAGGTCCATGACATACAGCAACTTGAAAATTTGCTAAGTCATACAGTAAGGCCCAATCCTAGATTTGAGTCAGGTGAGCATCTTTGGGTAAGTCTTCAAGTTAATAATAGACTAAAATTAACAGTCCAGCATTCACACTTCAAAGAGGCTTTGTATTTCTCTGCTTACCCTAAGATAGTAACTCTCAGATTAAAGGATAAAAGTTAATTACTAATACTGGTTACAAGAAGTGAAAAAAAGGTAAAGTACTTTTGCTAATTCTTATCTCCAAAATACAAAAAAGTAATTTGAGTGTTAGACTATTTCAGTGAGTACTTCCGCTACTACAAAAATTGCTGAAGTTCAAAATAAAATTTTAATAATCAATTTATTTGTGATGTGAGTGATATGCATAGGGAATACATGACCATTGATGGAAAAGGGATTCAACAGAAAGGCAGTAAACAGTACAAACATGTTAATGAAACTACAGGCAGTAAAGGCACAAGTTCAGCTAATGTACTGACTTCAATTTTAAGAAGCATTTACTTTTGCAAAAACGTAAAGTTAGCAAGAGAGGCTGTGATAGCCAACTGCACTGCCAAAGAAGTGCTCCTTCTACATAGCGGGAGCTCCGAAGAGGCAGACAGATAAACTTATTCAGTTGTCAACAATATTGGCCACCAAGGTCAAAAGAACTTGACTTCATCCTGGAGCACAATGTGGCAGATTTAGGTAAGTTCACAATTAATGTTAGAATGGAAATGGTGTAGTATAGTATGCAGTTTATTTTAGGGGCATAATTTATTTTATTATGATTAGAACTAAAAAAGATCTAGAGAAGCCACTTAAAATTTCAATTTATACTTAACTGAATTTTATGGGAGAAAATGTATGCGATGTTTGTGTCCATAAATTTGGGAGATTTGCCAAAATATTAGGACCTTTATGTCTGTACTCGTTAGTAATGACAAGGCTATAATATATTTAGATAACCATATACTCATTTAATTATTTCTAAGATAATCTATTTGCAACTTTAATATTGATCTGCTACATCTTGACAAAAAAAGAATAAAACTGAAGTTAATTCACTTAACAGTGTACTACATCAAACAAACATGACAATGAAATGAATTCATCTAGCAGAGCAAAAGTTGACAACGAATAATGAACAGAACGCTGAAATGAGAGTAAATCACATCCTTGGATAATCTCTTGATACAAGACTCACCCTTGAAGAAAACCTACCATCCCAGGACCACAGTTCGTTCCATCTGCCAGTGGCATGTGTTGAGTCCGACAGCCCTTGTGAACTCCTTCTGCGCTTGTGCACCAGAGACGTCTGCACTGTTTCTGCAAAATAACATAAAGTGAGCAAGCAAGAGTAAAAATAAAATCACAACCACGCTAATCAATTCAGTATAATGCATCAGTTTATAAATTGATATTAAATATTTCCTGATTTCCTGGTCATTTTGGGAAATAATCAGCAAAAACCCTTGCTAAATAATTAAACTCTTGTCATCAGTTTTAATCTAACTACATAAAATGGCAACATTTAGGTTTTTTTAGTTTTTAGATTTTTATTCATACACTGAACAATGGGTGAGATGAACTGGAGTGGAAGTATTTAAAATTATTTAAGACATTTTTCTCTCTTAACAGGATCTTTTTTCTAAAGGACTTCTCGTTTTTAAATGTTATTCACAGGGGGTTTCCAAAAGCCTTTTTTGATCCAAGAGTGGAATGTATGAATAATGTGCATAGAAATACTGTATAATATATACTGAAGTTTCTTATTTTATGAATATAATGCATACTTTCAGCTTTTAAACAAAGGGGCCTGAAGTTTTCACAAGGAAACAAAAATCCACATAGAGGCTCATAGGAGTTCTAACCAAGACAGTTCCTTTCTTTTTCTGAATTTAAATTCAAAATTTATTTAGTTTTCAAATCAGGTAGAAGATAAATGTATCTTTTATAATGAAAAATTAAATATTTTCTCCCATAGTGGATGTTTAAAGGCTTGGTAAGATTTGTGATTATAAATTTAAGGTTTTGGGAACAATATTCACTATGTAGAATATAAACTCCATGTCTCTGTACTTACTGATAAGTAACTTTCATTCATTCAACAAATATTTATTTTGGGACATCTACTAAATGGAAGATACTTGTGTAGGCACTGTGTATATATCTTTATTAAAATGAATGAACAAGGCTGCATTTTGGCCCCAATTATCACAATCTAATAATATGTTAAGTGAGGTATGTACAGATATATGTACAGAGTGTTAAAAGAATGAAAAAATAGAGTGACTACTCTGTTAGAATGTAAAGTAAGATTTCACCAAACCAGTGACATTTATTCTGAAACAAATCTTAAATTTACCCTAAAATGTTTATAGACCCAGTAAAAATGTTAGATCATTTACTTCCATGGAAATTGAAAGCATCTAATCTATGAAAAAAAACCTCAAAATAAATTGTAAAGTAATAGCTTAATGAAAACTAATCAGTATACACCAAATTTCATTCCCTTGGATTCAAATTTATGAGAAAGAAAATGTTGTCTATTCAATTCCCTGATCCTTTATAACAACTTAACATCAAGACACCAGCATTTCTTGCCCCTACCCCCAAAGTAATATCATTTTAAATATGTGTCATTAAACAAGTTTAGTTAATTTTCAAGTTACATACCTCTCCTAGCCCCTGTTTACTAAGTAAGAATACATTATAGGATTTTGTGAGAGCTCACAAAGATAATTTCTTAAGTGTCTAACACAGTGCCTGACATATAATAAGTAGTCAAAGCATTTTACCTTCCCTTTTTAACCCCTTTCTGCCAAACACCAATTTTTTCTAAGAATAAAAAAATTAAGATATATTTAGTTCACCTTCCTTAAAAGAAAATAAATACATATTTTGAAATATATGATAGCTGCAACCTTACAGTAGTTTTCAAACAAAAGGATAAAATTTTTCATACCAAATAGGGACAGACTTGTGAGCCAGGACCAAACATAAGTTCACACTGCTTGTTTACATCATACATCAATCCAGGAAGTTGTGAAGACAGATCATATATTCTTCCATTTGGTTTGTCAAGGAGGCATTCCCCATGACCAGTACTGAACAAATGCAGAAAATAAAACATTGTGAATATACATGGAAGCATTTCAATACAAGATTTTTATCACATTTTCTATAGTCCTGCACTTTCAAAGAGAATATCAAATTTTTTTGCATAATTTAAAAACTAACACATATCAAAATCAGTATACTAATGTTCTTTTACACAATGACATCCTCAAAGTTTACAAAAGACTTTTTATGGACTTGATTTCACTTGATCCCCACAACACCTTAAAGGTTATGCTTTTTTTTAAAAAAATAAATAACAAGTAAACAAATTTATCAGAATATAATTTATGAAACATATATTATCACATGACACTATTGCTCTACTTTGCTATCCAATAATAACACCCTATTTGTAAAGTACAAATTGTCAAAATATGAAAATTAAGTTTTCAAATCATTTGAGAAAGTATGTTTTTCATTCTAAACAAAAAAGTAATTTTAAGTTTTATGCTGTTTTCACCTCAAAGTACAGCATTGAGTTAAGAGCTCTGACTTTGGGAGCTTGTCTGTGGTTGCACTACTGCCTAGACTGTGTGACAATGGACAAGTTATTTAATCTTTCTGAGCCTAAGTCTCCTCATCTGTAAAAAGAATGGTAATACCTACCTTATAATTTGCTACTAAAATACATGATAAATAACATAACCAGTTTATGTATATATCTTTTTCCTACTTTATCATGTAATATCCAATCTGTAGAAAACATTATGAAAATGTTCAACCATTCCAACTAGGTTAAAAGCAATTTGTTCCACTAAAATGATTAAAAGATATTATGTGGAAACTTTTACTGGCAAAAAATACCTATCAACTTTTGTCAATAAAATGAACATGTAACTTTTAAAATTTTCATTGAAGGTAATTATAACAATCCCCCCTTCCAAAAACAAAACAAAACAAAAGCATACCTACTGGTGTTTTTCAATTCCTCACTTAACCATTGAACAAAGCTGTAATGAAATTATGTACAGTAACTCTGTGTTGTGTGTTTAAATCAAGCTCCCATAGATAGATAAATAACCACTGATGATTATAACTATGGTATACATTTATGAACATATATTCCAAAGCATTGTTTTATTTGTTTTTATAGTGCTCATAAAGAGAAGTAACTAGAAATTTCTATTATTGTTAAAATGGTGATTAGAATATGTAGTCAAAGAAATGACACGGTACTGCCATCTATACAAAAAGATTACCTGAGAAGGGCTTGGGCTTGCCTCTTTGACAAGTTTTAGTGACTAAGATAGAAACACCATTTGGATAAAAAGAGTTGGGGAGTTGAGAAATCTGGCAGGAGGTGGAGTGATAAGGTAAGAAAAAACTTGGATCAGACTCTCTGAGTTGTGAAGAGTCTCCAAAAGCATATGCAAACCTAGAGACTCCCCATCCCTATGACTTTCTCTGTCCTTCAGATACCTCAAACTTGAGACACTCAAATAAATGTCAAAATATTACCTAGTAGCCTCTGAAAATTTCAAAAACACACATGGAAGCTATGATTCCCATTAAGCCTCCCCGAAAAAGGAGTTTTCATTACAATAAGATGTTCAAGTAAAAAATAATAGGCCTGAACAGCCAAAAGAAGACTTTATTTTGTAGGAGTTAAATAATATGTATATACAATTCTTTTCTTTTTTTAAGCATCCATTTGCACAGTGAAAGTAAGTTAAATTTAAACAGATAAAAACTAAACATAAACTGAAACACTTTAAAAGAGCACACAAATTTCAGATTTCATGATTTAAAATTTTTTCAATTATTCAACTAAAGTAACATATATTCAGACTTACTCTAGGAATTCAGTGATATATTTCTGACTACATTTTGACCAGGTCCAAGGACTCGTGTGGTAATTTAAACTTGGGGCCATTACATGATACTGATGTTTAATTCCAGTCTCCTTACATTTAAAACTATCATCGTGTGGAACATTAAATCTAAAAATAAAAATAAACACTTAAAAAAGAATATTAAAATATTATTTCACAGTATACAAAATCAGTAACAGATATTTTACATTTACATTACATTGTAATGAAACTATAGATAAATTCAGTCACATTGGAATTTGTACTCTTGCTCTCTCCATAAAGCATTATGAAAATAGGATTACCATCATGTTTAGGGGTGCATGACTTTTAAGAAACATTGGATTATAACTTTTAATCACTAGTACAGTTGGTTGATGTGACTTCTGAGTCTAAACAATGAAACCATTTGGATTCTGGCTCACTTCATCACAATATGGACATAACTTTTATGTAAAAATACTGTTAAGTTTCAACAGGCATATTCTTGTGTGTGGATACAGATAAAGTAAAAGAGACATCACAGTAAATTCTAGACCGTTTATTATTGCTACAGTATCAAAAGGGCCTCCTAAATTCCTAAGTCAATATCATTCTGGACTGTCCATCTATATTAAATGAAACAGACTAAGTACTGTCCCTGGTCTATAATCAATAAGTGATGATTGATAGAACTGAAGCAATAGAAATATTCCCAAATGGCTGCCAAATCTTCACAAGAAAAGAAAGGATATTGAATAATTAGCTGGTCAACAACAGACCCCATGCATTCTTTTGAGGATCCACATATAAATTCAAGTTTAGAAGGTACCTTGCAACCACCTAATTCAGATCATTGCCTACTGAAATTTGTATTTCAGTCAGTCTTTAATTAAATTACTTACCCATATCCTAGAGACATCTAAAGAGCTTCTCAGGAACTAAATAAAAATGTAAATAAATGTCTAAGACAGCACTCCATGCAAGAGCAGTTTTCTACTAGTTAACAGCCTTTGCTGTCGCTGTTGTTAGATGCTGTCAAGTTGGTTCTGACTCACAGCAACCCTACAGGACAGAGTAGAACTGCCCCATAGGGTTTCCAAGGAGCAGAGGGTAGATTTGAACAGCTCAGCTTTTGGTTAGCACCTGAGCTCTTAACAACTGTGCCACCAGGGCTTCCGTTAACAGCCTTAGAAACTAGCAATAGTGCCCCCTAGATACTGCTGCAATGCTTCAATAGCCCTTAGGTATTCTCCTGATCCGATTCCCCCACTTCAGTAAACAATGTATAAAATAGAGTATGCAGCTTGCTGATGATCATGAGATACAACCATGCCAAAAAAGGCTTGATGAGGCACTAATTTACTAAAAATGACCTCCACCTCAAATTATTCTACGTATATGTTCTAATCGTGCCTCAAGGCATGACCAGGAAAGGAAAATGTAGTAAAACTAAGAGAGGTAACTCTAGCCTCAATTCCTTATTAGCAGATAACAAAGGAACCTCAAGAGTCCTGGGGGTACACTTGGAATCATTTTTCAGAGAATGACTTTGTAGCGAGTTTCTGTCTTTCCATAGGAGCTCCAAGGGTATCATGGGAAATCATGGCCTCCGTTCTTAGAGCAGAGAACCCCAGCAGAATTTTTAGTAATGTAGGAACAGATAAAAGAATCCCAAATTTTTAATAAAAAGCTATGGAGTGGGAGGGGCGAAGCTTAAAAAAAAATATTTTAATGAACATGGGATCCCCACAGACCACATCCTCTGCTGAGGCTCTAAGCTGTAAGAGCAATGTGTTGGAATTACAAATATTAGTTGGGAGTTCCTAGAGCCAATAGCCCCTGTAGGCCCTCCCATAAGATGGCAGAGGACAGTACCTGGTCATGTATAGGATAACAAGTGATAGAGGCCAGAAGTGCTTGTCATGTAATCCAGTACAGTAAATGAAATAAAAGAATTCCCAAGTTCTAGTTCTTTGCTTAGACTGTTGTTCTGTGCAGCCTGTCTGACCTAACATAGATCACAAAACAGCCAGAGTTAGCATTTCAGGGATGAAAATTATACTAATACTTGTTTTTATAAATAAACGAAGATGCTAATTACTCAACTGAAGATGGAATTTTAGGCATTCTGTGCAATGACATATAGCAGGTGGAATACTGAGGTGACAGGGATACTTACACGTGCCCAAGCTCATGAGCTATAGTAAAGGCAGCACTGAGTCCATTTTCCTCACTAATAGAGCAGCTCCGTAAAGGATCACACAGGGTACCTAATTCTGCTAAACCTGAAAAATTTCATGTTTGTATTTGATCAAAATGGGAAATAATACCGAATTCCTAAAGCAAGAACTAAGTTCTTAAGCATTTATCATTGTCATCACTATTTAGTAATGAAGACAGAGTTGATCCTGAATATTGAAAGCACATTTAATAAGAAGAGAGAAAAAGAAACTGAATGGTTTGTCTGCAGTTCAACCTTTTTAGCAAATTCTTGCACTCTTACTCAAGAAAATAAGCCAAAATTATTCAATGCGCCAACAAGTTAAGAAAAGGCAGAAAAAGCAAAAGAATATTTATTACAAGAAGGATGACATGTTTAGGCCACATTAACATGAACAGTAGGAAAGGCCACAGATGTTTAAATTGGTAAGAGAAAAACTAATAAGAGAAGAAAATAAGAGGGCTACAAATCTATGATTTAAAAAAAAAAGTTTTAAGACTCTGACCAAACCAAAACCAAACCCATAGCCATTCAGCTGATTCTGACTCACAGCAACCCTACAGGACAGAGTAGAACTGCCCCATAGGATTCCCAAGGAGCGACTAGTGGGTTCAAACTGCCAACCTTTTGGTTAGCAGCCGAGCTCTTAACCACTGCACCACCAGGGCTCATGAGGCTTTGAAGCAGTATACAAATACTCAATTACGATAATTAAATTAGTAAATATAGGTTAAGTGCACAGTGCCCGATATTTAACAAACTGTATATGTTAAATAAAATACAATACGATCATAACATAAAAATTATTGTGAGTGCTCAAAAATTTGCCGCTATTTCAGTAATGGGGAATGTATCATATATAAGCATCTATTAACTCTAACAGAAATAATAACATGCAGTACAAATGTTCTGTCTAAAGATGGAGGTAGTATAAACTGTCTAGACATCAAAGACAGCAATAATTACAGTTTATAGAGTCTCGTAAAAATAATACAGAATAAGAAATTCAAAATAAATACTCATTAAAACAATCTATATTCCATTATCAAGCAAGTTAGAATTTCCTTCATTTGTTTTTTTAACATAATGCCACAGTTTTTGCTATTGTTATCCTTCAATAGTTAGTTGTAAATTTATCTGATCCCCAGTAAAGACTCTTTCCATAAAAGGGAAGTTTTTTGTATATAGAATAATCATTCCTTTACTCTAACGTTTTTGCATTTAGAAATCCCTTGATATAGAATAAACACACCTGTATTAGCTACTGTGCTCAGCCCTCTCCCTCAGTATAATCTTTTATTATTAAAAGTTTAAAACATGGATATTTTTCTAGAAATTAAGGTAGATTTCTTAACTATTAGAATGTTTCTGTTGTGCCTTAAGCAAAATGGAAGTTAAACTGAGAAATCTTAAAAAGGCTGGAAAACATTCAAAGACCAGCAAGTTCATTTGGCAGTATTTTTTTAACAAAACAAAACAAAAAAGATTTGCCTTCTTTTTGACCCCAATGCCAAAAGGCTTTGCTTAGGCAAAGTGCTTCCCCACCAAAAAGAGCTTTTTCTTAGTTAGAATCAAGACAAAAAGGAAGGAAAAAAGAAAAAAAGAAAGAAATTCTTTGACAGCCCTCTGTAGAAGGCCTCAGGGAATTTCTGTTTTCCTCAAGATTCTAAAATGAATGCTTGTATATGCAATTTTAGACAATTCCCATATTATTTTATATTTTCCCTCTGTCAGAATAAGTTGAAGCCGGACACATTTTCTTCATGGATATCCTGCTGCTCTCACGCCTTCATTTATATTTTCAATCTGCCAAGTGGCTCAATTCCAATACATTCATTTTTAGGGCTGTTTAGGTATTTGGGACACAATATTGACTTGATTTCCATCCAACTTAGTTTCATACTTAAAGGTGTATGCATTCTAAGCTGAAATATTTAGTACAGACTCACATTTGTAAAAATATGCATTGCAGATGATTACAGACCAAGCTGAAATATTCCCATAAACAGGCAGCACCAAAAAAACTCAAGTGAATGCTAGCATTTGGGTAATAAGCACTAGTCAGTGGTTTGAGCCTAGCTTCACCTAAGCTAATTCTGAGTTCTCTAAAAGTCAGAGGTAGAATAAAGCAGCATGGGCCCAAATTTTACATCATTTCCTGTGTTTGGAAGTGTAATGAGCTGCAAAGAGTTACCCAATATAGCCATCTTGAAGAATGAAAGCCATTTTTCAACATACTTTGTATTTTTTGGCTCATGGACTGAGACACAATACCTGCAAAAGGAGACATAGCAGGAAACCTAGAAATTGTCAACATTTTGTGTGTGTCATTAAAAACTGACCTTCATTTGTTATTTTTCCATATATTTGAAGTGAGAAAATAAAATACTAAAACTTGTGTTAATACAAGCTGTATAGCTTTGGGCAAACTATTTATCCTCATCTATAAAATTGCAATAATAGTTGTACTTAACTCATAAATTGTTTCGAAGATTAAATGAGTTAAATCATGTAAAACTTTAATACTGTGTATGATACAAAGTACCATATATAGCATCTATCATTAGAAATGTTAGCATCATTATTGTCATCATTACCCCTTCATTTAACAAATGCTAATAATGCTTTCATTTTCATAGTCTCTGTTTCTAAATGTCACTATGATTTATGTGCACAGGTGTGACTGAAAACTACAAAATATTCATGGGGGCTAGGAAACCATCTACTTTTATGTAAACGTCCAGAATATGTAAGATTGAATGAGTTAAAAAACAGTAAGACATGGCCAGCCTAATTCAGCCAAAGTTTGTATTTCTTGACTTTTAGTAATGCAAAGATGTTCAACAGAATATAAATTACTAACTCATAAAACATACCTAAAAAGTCAGAAAATAATTTGCATAAAGGGAAGAAGGGGATCTGCTGTAAAAACTACATCAGCAGACGTCTGCTTCCATAAGCATGGAAAATTAGAGTTTCTAAAGGGTCCTCCTAACACAAAGAAACTAAGTCTTTAATAAAAACTACTTTTTAATGGATACTGAACTCACATGATTTATAAGGACTATCAAGTCTGTCAAGGCTGCACCTTGAAAACTATCTCTCTTAGATGCACACACTCATATTCTGAGCTCAAATCTAATCGGAAAGCAATGAATAGTAAGGAGAGAAGTGTTTGCCCTACTCTGAGGGCAAATATTTATAACAGCACTATGGTCCAGAAACTAACAGCTTGCTAGAAGAACCTTCAAAGTAGAAGATCTGATCCTGAGTTTTCTGCATTAAGCCAGGGGCTCTGGTTAGCAACAATCTTTGTCTTCTAGTGGAAACAAATGAAAATCTTCTCTGGAGGAAAGCACATGCCATTTGAACTGTCACCCCCACTCCACAAATCCATGGAGTAATATTAAGTAAATATGAGTTTGCAATCAAAGATCACCAAACATAGAAAGAAACAGGCCAACATAAGAGGGAGTTAGCAGAAACACCCTATTTAGCTACCAAGTATTTCAGAAGAGGAAACTGCCAGAGACAGAATATAAAATTATTATACATAAAATGTTTAAGGAATCATGGAATGCAGTTATAAATATGAGAAATTATAAAAAGAGTAAAAACAAAATAAACTGGTAGATTCTGAATAAGAACCAAACAGAACTTTTTAAGTTGACGGAAAAAATATATTTATATATCAAAACAAAATTCAGAAGTGAATGAAATACAAGATTAGAAACAGCCAAAGTGAGAAATAGCAAAATGGAAAACTGAGCTGCTTAAATGAAGCATGGAGAAAAAGAAATAAAAGCATGGCTATCAGAATGAGAAGATCTTAATACAAATGTAATTAGGATCTCACAGGAGGGAACAGATATAAATGCAAAGTTTGGTGAGATAACCGGTGGTAATTTTCTAGGTTTTTGGAAGGTAAGAAGATAAGAGCAGAAACTAATGAAATAAAAACAGAGGAGATAGAAAACGCCCAGAGAAGATACAAAAAGTCAGTAGTTGGTTCTTTGAAAACACAAATACAATAGACAATATTCAGGTGCAATAGATCTATTTAAAAAAAGAGAGAAGGCATAAATAAACAAATAAAATGGGGTACTGCAATAGAGCAGTGCTTAAAAAGATGATATGAAAATAACTTAATAAATTGGACTACTAAAAGAAATGATCAATATTTAGAAAAATCTAGCCTTTTAAATAAATTGAATAAGACATAAAAACCAAAATTGTCCTATTACCATTGGAGAAATTCAATAAATAGTTAGAAACTCTTTCCACAAAGAAACATGAGACTCAAATGGTTTTCTAGGTGGGATCTACCAAACATTCAAGATATAGATTATTCCAGTATTACACAAAATCTTCCAGAGAATGGGAAAAGAGACAATATACCCTAATGTAGTCTATAAAGTCAATAACAGTTGATACCAAATTTAGACATAGATAGTAAGAGGAAGGAAAATTACAGGTTTATGAAAATGCATGCATAAAATTTTTAACAACAATGTGTTAAAAAAATGAGAAAAGAAAAACCTTGATCCAGGTTGATTTAGCATTAGACAATTTATAAAATTAATTTACCAGAATAAGATGAAATAATCATATGTTTATCTCCATATATGCAGAAAAGCACCTGAGTAAATATCATATACATCATTAAAAACAGACACATAGAAAACTAGGATAATAAGTTTATCTCTCAAGAGCTTACAGCAAATATTATTTTTAATGTGAAACTTTACAAGTGTTCCCCTTAAAATTCAGAAAAAAAGGCAACAATGACTACTATCATCACTTCTACTCAACATTCTATAAGAGGCTCTTATCTCACAGTAAGAGAATAAAAATAAATGAGAATTATAATGATTAAAGTAGAAGAAACATAACTGCCATAATTCACAAATGATATAATTATCTACATAAAAATCTAAAAGAATATACAGGTAAATTATGCGAATTAATTAGAGCAATGGCTCAGGTGGCTAGATTGAAAATCAATAATCCAAACAAAATCTACTGCATTTCTACCCACCAGCATCAATGTTTTTGTTGTGCCTTAAGTGAAAATAAATTCTAATAAAAGTTGTGCATGACTCATTTGAAAGGAAATAATATATAATTGAAAGACATTTTAAAAGACCTACATAAATGGAGAGATAAATGTTTTACAAAGACTTCACATGCTGGTTCTAAACTTTTTATGGAGGAGCAAAAGGCCCAAGAATAATTAAAATATTTTTGAAGAAAATAAAGTGAAAGCATATACCCCACCAATTATTAAGATTATTAGAATATTAAAACTAAACAAGTGTGGAATTGGTGCAAGAATTAAAAAAGGAGGGTGATTGACCAATGGAACAGAAGGACTATACTCAGACTCACATGTATATAGAAATTTTACATGTGACATGGAAGATTCTAAGGACATGAGGGGAGCTGTTTAGTGCATAGGTCTAGGGCAATTGGTTATCCTAACAAAAAAGAAACAAACCAAAACACCCCAAACCATTTCCATCGAATTAATTCCAACTCATAGCAACCCTGGAAGAACAGAGTAGAACTGACCCATAGTGGGTTTTCAAGGCTGTAAATCCAAGGCAGATTATCATGGCGGCTGTGGCTCAAATCACCGACCTTTCCATTAGCAGCCAAGTGCTTTCACCATTGCACCACTAGGGCTCCAAAAGAAACAAAACTGGATCCCTATATGATACCATATCAAAATTTTATTCCAAATAGATTACAAATTTAAATGTGAAAGAACAAATTTTAAAACGTTCTCAAGGAAACAGGGTAATATGTTTGCACCTTGAGCTACAGAAGGATTTCTTAAATAAAAGTGTTAACCCTAAAAGAAGAGATTAATAAATTTTGTCACATTATACATTTTCACCAAAAAAAAAACTAGTAAAAGATATTTTCAACACATATATACCAAAGAGGGTTTTGGTGTCAAGAAGTTATAAAGAACAGCTAAAAGCAAAAAGAATACAAACATTAGTAAAACGGGCAATGTTTTCTTTCATTCCTCACAGAAAAGTAAACACAAATGGAGAATAAATGCATGAAAACATATTCAAACTTACTGGTAATCAGGAAAGTAAAAATTATGACTGTAGTGAAATATATTAAACCTATTAGATTGGCCAAAATGAGAAATTTGAAGATACCTTGTGTTAATAAGAACATAATCAGAAGGGATGCTTATACACTATCAATAGACGTGTAAATTGGTACAACTATTTTAGAAAATAATTTGGTATATCTTGTAAAGTCGAACATTAGCACATTAATGACATAACAATTGTATTCCTAGGAATATACCCTAGCTCCCATAACAAAGTTCATAGGAAAAAAATAACAAAACCAAAATTAGTCCAAATATCCACTTGTCATTGTTGTTAGGTGCCGTCGAGTCAATTCCAACTCACAGCAACCTCATGTGACAGAGTAGAACTTCCCCATAGGGTTTCCTACGCTGTAATCTTTACGGGAGCAGATCTCCAGGTCTTTTATCCCACAGAGCAGCTGGTGGGTTCGAACTGCCAACCTTTCAGTTAGTAGCTGAATGCTTAGCTCCTTAAATACCCACTTATAGGATATAAATATAAAAACTGTAATATTAACTCACTGGAATATTACACAACAGTGAAAACGTATGTGCTACAACTACAAGCAAAAAAAGATGACTCTTAGAAACATAATATTCAGTGAACTAAGAAAATCATGAAAGACTAATATACAATATGAAGCCATTTTTACAAAATCAAAAAGAAGCAAAACCAAACAATGTCTTGTTTAGGAAAATATACATATATGTAACTATTTCTTTAAGAATATGGAAAGAACTGTCAAATACAAAATTTATGGTATTGGCTACCTCTTGGTGAAAAGCAGAGAAATGAAATAAAGACTGCGAGCACAGGTCATACAAAAGTACTGAACAAACTTTAGCTCTTAAATCTGGTAGTGATTCATGGCTGCCCATTTTAGTGTTTTGCTTTATAATTTTATTGTAAATTATACAGGTTACATATATATTGTTTTGTATGGATCAAATATTATATAATAAAACACTTTAATTAAATACATCAAACTTTGTACAAAACCTGATATTTGGTATCCAGCAAATAAATACCAATTCTTATTATTCTGTAAAATTCAAAGAAGCAGATTCAAATAGTAACAACTGTAATTAAGACAACCAATCAAAATTATTAAAATTTAAAACAAGAGGAAAACAATCTTAAAAAATTTATTTTAAATAATTCAGTAAGCAATGATATAAGCTAAATTTAATTTACAAAATAACTTACCTAATGTGTCACATTTCTCTCTGGCTCCACAAATGTCTTCCCTTAAAACAAAAGGTTTATTTTGAAGCATTTTTAGAAAATATTTTTGTAATATGTCAAACAATGATTTAAAAAAAGCTTTAACTATGACATGACTATTATCACAAACCAGCTTCAAAACTGCAGTTCTTATTAAACTCTCAATAAGGTTAAGTTAGAATAATGCACCATTTGTGTACATCAATAAGCAATAAGTGTTAGATAGAAGTCATTGTTGTAAATAGTTGAAATATACATCAAGTTTAATAAAAAGCTTTCTGAGTGTATTGTGCATTTCTCTACTATTCATTACACAATATATGTAATATAAGTACTCTTTTTCTTAATGATTCAATGTTATTATAAACAACCTATTATTCTCTCTGAAAAATGATGTTCTCAGACTTTACCAAGTTCTTCATTTCTTTTTTTTTTTTTTGCTTCTGCATTGATTAGCCCCTGACCATTCAATTGCACAGATCTCTTCTTTTTCCTTGTGGTCTCCTCTTATGGCCCTTTTCTCTCCCATCTTTAACCTGTTATAGTCAATCTTTGCTGCTTGGACTCTAACTACAACCCAAGGCAAAACTAAAGATGGATGGTACAGTATTATCTATAAAAGTAAGTCAACTCTGCTTTAGTTTGGAAAAGAGACAAAGTACATGAACCACATGTTAGCTATTTTACATGGGCTAAAGGCTTTCATTTCAGGGTTCTGGAAACCTGAGATTTCTCTGAGTCTGACCTCTAAATGAAAGATGCATTTACTTTGGTCAAGCAAAAAGTAAATAAATAAGTAACAAACTAGAATCTAAATATTGTGGTAGCATCAGTGTTGCTGATACAAAGGTTTGAATTAACAATGTATAGTCGTGCTTGTAAAATGGATGTTTATTTTATAATAGCAGAATCTGTTTTCACATAAACAATTAGGGTTGAGAACAATCCTCGAAAAAGCAGCCTGGAAATTAAGACATGCACTGAGCATCAAAACAAGGAACAGATAGTTTAAGTAGTAGAGGGAATCCAAAAACATGAGCAACCAAAGAAAAAGGCTTTTCTTCCCAAGCCATTGGAAGATAAAGCGGAGAATGAACAAAATTCGCTCTCGGTTCCATAACCATGTTCCTTTCCAGGTATTATTCCTGATTCTCTCATTCTGTCACTAATATGATAAAAAGAAAAAAGATTATTTTGCTTAGGTCAATTCATTGCCTTGCAACCTGACGTTGCTGATTTCCTAAGGAACCGACTAGTAATCTGCTCTGAAAGAACAGAAGAATGTTTTCACACAATAGTTTATCTTGTAATAAAAGTACTCATAGAGTATTTCCATGTATTATCGATAGTTAAGGTAACAAGAAGTATCAGTGGCTATATAGGAGAGAAAAGGTAAATAACTGCAGTTGGAAGGATAATTTCTACAACTATACCTAGTGATGAGAACAGCAGTATCATGGTGGGAAGGGTGGGCATCATCAATCACGTTCTGAGTTTGTTGCCATAAACAAAAGTTGCGTAAAGTGGTAGCTGCATTAAAACTGATGACTGGTCCTTCCTACACAAAAAATAAGCAATTCGATATTATGTCAAAACACTCACAGCCTCTTTTCCTCCAAGTTTAACAACATCAGTAGAATTTATCAAGCAGCATATTCATAGACAAAGAAGTGACATATCTCTCCTTCATATATTTACTATCCAAACATATTTTAGCAATACCTAAAACATTATGATCAAAACTGAACTCTAATTAGATCTTCTCTATGTAACCACCCAATATTTAGGATTAACAGACTTTTAAAAATTGTCATAGTTTAAATCCTTCAATATTAGGATTATAAAATACTTGCATGTTTTTAATCTTAAGTTATTAATTTTTCTTACTTCCTGTGCTCAGTTAAACTCTTTATTGTCGTCCATTTATACTTACTTCCATTTATTTCCAGTGTAATAGAAAAAGGTTAATTTTCTCCTTTTCAAATCAAGTTTTCTAAAGTAAATTTTAAAAATGTCTTTTTCTAATAAGAGTTTTGTGATCTAAACATATTCCCACTAATTTTAGACCTATTTCTTACCTGCTCATTGTGGATTACAACTAATTTTACAATTACTATATTTATAAGATTTCCAATACTTGAGTCCTTATAGATTGCTGCAACCTGCAAGGGAAATAATATAGGATTACATGCCTAAAATGAATATTTCTTTTCAAACGTTCACTGAAATCAGTCCTAAAGCATCAATTCTCCAACTTAGCTGCACACTGGAATCTGCTGAGTAATTTTTTAAAATCCTAAATGCTCAGGCCACTTCCCTTACAAATTAAATCAGAAACCCTGGAGTCAGAACACAGGCATCAGTATTTTTTAAAATACTCAAGTATTTTTTGTTTCCAATGTAAAGTGAAGTGTGAGAATGAGTATCCTGGATCTTACTACTCAAAGACTTGTCCATGGACCAGCAGCATCCATATCACCTGGATCTGGTTAAGCAATGCAGAATCTCAGGCCCCACCTGGACTTAGTGAATCAGAATCTGCATTTTAACAAGGTCCCCAAGATTTGAATGTACATTAGTGTACACATGAAGTTTACATTTTGCTACAGAGACCAGTAGCAGAGCCTCCACTTCATCAGCCAATGCCGCCTCAACACAAAGTCTAACATGATCGTGGCCAATGCTTTTTGTGCCAGAGAACCACCAGAACCAGAGCCAAAGGCATCTCTGAAGCTACTGACACTGCAGGGTCAGCATGGACATAAATACAAATTCCAGCACTTTACTGCTGTTTTAGCTGCAGAGCCACAGATACTTACATGTTTGTCATCTCTACCTGCAGTGATGCCTTTTGCTCTGCTGGTAGCATGTTTTGACAAAAGTGATAGTAGACCCAGTGGGGTTGATGGTAACTTCAGTTAAGACAGGGACAGTCAGATGATTGACAATTTCAAGTAGGTCTGTTAGCACTGCAATATCGTCCACTTCAAAGTGGGAACTATGGAAATTTATAGTTCAATTTATAAATATTCTTTTTACATGCAGTTTTTTAAAAATGTCTACTTTAGAAAACAAAGTATACTCATATTTGTGACTTCAGAGTTACCTTTTGATCCTATGAGTTTAAAAGTAGATGTTTTCTAAGTCAATTTACAAGGTAGAGCAAATAATGCATCACCAATGTATGGGCAAAGGCTCTTTTCCCCCTAAAAATGGAAAACACTTCTGAACACTTCTGTGGAGGAGAACATGCACTCCCAATACTCCAAGAAAAAAGAGCTTAAACATTATGAAGTGTCTAAATGGCTAATTACCATACTCATATCCCAAAGATATTGACTATGCAATGACAACCTGGGTGTTATTAGCTATAAAATATACAACCACAAACACTCAAAACCAAAAAAAATATTTAGAGCTTCAGAAGGAAACAGATGTAACAGCTTTATTGGAAAGTGATCTCTAGCTGGAATTTGGAAACATGTTACCAGTGTTTTGAAAGTATATTTTAAAATATATTATTCCACCAAATTGAATCCACAATCAACACCATGGAAGTAGCAGTCAAGAAATCAAAAGACGCATTGCATTGGGCAAATCTGCTGCAAAAGACCTCTTTAAAGTTTTGAAAAGCAAAGACGTCACCTTGAAGACTAAGGTGTGCCTGACCCAAGCCATGGTGTTTTCAATCACTTCATATGCTCGTGAAAGCTGGATGATGAAATGACACCTTTGAATTGTGGTGCTGGAGAGGAATATTGAATATATCATGGACTGCCAAAAAAATGAACAAATCTGTCTCAGAAGAACTACAACCAGAATGCTCCTTAGAAGCAAGGATGACAAGACTATGTCTCACATACTTTGGACATGTTATCAGGAGGGATCAGTCCCTGGAGAAGGACATCATGCCTGGTAAAGTAGAGGGCCAGTGAAAAAGAGGAAGACCCTCAACAAGATGGAGTGACACAGTGGCTGCAACAATGGGTTCAAGCATAATGACTGTAAGGATGGCACAGGACCAGGCAGTGTTTCATTCTATTGTACGTAGGGTTGCTATGAGTCAGAACCAACTTGACGGTACCTAACAACAATAACATTCCACCAAAGTTTCCTTAAAAGGTAATTTTAGGGAAAAGGTAGTTAAAATAATTGTTATGTAAGATGGGAGGTGGTGGCAGGGCCAAGATGGCGGAATAGTCGAATGCTTCCTGTGATCCCTCTTACAACAAAGACCCGAAAAAACAAGTGAATCAATTATATATGACAATCTAGGAGCCCTGAACATCATAGACAAAGTTGAGGAATTGGACTCAGCGGCAGGGAGAGGGAGAGATGTTTCAGAAGCAGTGAGGCGTTGCCAGACCTGACCTGGCCAGCATTGGCACCCTGCAGGCTGGATCAGCTAGCACACAATGGTGTGAGGCAAGCAGTGGTGCTTGGGATGCGTTTTCCACATCAAAAGAGACTAAGCGGCGGAGAGTCTGCTCAAGCCTCCGGAATCAGTGAGAAATGGTACTCAATCAGTGAAAGATAAGCACAAGCATCTAACCTATTGCACAGATAAAAAAAAAAAATTAAAAAAAACTTCTGGGAAGTACCTCTCTCCCATTTACCTGCCCCCTTCCTGCTCTGCTCCAGGTCTGCTCCAGCCTCAGCAACTGCTGCACCCCCTGGGCCAGAAGTAGGGCCCATCAAGCACCCTGAGCCATTCTCCCAGCTTTGGAGAGGGAACAAATTAACAAACAGGAAAAAAATAATTTGCCAGCTCCCCTAAGCCAGGAACTCAGGGCAGGCACAGCTCCTTTGCCTACGCACAGGCATAAGGGGTCCACAGGCTTTGAATGCCTTTCACCCCTGCATAGACCTGTATGGGCCCATTGCAACAGCGTAGGCCCTCATTAGCACACTACAACAGGGTATGTACCTGAAGCCTATTTTCAACTGTATCAGCTATAAGGTGGAGTGGCAGATTCGTGACATATGACACCATCCTGCACATTAAGCAGGATCCTTACCTACCCACATCAGAGGCCTAAGGACTGGTGGCTCCACCCATACCACCTAGCCATATGCAATAGAGGTCCAAGAATAAGTGGTGACTTCTAGTTCTTAGAGCCGATAGCATTGGGTGCCCATAGTCTGGATGCAAAACCACCTACCCATGTGCTCTAGGGAACAGGGACGCGCCTTCCATCCAGACACTCAGGAGCAGCCGTCAGCCCCCTGCCTTGATGAGCTCACAACTCCCTAGTGCAACCAGGTATCTGTGCCTACTCCAATCACTCTGTCCATCTAGAACTGTAGATGAAAGCCTGTACCATACTCTCGGTAACTGAGGACCTGGACACCTGAGCTGAAACCAGGTCCTCAGTCTGGATTCAGAAAAGTAAATGGACTCCTGGGCTCACATACCTAGTAACAGCTCTAGCCACCTGGAGGCAGGACGTGAGAGCTTCAAAGATGTCAATAATCAAACTAGCTCACATGACCAGCCTATTTGGGCATATCAAAACAAAATAAAACAAGAAGCTAGGACACAGTAAGCAAACATAAAATAAATAAATATAATAACTTATTGATGACTCGGAGACAACAGTCAATATCAAATCACATAAAGAGGCAGATCATGATGGCTTTAGCAAGCCACCAAAACAAAGAATCAAGAAATATTCCGGAGGAAGAGAACTTATTGGAATTACTGGAGGTAGAACTCAAAAGACTAATATACAGAACTCTTTAAGAAATCAGGAAGGAGATCAGGCAAAACACAGAACATGCCAAGGAACATACAGACAAAGCAACAAAGGAACTTAAGAAGGTTATACAAGAGCATAATGACACATTTAACAAGCTGCAAGAATTCATAGAGAGACAGGAAACAGAAATCCAAAAGATTAACAGTAAAATTTCAGAATTAGACAACTCAACAGAAAGTCATAGGAGCAGAATTGAGGCAATGGAAGTCAGAATTATTGAGACTGAAGATAAAGCACTTGACACCAACTTATTTGAGAAAGATGGGAAGTGGTTACAGTGAAACCTGTGACAGCTGGAACTCAACAGGACTGCCTTGTTTTTTTGTGTCTCACAAGTTTTCTGCCTTTGACATGGTGCAGTCTTACCACTTTTCTATTGCTAGTTTTAGTGGAAAATATTTGAGCTTTCCTTCTGACAGGTTTCTGCCTTACACAAGTTCTAGTTTTCACAAGTTTTACTGTATAAAGCATAGACCTTTAAATTAAACAGACCCAGGTTCAAATTCTAACTTCCATTTGTTGATAACAATACCTACTTATCTGGTTCCTCAGGAGCCCTGGTGGCATCGTGACTAAAGCGTTTGGCTGCCAATTGAAGGGTCGGCGACTGGAAACTACCAGCCACTCTGCAGGAGAAAGATATGGCCATCTGCTTCCATAAAGATTATACCCTTGGATACCCTATGGGGCAGTTCTACTCTGTCCTACAGGGTTGCTATGAGTCAGAATTGACTTGATGGCAATGGGTCTTTTTAATCTGTCTCCTATAGGGATTAAACAGTGTACAGAAAGCATTTAGAACAGAGCCTAGGTCATAGAGATCAATCATACCCCTTGCCTTTGAGTGGATTCTGACTCACAGTGACCCTATAGGACAGAGTAGAACTGCCCCATAGGGTTTCCAAGGCTATAAATCTTTATGGAAGCAGATGGCCACATCTTTCTCCCACGGAGTGGCTGGTACATTGGAACCATCAAACGCGGTTAGCAGCTAAGCACTTAACCACTGTGCCACCAATGATCCTTAAATCAATCATAGCAGCTATTATTATTTTGTTATATTATTATTACAGCTTATAAAACTTTTTCAGAAGAAAAGGCATATGTTACATATAATTCCTGTTCCACTATATGTGCTTCAAATTATTCATCATGGTAAGCTCAAATTGAAAGCAAAGGATCCAAGAGCATCACTGTTTCATTTTTTCTTTCAATATTTATTGAATATTTACTACCTATGAGACACTGTGTTCCTTACTAGATATACAGAGATGAATAAACTACCCTCATAAAACTCAGTCTCCTGGGGTTAAAAGACACAAAAACAGAGGGTTCAATTTAAATAATTCTACCCCCTCCAAAAAAGAACAAACAACTCAGGTTGATACTTTGTTTTTATAATAAAAAGATACATTTCATTGAGTCATTAAGAATGTCCTCTACTAATTTTTCTGTCTGCACATCCAGTTGTTTTATTTATTGATCTTTATATTGTATGTACTCATACACAATATATATGCTTTTTACTACATTTAGATGTTTAACGGTGATGTGACTAAATAACTTTATTCAATAAAGCTGAATTGTTATTCAGGCAGATGAATAGCCACCAGGCCAACTTGTTTCTCAGAGACTTTTCCAATCATCATGTAGTATGTGTTTCTCTAATCACTAAAATACCACCCCATATTAGATTGCCAAGATGCAGGGTACTGTTTGCTACTTCTTCCTAACTCAAAAAAAAAAAGAAAAAAAAGCACTGAAACAAAAAATAATATTTTTGAATACTTACTGTGTTCTAGGTCTTTTCTAAGTTTAAATATATTAATTCATTTAATTTCATAATAAATCCTACAAGATATGAATTAGTACTGTGCCCATCTTACAGATAAGAAAACTAAGGTACAAAGAAAGTAAGTAACACACTGAAGGTTAGACAGCTGGTAAGCAGCAAATTACAATTTACGGCCTAGGCAGTTTGTCTTCAGAGCTCTAATTACTTTATCTGACTTTATGGAATTTCCATCATTCTTCACTAAGTTCTTGCCATTTAGCAATCTGTACAAAAATTATTTTGAAACCCTGCTGCAGGTAGTCCTCCAACCCCTTGATGTCCTGCTGTGGTCACTTGACCATGGCCTTGAAGAAATCCTATGTAGTCAGGAGACCGGGCTTTAGTTCTAGCTCCAGTACTAGTTACAAGCCAGTTGATTAACCTTGGAATACGAATTTATCTATTCTTAGTCTCAGTTTCTGCAACTGCATTAAACCTGCTGCCATCGAGTCGATTCCAACTCATAGTGACCCTACAGGACAGACTAGAACTGCCCCATAGCGTTTCCAAGAAGCGGCTGGTGGATTCAAACTGTGGACCTTTTGGTTAGCAGCCGAGCTCTTAACCACTGCACCACCAGGGCTCTGAATACCCTTGGTCAGAGTGTCCTCATGTATTGAATTGGTATTAACTAGGTGCTTTTTTCTGACAGTGGGATGAGGAGGATATTGGTTTTAAAGAACAAAAATCCTTCCTCAGTTTAGGAAATACTGAGTTAAAAAGAGTTAAATAGGTATATTCACAGAGCCTTGAATAGACTTATACAGTAAAACTTGCAAAAGCCCGAACCTATGTAAGGTGAAAACCTGTCAGAGAAGGAAAATTAAAATATTTTCCACTAAAATGAGTGATAGAAAAGAGTGCACTCTGCTAAAGACAGAAAACTCGCAGGACCTGGAAAAATAAGGCAGTCACGTCGAGTTCTGGCTCTAAAAGGTTTCACCGTATATATTAAAATCTATAAGAAAGGGGTATTTTATGCAGTATTTTACATAATCATTTGGACAGAGTCATTTCTTTTTTTACCCCAGGACATACCACTGAACTGGTATTCCATTCCATAGACTATATCTTAGGAAATGCTAGATCAAATTTGTAAGCCATCTTCCTGTCCTATAATGCCCTATTTTTATATTTTACTGTAATCACTATATTTTAGAGTGCTATGTATTAGAATTTTTATTGATTTGATTAAAATTTACTTAATCTTTTATTCTTTAAATGTTTGTTTCCCAGCTAAATCCTCTGTACAAGCCTCATAAATAGTAAAAATAGTAAACATTACTAGATGGATATTTCACAAAAAGTAAAGAAGTAGTATGAATCATATTGTTTAAATTATGTCTCTATATAGGAAATATACCAGGAAAATTATACTTCTTTCAAAGTATGAAACAAATTAATATCACTGTTAACTTACTAATCATTTTGAAAATAAGTTCTATGTAGAACTAGAGCAAACATATATGGCATGTTTAGAGGGCCCCTTTATTAAGAAGTACAAAGTCATGTATATAAAAGAAATGCTTTAACAAAGAAGTGGAGATTTTGTTTACAAAGATCACTACCCATTACTTGTTCAGAGAAATCTTTTTGCTTTTAAGTAAGAAAATAATGTTTGACATATGTGCAAAATAAATATGTGCAAAGAATTAAGAATAAGCAGAGCACTGAGCAAAAGAAAGGGTAACAGAAATTATTATCTTAACATATGAAAGTCTATCATTAGTTTTTATTTTAGTGTGCTTTAAAAATCTTCCCCATCCTGAATAACATCAGGTGCTAATTAAAATCAGTAACAGCAACTCAAAAAATTAGGAGCAATTATATAAATTCAATGTAAAGCAAGGAAGGGTTTTTAGAGATAAAGTGCCTCTAATAATAGTAATTACGTTTTAACAAACAGGACTAATTCTTCAGGATCACATGATGTCCCTTAACTTGACATTATAATATTCACATTATTTGGTAGAAATTTAATCAAGTCAAACCTTCCTAAACACAATGGAGTGTGGAGGTATCTGGTATATTCTAAATATTTCCAAGTTTAAATTATTACTATAAATCACTAAGTAGCAAAATAAACATGCAGAATAAAATAACTGCTCTAGTTTATATATTTTTTGGTAGTTTTAATAATCTATATGGAAATGCCATTTTAACCTGAGGCTGTCATCCAAATCGCTAAGGATGAAAACTATAGAATAGCAGACAATTGAACATCTCTGCTCGTTTGACACACTTACTTCATTATACATACCATACACTACCATTGTGCTTTTCCTCACTGATTATAAGATTAATTATAGAAATCCTTGAAAAAATAGAGATCGTCAAGCTATTTTTACATTATTATAGTTCTCTAAAAAAGGATTAAGTCACACATTATTTTTGTATCACTGCACTCAGACATTTTATTAAACTATTGAAAACAAAGAAACATCTCGAGAAGATAGCACAATTGTTTACTTTGTTCAGAGAGGTAAAGGTAGATAATCCTCTCTCCAAATATGTGTATATAATCCATTTGCTCATTGCTGAGAGCATTCAGCTATTTTCCCCATCATATCCAGAGCTCAACATACAAAAACACTTTTCGATCATATTCAAGTCTAAATCACATTTTCTTGACTTTTTCCTATATTACTATGACCAAGGACATTATTAATATTATCCAAGAGCATTACCAATATTATAAGTGTCTGTGTTTTAATAAATGCAGTTAATGCATACTAAAAAATTAGGGAAAAAAAACCCGCAAAACGTGAATGGCTCCTTCCATTTCTCATCAACTGGAAACATCTGGGGACACTTATAGGGAGACAGCATTCCTCTTAACCTCATTAGAGTAATTTTGGAAATGGACTTTACAAGTGGAGATAAAACATGTTGTACTAGACTTAATGCTCTCTAAGCAGTGTGACTAACTGTCCCAGTTTGCCCAAGACTGAGGGGTTTCTGGGGACTTTAATACTAAGATGAGGAAAGGGACAAGCCAGTTGGACTTTGTCACTTTATCTCCAAGTTTCCTTTCACTTTTAGCATTTTTTATATCCATCAATACAGCTGTGATCACTGCTTTGGTCACCAAGAACTATATAGCTATACAATCATAAAGTCTGCTGGCTTAACTTCTATCCTCATCTGAACAGTCTTTCAATTATTGAGAAGAACCGAATGAAGAAAGCACTAAACCCAGGTAATTTAGAAGTCATCTGAAGTGTGACCTCTGAGGGTGAAAGAAAGCATATATAAAGACAAAAACTCCCTAAAAGGAGAGACCTTCCTCTCCTAAATTTTTCCTCCTGCCCCATCTACATTTGCAATGCTCTCCTCTTCCTCAACTTCTGCAGTAGCTATCTCCCTGTGAATGGAAGTTTAATGCAATTCAGCTGAACGCATCTACAAATGTGTCTTCTTCAACTAAAATTTACTCTCCTCCTAGTGGGACGAAAAATATAGGAACTGATATGAATATGCATTGGTGTGTTGTTTCCAGTAGTCTCAGAAGCAAGTTTGTTTTCCGTGAAGTTGAAAGGTCTGCTTTGCCCTCGTTGAACTTACTAACTTTGGCTTTAAAGCTCCCATGGACAACTTAAGTTACACCTCAAGGTATGTCACAACACCCTCCAAACAGTGACGATACTAATTGATTTTTATTTAGAGTACAGATAATAAAATGTTTCTGAGGGTGGATTCGTCAACAAAATTGCAGCTATTCCAAGCACACCCTGTGTGCTTTTACTCCTAGTTAGAATTTCCGAAGCACCAATATCCGAGTTATCTGTCATTTACGAGGCTTTAAAAAACCTACTGCATTTATAAAACCTAACATTTTCCTTTCGTCTCACCCAAATTTTTTTAATAAATGTCATCTCCTTTAACCATTTTCAACTGCAAAGTTTCCTCCACAGTGTTCCCTATAACTGATACAATTTCCTACCGCCCCAGACTGACATCCTCCACTTCAATGTTCTCATTAGAATCCCTTCCTAACAAACACGACACATCTAGATAATTGCATCATTCCTCATTCAAATTCAGGAGAAGCATTTCCTGAATTTAATTAAGAAAAAATTTAAAAAAAAAAAAAACATCAGGATGAATTTCTATCCATAGCTCTGTGGTCATTTTAAAAATTCAATTTAGAATACAAAATGAGTGTATTATACAAATTTCAGACAGCCTTTTTGGATTTTCTCTGGTTTTTGTCTATCACAATGTCATGCATTGTGAAAGAAATATTCCTTTTACTTTAGCCATCCATCCATCCATCCATCCATCCTTCATATAAACATTTGTTGAGTGCCCACTTCATGCCAGGTACAGTGTTCAGACAACACAGACCATGTATTCTTAGAACTTATAATCATAAAAATTAAAGGCATGCATCATGCATACAGAAAATGACTTGCTTTTAGGACCTGAAAGTCACAATGAACTTAACTGGGAATTTCTAGCTAAGGGAAATTGACAAAGTCCTATAGATATGTCCTGGCCAACTTTTTTAACCAAGTGGGCCTGAAATCCAGATATGTAAACACAGGTACTTCCAGCCATGAGATATTTCCAAATAACTCGAATTTGTGTAAATAGATGACCATATAATTCCTCAACTAAACCAGGATAATTCTGTGGGTAAAATGAGGTGCTTTTAGAAATTACTCACAAACAGCAGACTAAATCTGAGTTCTTCACTAGCACTAGAATTCAGTTCCATGGATAACAGTACCCTCACTATTTGACAGAGATACTAACATCAGATCAAAGACTCTTAGAGCTCCTGTGAGCTTTCATCCCGAATTTGCCAAGACACTCAATTAGCAATATCCTATCACTGTATCTCCAAAAACGTACTTACAACATAAAAGATCATCTGTCTCAATTTCTGATCTGGAAAATAGCAGCAGTAGTAAAAATAGCACCCTGCTACAGAAATAGGGTAAAGTTTAAAGTTCAGATTCAAAGGGCAAAAGATCAATGTGACTAGTATCGTCTTCCCTGTCACTAGAGGGCAGAAGCCATTCATGTGATGAAGTAAAGGATAATTCATGCTCTAGTAGTGGTTTTGCAGTTATTAAAGTGTTTGAGAAAGTTGTCCAAGTAACAGAATAGGACACTTACTGTACATTTATCTAAACTAAATTTCAGTAGAGCATTATTTTTGTCTTAAACCTAGATATGATTTGCTTACATCTAGATTTTGAGAAAAACATTTTTTAAAAATAAAATGTGAAAAAGTTAATTTAAACGTTTTAGGAAACAGAAAAGCCATGTTAAGTTTACTTACAATTGACATTAGAGTTAGTATGTAGTGCTGTAAATTCTGTCCATGATGGCGAACCATTTTAGCATCAGCTGTAACCATAACTTCCACATATCTTGGATATGATAAAAAACGTTTTTTCCTGGAATGTAACTGACTTGTTTCATCCTCCAGTGATACATTTTTTGAAGGGTATTGTAAAATTGTTTCCTTATTGATATTAACATCTTCATTCATGCTGCTATAGTTATGAAAGGGTAAAGTGATTTTCTTTATTTGACTTTCTGGGGAAAAAATAAGAATATAATGTAGAGTCATTAAATTGAATGTGACTAAAAATACTGCAAAAATTGCATAGTCAAAAATATTTAATACTCACACATTTTCTTCCAATGTGAAACAATAGAAGAATAAAAAGAAATTATTATTTAAAACAGTGTAGTACATCAACTGCACTAAACCAAAGCTAAGAAGTTTCCTGAATACAATTAAACACTTTGAGGGACAGAGTAGCAGGGGTAGGGGTCTGGGGACCATGCTTTCAGGGGACATCTAGGTCAGCTGGCATACAAAGTTTATTAAGAAAATGTTCTGCATCCTACTTTGGTGAATGGCATCTGGGGTCTTAAAAGCTTGT
>NW_004444059.1:5197126-5207548 GCF_000243295.1 Trichechus manatus latirostris | reverse complement strand
GCCATCTAAGATGCATCAACTGGTCCCAACCACCTGGAGTAAAGGTGAATGAAGAACACCAAAGACACAAGGGAAGTATTAGCCCAAGAGACAGAAAGGGCCACATAAACCAGAGACTTCATCAGCCTGAGACCAGAAGAACTAGATGGTTCCTAGCTACACCAATGACCGCCCTGACATGGAACACAACAGAGAGTCCCGGATGGAGCAGAAGAAAGGTGGGGTGCAGAACACAAATTCTAGTAAAAGGTCAGACTTAATGGTCTGACTGAGACTGGAGGAATCCCTGAAAGCATGGCCCCCGAACTCTCTGTCAGCCTAGAACTAAAACAATTTCCAAAGCCAACTCTTCAGAAAAAGATTGGACTGGACTGTGGGACATAAAATGATACCCGTGAGGAGTGTGCCTCTTAGCTCAAGTAGATACATGAGACTAAACGGGCAGCTTCTGTCCGGAGGTAAGATTAGAAAACAGAGAGGGTTAGGAGCAGGTTTAATGGACATGGGAAATCATGGGCGGAAAGGAGGAGTGTGCTGTAACAATATAGGGAGAGCAATTAGGGTCACATAACAATGTATATATAAATGTTTGTATAACAGACTAACTTGAATTGTAAACTTTCACTTAAACTACAACAATAAATAAATAAAACAGTGTACTAAGCATTATCACAAGTATTATCATTCACGGCAATGAAAAGCTTGCAAAATGTTTACATTTTCATACACTGCACTAACAAAACTATATCTAAGTCTTATTTTAACAGATACAACTATTCAAAATCATTTATTAAGCATTAAGTAGAAAACAAAAATGAATCAAGGAGTCCCTGTGCTCTTTTAAGTATGTAAATTAAGTCTTCAAGCCACTGATGGCATTTAATCTCATTAAAGAGTAATGGCATTTTGTAGTGTGAAACTTCATACAATATAAAACAAAACAAATTGTTGTTAAGCAACATGAAAAAGCATGAAGACTACCAGAAAATTAATTCATGTAATAATAGGTGGCTTTTCAAAACCAGAAAACCAAAATGTTGACATACAATTTTATAATACTGAGTATGTAAAATGCCTAATTACTTTTATTATGCTTGCTTACATATCAATACCACATTAAAAATTACTGAATGTTAGAAATTATTACAGCAACTATTTTTAACTCCTATGTATTTATAGGGGAGCCCTGGTGGTGCAGTGGTTAAGAGTTCCACTGCTAACCTAAAGGTCAGCAGTTCAAATCCACCAGCCGCTCTTTTGAAACCCTATGGGGCAGTTCTACTCTGTCCCATAGGGTTGCTATGAGTTGGAATGGACTCATCGGCAACAGGTTTGGTTTTTTTTGGTTATGTATTTATAGAAACAATTTCTGAATCCTTATTTGTGCTAGTGAAAAACAATATTTTCTGAGAAAAATAATTTATTTAATTTTAAATAAGCTGTCATCTTATAGTTGTAAGAAAGAAACAGAAGCTCTTAAATATTAGGCTTCCACAGATGAACTTTTTTTCTAATTCTTAAAACCACCCTATCTTTTAATATTACTATGCTCTTAGAATTTAAAATTTATCTCAGTGGAGGATTTTGCAAATTTGTCAAACTGAGTACACAGTTCTAAAACCTTTTCCTACCATGTTCCTTCTAGAGCGACTCAATCACTAAAACAACGATGACCACTTATTGGACCCTGGAGAAGATCCCAGATGTATCTGATATATCCAAATCCCACAGTCATCAGGAAGGAGGTAAATATTCATACATTGATTTATTTACTTGTTCATGCATACTATTCATTCAAAATAAATAATTAGTGGGCACCTACTGTATGTCAGGAAATGTTAGAAACTGAGGAGCAAATAGCATCTCATAAAGCTTACGTACTAGTGGAAGAGACAAAAACATAAATGAACACACATTTAAGAATAAAATTTCAAGTAACTTCAAATACTTCAATAAAAATTTATCCAAGAGACACGCACACACACAAAAAAAGTGACTCGACCTATCAGAAATGCTAAATTAAAAAGACTGATAATACCAAGTGTTGGCAAGGATGTGGAACAACTAGAACTTTCCTACTTTGCTGGTAGGAATGTAAAGTGGTACAATCACATTGGAAAACTATCTAGCAATTTCTAATAAAGTTAAATATGCATCTACTCTATGACCCTGCAATTCCACTCCAGATATATACCCATGAGAAATAAAAACACATGTCCACAAAAAGACTTGTATGAGAATATTTGCAGCAGTTTTATTTGTAATAGCCAAAACCTAGAAAAAATCCCAATGTCCATCCACAAGAGAAAGCAAGGGAGAAATGAACACCAAGCTGCATGAAGAGATGCTTTCTCTGCCAGCATGCAGCATCCTGCTCTGAGAGAAGCTGGCTGTATTGGATGATGTGGTAGCACTGGATGTGGTTTGCAGCATGGGACTACAGGCAGCCCCTTGCCTGAGAAGAAAAATGTCTTCTTCCACACTCCTCAAAAGAAAGCTATTCACTTGTCAAACTATTTACAGCTGGTCCCAAGAGAAAAACAAATCACATTTTTTCTTCCACTATCTGCCTGAAAATCTCTCAAAGTCTGACCAGCATGTATCTCACTGTCTAACAATATAATTGTAAAAAGAACACAATCCAATTAAGGAAATACTGTGGCTTGCAGGAGTCAGACTGGTAGAGAGTAATCTAGAACAGATGGTTCTTGAGCAGGCAAAAATAATGAAAGAAACAGACAAGAACTCTAACTTAGCTATAATGAAAATACTGAAGAAGGTAACGCTACAGCAAGAAATATCATACATAGTACCATTAATCTGAAATACAAATAATAACTCCTAACACATATATCACTTACTAAAATCCAGGTAATAGTCTGGTAACTTTATTCATATTAACTCATTTGATTCTCACAAAAACTATTTGAGATAGGTACTATTGTTAATTCCATTTTAAAGATAGGGAATCTACAACATAGTTAAAGAAGTCACACACACAGTTAATAAGTTATGAAGCTGGAAATAGAAACAATAAAAGGAATAAAACTAAATCTATAATAAAGGTGAATGGGTTAAAATTGCCTATCAAAAACGAAAGCTTTTAAAGAACTGGGTTAATAAACAAAATACAGCCGTATGTTAACTAAAACGTAGCATGGTTCGGATTCAAATATTGGAGATAGAGCTCAAGAGTCACCATTTTTAATCACTAAAGAACATTGCTTGATAAGAGCAAAGGAAAAAAAAGCAAGAGGACAATAACTACAAATACAGTTTTATCACTATAGATCTCAATAATGTAATCTTTATAGTAACTGAAATAATTGTAAAAGAATATTATACACAGCTCTATGGAAAAATAATTGAATAATTTAGAAGAAGTATATAATTTCATACTTCATCAATACACAATAGTATGAATGAATCTTGTCAATATGATAGTTAAAAGAAAAAAGTGACAAAAACTATATATGTAATTTTTTATGTAACTAAAAACAAATTCTTTTACAAATACATATGGATGCAATAAGACTACATAAAAAGAAAGTAAGGAGATGATGAACATGGGATTTAGAATGATGGTTGCCTCACGTGAGGGAAGGCAGGTGGGTAAAATGGGGAGAAGGGAATTACGTGGCTGCATATGGGTTGTTATCTAAGTCCTACATTTTGTTTTGGTTCATATATTCATGGATATGTATTATATTATTAATAAAGTCTTAGCAAATAGTAACACACTAAAACCAAAAACTAAATCCAATGCTGTCGAGTCAATTCTGACTCACAGCGACCCTACAGGACAAAGCAGAACTGCCCTACAAAGTTTCCAAGAAACGGCTAGTGGATTTGAACTGCTGACCAAAAGAAGCCTGAGCTCTTAATCACTGCGCCACCAGGGTACACTAAAGCAACTGTCATTAAAAACTTAACATATGCTAGCTCTCATCCTTATCACATTATTGTTTTGGTAATGCTAGCTACAGCAATAAGACAATGAAATATACAGCATGAATATTAGGAAGAAAAGTTTTTGTTTTTTGGCAGATGACTGGATTTTATAACTAGAAAACACAAAGGACTCAATTAAAAACTATTTACACTAACAATTTTCAACAGAAGAAGAACTGAATAAAGGAATATTTTGCAGCTGTTAAAAGAATGAATTGAGTATATGTATTGAGTGACGTGGGAGGATGTACATGATGCATTTTAAGTAAAAATTTTAAGTGGCAGAGTAATATGTAGACTATTATTCCATTTTGTAAAATACAAACTCTTTGTCAGAATATACAGATATATACTCATAAAAATGTAGGCAATCATCCACAAAGGTAAGGAAATATACACTCCAAACTTTTAACATTGGCTAATTGGAGAGGTGTGACTGAAGAGGGAGACAGTAAAACTATTAAATGTTACCTTTAACATCTCCCATACCAAACCCAAATCCACTCATAGTGACTCATATTCCAACTCATAGCGACCCCATAAGGTTTCCAAGGCAGTACGTCTCCACTGAAGTAGACTGCCACATCTCTCTCCCACAGAGTCACTGGTGGTTTCAAACTGCTTAACATCTCAGTGCTCTTTAAATCATTATAATGATCTTGTTTTATTATTATCATTTTAAAAAATAAAATATCACTTTAAAAAAGCATCATCTATAACTATTTTACAAGACAAAATTCTAATCATGTTACCTTTTTTGGTATTTCTACATAAGAACCAAAGTGATCTTTCCAAATACCCTACATAAATAGCCATTATTCAGTGCTCTCACACCAACTCACTTACATCATTTCTATGCAATGCTTTTTCTAGTTATGTTCCACTGAGTCAAATGTTAAAATGATGTCTTGTCCTTTATTAATAACAAGTGTATTATGACCCAAAACTAATTTAGACCAAAACAAACCATCAAATCACGCACATCATGCAACAAAGATAATCTGCCCACTAGAGCATAAAATATTCCAAATTACATCAGTGGATATAATACTTATAACAGCCTAGTGTATTCTAGAAGGGAATGTTAAACATTAATAATAATTCATAGGAAAATAAACTACTAAGAGAATTCAGTTAAACAATAATGTAAAGAGAAGCCTATATTTCCACTTGAATTGCCTACTGGCACCTCATGTTCAAAATATACAAAACTGAGTTCATTGTTTTCTTTCCTCATCCTAGTTTTCCCATTTCTATTAATGTGAACAATGGCATCCCAATACCTATAACTTACACTAAAAATTAGACACTACCATTGGGCTCTTCCTAGCCTTCCTTTACTCTTTGAAAGTAGTCATCAAGTTTCTCCATTTCTCCTTCAAAATGTCATTATACTACTCCTATTCTTAACAGTGTCCTCATCTGTAAACTCATTTAGATCCTTCTCACCTTGGAAGGGCATTATTAGAATTATAAATGCAAAATTAGCCATAAAAAGTCTCCTAAATTGTTGTGTCATCTTCAATCTCTTGTCCTCATATTCATCCTTAACTTATGTCCAAAAAGATATATTTTTAGGAACATTCCTTTATGTCATCTTTACCCAAGAAACTACCATGGATCTTTACTGCCCGTAAGATAAAGGCCAAGCCTTCCCCACCAGCCTACTACTAACCACAGCTGCCACCGCAGCCACTGGCACCAGGCTATAAATTGCCTAAAGACCGAAACCACTGTTAGACAATGTGTTCTGCCCTTCATAGCTGCCCGATAAATGTTCATGGAAAGGAGAAAAAAGGATTACAAGGGAGAAAAAAAAAAATAATGGAATGTTGGGAGATGAAAGAAAGGAAGGAAGGAAGAAAGGCAGAGGGAGGAGATGAAGGAAAGGAATATATTGAGGAGCAGGACAAAATGTTGATCCACCCATAGCTTCAGGGTAAGGGTTATACTAATTGTGATGTACAATAGCAGCAATTCAAAGATGGATAAGTTTTCTTTGACTTTTCTAATATCAAGCATAACATTCATTCTGGTCTCTGTATACAGACTGGGATTGATACTAATGTTCTGTATTTGATTAGATGAGGAAACAAATTTTATAGCACATAACCATCTGTTTTTAAAATGAGGGCAAAAAATGAAATGAAGCTTATTTTAGGACCATTAACATTTCCTACCATTTGTTGAATGCCCCCAGAACTCCCAACTCAAAGAATTCAGTGTGCATTGAAATAAAGCGTGATCATATCAGATAGACTGTGAAATCTAACATATTTTCTCATGATTTAAACTATTTTCTGGGTCTATTATATGCCCTATGTTGCCACTATTGAGTTTTTTAATTAATACTATTATTAACAGTAATAATAAACATAATATTTATTGAGTGCCTATTATGACCCAGCTATCAGTATACTCCACATGTGTTACCCCCTTTATTATTAATAAGGTCCCTGGGTAGAATAAGTGCTTTACTATCAACCACTAACATAAAGGTTGGTGGTTCAAATCCACCCAGTGGTGTCACAGAACAAAGGCCTGGCAATCTGCTTCCATAAAGATTACAGCCAGGAATCCCCTATGGAGTGGTTCTACTATGTAACACTTGGAGTTGCTATGAGTTGGAACTGACTCAGTGACAACAGATTTTTTTCAAATTATTAACAGCAATTCTATAAGATAAAAACTATAATTATCCTCATTTTATATATGAATAAACTGAGCAACAGGATGGTTAAACAAACTGCCCATAGTAACACAGCTAATCAAATACGATTCTGGAACATATTTATTTTCTAAAATAGTAGAATTCCATAACATAAAAGTTATGAAAATCTATAATCCTCTGATTTATCAGTATTATTAGAAATCATAATCACTATTTATTATAGAATTATGGCATTAGTTTATAAAATATTTTACAGAGCTTTATTTCAAAGAGTTTCCCAAGTTAATACACCTACTAGCAATAAATATGCGGAAGACTGGGGACTTGCCTGTGGCCCTCTGAAGCTGGAAACACAAATGAAACACTACGTCATTAGTCCGCATTGTATCCCTGAATCAGTTACTATTACTGTGCACATTTTAAAACACAAAGACACGTGACACAGGTTAAGTGAAATTTCAACAGTCACCAACTGAATAAAGGACATAATAATGAGATGAATTCAGATTTCCTGAATATCAGTTATTACATCTGATTTACACATCACATAACTCTTCTAAAGGTTATATGTGATAACACATGGAGAATGTTAAGAATTTAGTAACCAGGGTCATAATGGAAAATGCTGCTTCCTAGAAAAATCAAAGAGGAGCTAGCTAGTCATATCGATGAAAATATAGGGTCTAGTCCTGCTTGCATTACAGATTCAAAAAAGTGAGCCAAGATTCGGACATAAAGGCTTATAGCTCCACTTCGGATAAAGGCTTGTGACAAATCCAGAGATTCTTACCTAGATCAGGAATTAAAAACAGGTGCACATTCATTCATAAATTCAAAGACTTTAAGATATACGTATATTTAGTGTAAAGGAACATGCACCTATTGTCTCTTTCCAGCCTTTGGTATCCCAACCTCTACACTTGAAGGGTATAAAAGAAGAGGAACACTTGTATAGCCTTTTATATTTTACAAAGCGCTTTTCCACATCTTAATATTGAATCCCTTATCAGAAAATCTAAGCAAGAAAGTGAGACTAAGCTGAACTAACCAACTGACATAAACGTCAAAAGAATTTAGATGGACAATTATATAGTGTATTGATGTGATATTTCAAACTCCTATTCCTACTACTTTACTTCATGAAAAGATTGTTTGAAAATCTTTTATATATGAAATAAAAGCAATTTTATTCTAGCATCTCAACATGTAATGGGAGAGGCAGGGCCAAGATGGGGGAGTAGTCAGACGCTTCCGGTGGACCCTCTTATAACAAAGACCCAAAAAAACAAGTGATTTGATTAAATATGACAATCTAGGAGCCTTGACCATTAAAGGCAAAGTTGAGGAACCGGACTGAGTGGCAGGGGGAGGGAAAGACGGTTCAGAAGCAGCGAGGAGGTGTCAGACCTGACCTGTTGAGAGCCTGAGCCCTTCAGGCCCCATCAGCTTGGGGGTGAACGGTCAGGAAAGCAAGCAGTGTGTTCAGAAGGCAAGTTTTCCACACCGGGGGAGACCCAGCCGCTGAGAGTTTACTCAGTGGTGCAGAACCAGTTGAGAAGCAGTCCCCTATTGTCGAAAGGTAAGTATTTGCGTCAGGCCCACCACGCAGATCAAAAACACCCCCCTCAGGGAAAAACCTCTCTTGCATTTACCTCCCCACTCCCTGCTCTGCACTGGGTCCCGGACCGGCTTCAGCAACTGCCAAGTCCCCTGAGCCGGAAGTAAGATCCCTCACATGCCCAGAGCCATTCTCCCAGTCCTGGAGAGTGAACAAATTAACAAACAGGGGAAAAAATAAACTGCCGGCTCCCCTAAGCCAGGAACCCAGGCTAGGCATAGCTCCTTTGCCTAGGCACAAGCATAAGGGATCCATGGACTCTGAGTGCCTTTCTCCCTGCATAGACTTGTGTGGGCCCATCTCAACAGCACAGGCCCTCAATACCACAGTACAGCATACAGTGGAAGTCTAACTTCAACTGTTTCAGCAGTGAAGTGGCAGGTTCTTGACATTTGACACTGCTCTGCCGATTAAGCAGGGTCTTCACTTACCCACATCAGGGGCCTGAGGACTAGTGGCTCCACCCACGCCATCTAGCCACCTGTGAAAGGGGTCCAAAAATAAGAGGTACCCCCCAGTCCTTACGGCCAACAGCACTGGGTGCTCATCATCCGGCTGCAAAACCCACCCACCTACAAGCTCTAGGGAATAGGGACATGCCTACCTCCTTGACACTTGGGGGAGGATGTCAGCCCCCTGCCTTGCTCAGAGTGTGTCTCCCTGCTGCAGCCAGATGCCTGTGCCTACACTAATCATCCATGCCTGTCTAGGACTGTAGGTGAGACCTTGCACCACACACTTGGTGGTGATCTACATGGGCACCTGAGCTGAATCCCTAGAGGAGGAGTGGGCAGACTCCTGAGCTCACATACCTAGTAACAGATCTAACCACCTGGTGACAGGACCTTAGAGCTTCAAACTTGTCAATAATCAAACTAGCTCACATGAGCAGACTATTTGGGCATATAAAACAAAACAAGAAGTTAGGACACAGTAAGAAAACATAAAATAAATAAATATAACTTATTGATGGCTCAGAGACAACAGTCAATATCAAATCACATAAAAAGGCAATCCATGATGGCTTAAGAAAGCTCCCAAAATAAGGAATCAAGAAATTTTACAAAGGAGGAAAATTTCTTGGAATTACCAGAGGCAGAATGCAAAAGATTAATATACAGAACTCTTCAAGAGATTAGGAAGAAAATTAAGCAAAACAAAGAACACGCAATACAGGAAATTAAAAACATTAGAGAAGAGCATCATGACAAATTTAACAGGCTGCAAGAATCCACAGAGAGACAGCAATCAGAAATCCAGAAGATTAACAATAAAATGTCAGAATTAGACAACTCAATAGAAAGTCATAGGAACACAATTGAGGCAATGGAAGTCAGAACTAGTGAGATTGAAGATAAAGCACTCCACATCAACTTATCTGAGGAAAAATCAGATAGAAGGATTTAAAAATATGAAGAAACCCTAAGAATTATGTGGGACTCTATCAAGAGGAATAACCTACACGTGACTGGAGTACCAGAACCAGGGAGGATAACAGAAAATACAGAGAGAATTGTTGAAGATTTGTTGGCAGAAAACGTCCATGATATCATGAAAGATGACAAGGTATCTATCCAAGATGCTCATCAAACCCACATAAGGTAGATCCCAAAACAAAGTCACCAAGACATATTATAATCAAACTTGCCAAAACCAAAGATAAAGAGAGAATTTTAAGAATGGCTAGGGATAAACAAAAAGTCATCTACAAAGAAGAGTCAATAAGAATAAGCTCGGACTACTCAGCAGAAACCATGCAAGCAAGAAAGCAATGGGATGACATATATAAAGCCTTGAAGGAAAAGAATTGCCAGCCAAGAATTATATAAACAGCAAAAGAGTCTCTCAAATATGATGGCAAAGTAGGGAAACAGATGTCAATATGTAAAAGATGACAACATTAATACAAAAAAGAGGCACTTAAAAAATGTAGACATAGATTTATCATAGGGAGAGGAAGTCAAGGAGATATAAAGAAATAAAAGACTGGCATAAACTTAGAAAAATAGGGGTAAATATTAACATAACCACAAAGGAAACTAACAATCTTATACATCAAAATAAAAAACTAGAAAAATATAAAGACTCAGCAAAGACACACAAGAGCTAAATGCTACAATCAACCAACTTAATCTCATAGACATATATAACAGAAAATACAGAGAGAATTGTTGAAGATTTG
>NW_004444059.1:5193791-5195306 GCF_000243295.1 Trichechus manatus latirostris | reverse complement strand
ACTACTATTAAAGGTATTTCAGAGCATAGAAAAGGATGGAATACTCCCAAACTCATTCTATGAAGCCACCATAACCCTCATACCAAAACCAGGTAAAGACACTACAAAAAAAGAAAATTACAGACCAATATCCCTCATGAACACTGACGCAAAAACCCTCAACAAAATTCTAGCCAATAGAATTCAGCAACATATCAAAAAAAAAAATTCACCATGATCAAGTAGGATTTATACCAGGTATGCAGGGATGGTTCAACATTACAAAAATAATCAATGTACTCCAGCACATAAATAAAACAAAAGACAAGAACCACATGAGCTTATCAGTCGATGCAGAAAGGGCATTTCACAAAGTCCAACACCCATTCATGATAAAAACTCTCAACAAATAGGAATAGAAGGGAAATTCCTTGATATAATTAAGGAAATTTATACAAAGCCAACAGCCAACATCATCCTAAATGGAGAGACTTTGAATGCATTCCCCTTGAGAACAGGAACCAGACAAGGATGCCCTCTATCACCACTCTTATTCAACATTGTGCTGGAGGTTCTAGCCAAGGCAACTAGGCTAGAAAAAGAAATAAAGGGCAACCAAATTGGTAGGGAAGAAGTGAAAGTATCTCTATTTGCAGATAATATGATCTTATATACAGAAAACCCCAAAGAATCCACAAGAAAACTACCTGAACTAACAGAAGATTTCAGTACAGTTTCAGGATACAAGATAAACATACAAATATCAGTTGGATTCCTTTACACCAACAAAGAGAACCTCAAAAAGGAAATCACCAAATCAATACCATTTACAATAGCCCCCAAAAGATAAAATACTTAGGAATAAATCTAACCAGAGACATAAAACACCTATACAATGAAAACTACAAGACACTACTGCAAGAAACCAAAAGAGACCTGCGTAAGTGGAAGAACATACCTTGCTCATGGATCGGTAGACTCAACATTGGGAAAATGTCAATTCTACCCAAAGCTATCTACAGATATAATGCAATCCTGATCCAAATTTCCAACGGCATTTTTTAATGAGATGGAGAAACAAATCACCAACTTCATATGGAAAAGGAAGAAGAACAAAGAGGGAGGGCTCACACTACCTGATTTTAGAACCTATCTATACTGCCATGGTAGTCAAGATAGCCTGGTACTGGTACAACAACAGATACATAGACCAATGGAACAGAATTGAGAATCCAGGCATAAATTCATCCACCTAAGAGCAGCTGATATTTGACAAAGGCCCAAAGTCCATTAGCTGGGGAAAAGACAGTCTCTTTAACAAATAGTGCTGGCATAACTGGATATCCATCTGCAAAAAACTGAAACAAGACCCGTACCTCACACCATGCACAAAAACTAACTCAAAATGGATCAAAGACGTAAATGTAAAATCAAAAACAATAAAGATCATGGAAGAAAAAATAGGGACAATGCTAGGAGCCCTAATACATGGCATAAACACAATACGAACCATAAGTAACTGCACAAGCACCAGAA
>NW_004444059.1:5190678-5192904 GCF_000243295.1 Trichechus manatus latirostris | reverse complement strand
TAGTAGATAAGAATTATCTTAGGTGAAGGGAAGGACAGCACACACTACAGGGGAAGTCAGCACAACTGGACTAAACCAAAGCTAAGAAATTTCCTTATTTTATTCAAATTGCTTTCCACTGTACTTACTGAGTTCAATATCTTTGGATTTTCACAAAAGTGGGAAAAAAATCAAACTCTGAAATTATCGAGCACTTCTTTTCAAACAAGTATTTTGTTATTTTATGCTACATCCCAGAACTTAATGAATCATTTTTTTTTTAAATGAATGCTTCTATCAATCTTATTTAACACCAGGAAATTAGTGTCTGGGTACATCGTATATGTGAAAAAGAAGTTGTTGACTGACAGGTCACAGTGCGGAGGAAGTTTTTTTTTCTCTCCAGTTTTCTGGCTCTCTTCCAAGGGAGACATGCCCAAGGAAGAAGGCCTTCTTGGGGTGGGTCCAGAGGTCTGGGATGCTCTCCATGTGAAAACAGTACATCTTCCGGGCGACCTGGCGATGGGCCCAACCCTCACTCCAGCAGTAATGATCTTCACAAGGTGTGGAGCACAGGCTGGGGCCAGCCAAGATCATAAGCCATCCCCCATGTGCAGTTTCACCCTACTGTTGTACTCACTGTGAGAGCAGCCCAGTTTCATATCTCAGTGTCTTTAAATAGGCTGCTTCTGAATGGTGTAACTCTGATCAGATTCTAATTGCAAACAACTGCAATCTTTGCTTCCTCTTCATGAAGAAGGCATCATGTGGCTAAGCAGTAGAGAGCCAAAGTTTCAAACTGACTTCACTAAGCATTTGCAATTATTTGTTTGGTAGACGAACCAAAGGAAAACAGAAAGAAGCCACATGGTTGATTAGTGATCTAATACCTAGAAAATTTTTTATTTATTGCCCCCCACAAATCTATTGAGTTTTCACTTCTTTCCTATACCTACTTAGTAAATATAAATGAATACTAAGTGTAGAAAACAATAATAATGATGTCCTTTTACAGCTCACATCCAATGGTCCATTGCTTTAACAATTCCTTCCATAGACCCTCATCTTCCTTGCTCTTTTCCTATGCAAGAGGAAAAGTTATAAACCAGATTCACTCATGAACACAGATGCAAAAGTTCTAAAGAAAATATTACCAAATCTAGTCTGGCAAGAATACAAGGTGGACTTGACATTTGAGAACCAATCAGTCTAATTCACCACATTAACAGAATTGTTGCTGTTGTTATGTTGTTAGGTGCCACTGAGTTGGTTTAACCCCATGAATAACATAACGAAACATTGCCCTGTCCTGTACCATCCTCACAATCACTGCTATGCTTGAACCAACTGTTGCACCCATTATGTCACTCCAATTAATAGAATAAAGAAGAAAAAAAAAGAATATGATCACTTTGGTTCATGGGTGGGGGGAGCTTTGATAATATACAACATCCATTCATAATAAAAGTTCTTAGTGAACTAGAAATTTAGGGGAACTTCCTTAATCACATAAAGGGTACCAAAGAGAAACCTACAATAGAAGTTGTACATATTAGAAAAGGTTGAAAACTTTCCTTCTAAAATTGGTAATGAAGCAAGCATTTTCATTATTGCCATTTGAATTCAACATTGTTTTGGAAATCTTAGCAAGTATAATAAGGCAAGAAAAAGAAATAAAAGGTTGAAGGATTATAAAAGAAGAAATAAAACTGTCTACATGATTGTTCACATACAAAATTCAAAAGAATCAACAGATAAACTGTTAGACTGACTGTGAATTTGGCAAGGTTGCTAAATGCAACGCTACTTAAAAAATGTCTGTATTTTTATGTGCAAGGAATAAATAATTAGAAAATGGAATTTTTTTTAATGGTACCATTTACAATAGTATCAAAAAAAAAAACCAGGAAGAAAACTAACAAAAGACATGCAAAACCTCTTTAAAGAAAACTATGAAGTATTATGAGAGAATTTAAGAAGAATAAATGGAGATTATACCATATAGATGGGTTAAAAGGCATAATATTAGATGTTAATTCTACATCAAATTGAGCTAGTGATTACATGAAATCCAATCCAAATCACTTTTTTCTTTTTGTAGATATCAACAAAGTGATTCTAAAATTTATATGTAAATGTAAAGTGTCAAGAATAGCCAAGACAGAGGAGGTTCCGGCAAAATGGCGCTCTAGGTAGAAGCACCATGCCGTCCCTCCACAGCAAAGATCCGAAAAACTAAGCCGAACA
>NW_004444059.1:5062859-5186733 GCF_000243295.1 Trichechus manatus latirostris | reverse complement strand
AAAAAATAAATTAAAAAAAAAAAAAATAGCCAAGACAATCTTGAAGAAGAAGAATAAAGTTAAAGGTTTCCTCTGTCAAATATCAAGATTTATAATAGCGCTAAATATTTAAGTGCAGAAAAATGACCAATGGAAGAGCATATAATGTTAAAAAACAAATCCACATATATGGGTACTTTTCTGAATAAATTTTATATAGGTCAAAATTTATTAATTCCTATGAAATATCCTAATTAACTTTTATCAAAAAATCAGGTTTTATTCACATTGTTTTTGGTAGTTTTAAGCCCATTATTTTTGGATTTTGACAAAAAGAATAAATCAAAGTTTGAAATTATTGATAGCTTTAGCTCTTATTTTCAAGCAGATACATTGTTATTTCATTTTATTTAATGCTATACCCCAACAATAAATCACCATTTTTTTTAAATGAAAGTTTTTACCCCCACAGGATTAGTCTCCAACAAGGAATGCCTAAAGATAGTTCATCTAACTCTCCTTTATGATATCTTAGTTTTATAGTTTTATTCATGCATATTATTCTTGAATCTATTCCAATTAGCACAGAACTTGTTAAGGTCACCAATGACTTATACTTTGCAAAATGCAATAAGTAGTTCAAAATCTTCATATTCTTTGAATTCTCAACACCATTTAGCCATTTTGAAAATCTTTCTTAACTTGGATTTGGGGTCACAATACTCTTACTATCTCTTTGGCCTCTACTTTTCAGTCTTCCTAATGGATTTCTCTCCATCTTTCCAACTTCTAAATGTGGATGTGTCCCATAGACCAGTCCTTGGACCTGTTCTGTATCTATTACTACACCCTAGACAATCTCATATAGCCTTATCACTTCCAATATCATCTATCTTCTGACTCCTAAAGTATTATCTCTATTCCAGATCCCTCTATTGATTTTTTCCCTCATATACTCAAATGTCTACTTGACTTCTCCCTCTGAATGTCTAATAAAAAACCAAAAACATCCAAACCTGTTGCTGTAGAGTCGATTCTGACTTATAGTGACCTGTAGGAAGAACAGAACTTCCCCCATAGGGTTTCCAAGGAGCATCTGGTGGATTTGAACTGCCACTTATGTTTGCTCAGACCAAAAACTTTAAAATAATCCCTGACAACTCTCTTACTCTCAACCCCACCCCAGTTACCAGTCAACAAATACCATCAGCTTGACTCTCAAAATATATATAGTATCTAACCACTTTTCATTATCTTCATGGCTACCACCCAAATCAAGACTAATCATTTCTTCAACACTGCAGTATCATCCTAATTCGTCTCCATGCTTCTGCCCTTGTTCTGCTAGTTTTTTCTCCATATAATAATCTGGGTGATTTCTTAAAATGTAAGCTTATCATGTAACACCTCTACTCAAAATCCTCCAGTAGCTTCCAATGTCAGAGTTATAGCCAAAGTCATTACTGTGACTTATAATGTCCTACACATAGTAGTGGATTTACCATGAACTTCAGCTTAGGAGTCTCACTTACAAGGCCTTAGAAAGAACCCTAGGAATTTTGATTCATAATTTTGTATTATTTCTCTCGAAGAAGCCCCCCCAAATTGTATAATTTTCAGGCTTCACATAACGACATGATCTAGCCTCCCTCTACCTCTCTGAGTTCATCTCGTATTACCCTCTCCCTCCCTCCCTGCACTTGTACTTCTATAGGTTGGTCCTGGGACATGCCAAGCAAGTCCTAAGATGTTTGCAGTTTCCGTTAAGGCTTTTTTCTTCACTTCCTTAAGATCACTTCCCAATGTTACTATATCAATAAGATCATCCATCTCTTACCATTCTGTATAAAATAGCAAGTCATGTCCCTCAAAACTTACCCTGCTTTGTTTTCTGCAGTACTTGTCATTGAGTAATAAGTATCACATTTATTTATTTGTTGTTGTTATTTATTATTGTTTTATTATTGCTTATTGTCCATGAGGTCTGTCATGGATTGTGTCCCTCAAAAATACGTGTATCAATTTGACCAGGTCATGATTCCCAGTATTGTATGATTGTCTACCATTTTGTAATCTGATGTGATTTCCCTATGTGTTGTAAGTGCTATCACTATGATGCAATAAGATGGATTAACAGCAGTTCTATTGATGAGGTCCACAAGATTGGATAGTGTCTTAAGCCAGTCTCTTTTGAGATATAAAAGAGAGAAGTGAGCAGAGACACATGGGAACCTCATACCACCAAGAAAGCAGTGCCAGGAGCAGAGCATGTCCTTTGGACCTGAGGTTCCTGCGCTGAGATGCTCCCAGACCAAGGAAAGACTGATGACAAGGACCTTCCTCCAGAGCCAACAGAGAGAGCAAGCCTTTTCCTGTAGCTGATGTCCCGAATTTGGACTTGTAGCCTACTGGACTGTGAAGAGAATAAATTTCTCTCTGTTAAAACCATCCACTTTTGCTATTTCTGTTGGAGCAACACTAGACGACTAAGACAAGGTCCATGAAGGATTTCGTTCTATTCATTGCTCTACCTGAAGCAGTTAGAATAGGGCACAGCACACAAGAGGTACTCAGTAAATATTTTATAAATAAATGAACAAATGAATAAACAAACCCATGTTGAGGCAAGGTTGAGGCTTTATCTTCCTGAGTTCTTAATGTGGAATAATAACATGAGTCTCCTCTCAGCAGTCAGCTTTTTTCTTCACTTTGCAGTGCCCAAATCCACTCCAGAATGTGGAACAAGGAAAACCCATATACATGTCTTACACTTCCCTCATCTGGCCTTGCTTCTCCTTTCTTCTCCCAACCCACCGTCACCCCAGAGTGAGAAACAGAAAGGACAGGATTTTCATTTATTGACCCTACATCAGCTGAATGCTATGAATTGAGTCCTCCAGGCTTAGGAATGGATATACTAAAGAGAGGGAGAAAGAATTCATAAAATTCTTCCACTTTCTTGCTGCACAATCAGATTGTGAAAGCTAAAATCTGAACACAACTTTGGCCTTTCTATTTGTACTCTTCTCCCTGGCACGCACATACCCCCAAAAAATGAAACTTGAGGGGTGGTCATCAGATGATGTCAGTTTGCTAGAATGTATGAAATTACTGAAGACTCTGCCTGTAGGAAAATGAAAACTCTGGACAGTTTTGTACTAAGCATGTTACTAGTTCTCTCCTTTTTCTTTTACCACAGCCTGTATTTTATTTACTAACATCTCATTCCCCTATACCTACTACCTTTCTCTAAGCACAAATAGTTTAGTTCTTGACCTATTAAAGTCAAAAATACCCCTTTCATTCTGTACTTTGTACCAATTATTGACATCTCCTTTTGAATATCTCAAAGGTACATCAAACACAGTTTTTCGAGTACCAGTCTCATAACCTTCCACCCTATGTTTGTGCATGCTTAACTTTTAGCTACCTAGTATCCATTCATCTAACTACTCACAACAGCCGCCTTTTCTCTCTGTGTATATCCCTGTCCACTCTTAGTCCACGTAGTTCCAGTTGCATTGACCTGACCCACACCTGCAGAGTGGCATGGGACCCAGGCCTGGCCGATTAAAGCACTGCCTCCAATAATAACAATTGGGTCAGGCCAATTCAGGCCTAAAGACCTTATACCAGGACCTTCATTTGAACTACTGGGGGACTGGACTCTTACTTACCCACTTGATTAGTATTGAGATAAAGTCCAAATCCCTTAACAAGCATACAAAGATTTTCATGAGCTTTCTCCTGCTTAACTCTCTCCAACATCACCTGGCCATCACTTTGCATGCCACCCTTTACCTTAATCAACTTTCTGTTCCCTAAGTGGATCAAGCATTGACATCTCTAGATGTATGCATGCCCTGCTGCCTCTCTCTGGAATACTTCTCACCTTCTGCCTTTCCCCAGCTAATGTTTATTCATCTTTTGGGTCTCAGATTATGAGTCATTTACTCAAGAACATCTTCTCTGGCCTCCATATCTGAGCTAGGTGCTCCTCCTATGAGGTTCCACATCATCATCTGAATGAACCTCGTCTTACACACCTGTGAGCAAAAAATGTTATTGTGGTGCTAATAATTCCTCAACTATTTACACAACAGTTATATGTAAAACATAGTGCTAGGTGCTGTGAAGAATATGAAAAATAAAATGAAAATACCTTTTACTTTATAGAGCATAAAAACAAAATCTTAAATTGGATAAGTGAGACAATAGGGGCAAAGCCCACACTTGTGATCCAGTAAAATCATAGCAGGCACATTAACCATAGGGTAATAAATAAGATGCTACTCATAAAATAACTGAATAACAATTTTCAGTAAAGTATGCGTCTGTAATAAGGCACAATTAGTAAAAGACCTGAAAATTAACAACTCTATTCCCATTTTTAAATGAAATGTAAATGAAGAGTACCCTAAGTATTTAAATAAATGCATATTTAGAGCAAAGGAATTTTTTTTTTTTTTAATTTGAAGAAACATAATGTCTCACTAAGGAAGGAAAAGATTTGATGAAGAAATTTCTGGAAGTATAAGTGACTAAGAGTATAAAACAAGAGTAAAATACAAGGTGGCAGACAGATCCTTGAAAGACACTGTTGTAAGGAAAGGTAAATGGAGATGCATATAAATTCTAATAGTTGAGGTTTATGCTACTGCCAAGTAAGAAACCCTGGAGACTTTATCAAGTTGCAAAGTGACTAAAAATTCTATATAGAAATTCCAAGATGAGAAGTGGGACTTTCTAAAGCAAAGACAAAAAAATTCTTAATGGAGCTAGAACAGAAAAAAGATGCACAGTATACTTCAAAGATGGGTCAACAGTCTCATCTCCTCAATAGCAGATTTGATGAACCAGAACAAGCTGACATGGGCCAAAAAAGACATCAGAAATCCTAGCAGCAAACATGTAGCTTTTATTTTACAATTCAGTGGAAGGTAATCAAATCTCAACAAATACATGAAAAAGTAGTTTGACACTACTATATGCAAGACATGGCAGAGCTTACTCTTCAATTAGGGGTTATAAATTTGATAGCTTCTCTTATACCTCAAGATTCATAATCCTCTCCATTTCCAGGCTAGCACAGAAAGAACATCAAGAAAAAAACTACCTTCAAAACTGAAAAATAATGAATCATTATTTCTACCAGCAAAACCTTCTTCAATTAATGACACAGTATGAAATATATAATCCTAGTACAAAGAAAGGAAAAAAGAAAACTTGTTCAATTTATTGCTAATAGCACCCAGGTAGTTCTTCCTGGAAAGGGTTACTGTTACCACAGTACTAAAATGTAAAGAGCATTACAATTACCTTCCATGTTATATATTTTCAAAATGCACCTGACTCATTACATAAATATACCCTGTGGTTCCATGCATATTGATTCTCTTCTTCATTTGCCAATTTCACATAATTCACTCAATATGGGAGTTGTCTACTTCATTAGAAATAAAACTAGATAATACAATGGCTTAAGACTTCATGAGTAAAGAAAACAGAACTTCAAAGCTCTGGAACTTTGCCACAGATGTAATAATGACAGCATAAAATGAGCATCAAATATGTCAGATTGATTTTTCTTTTTGGGATGATTATAAAATAAATGTACTTTTCACTATTATGGCAAGCAGAGGACACAAATGGCAGAATGGGGATGCTAATAAAATAACCCCACGTGCATAGAACATACAACAGTCACAACACCACTATGTTTTTCCCATGAGAGAAAACATCTGTGATCTACATCTGTAAGCTGAGGATGATTACACCTCACAGAGTTACTCTGAGGATGAATGAGAATGCCAATGAGAGTTCTGTGAAAAGTGTAAAGCTTTATATGCATATGAAGTAGTTTAATTTCATGGGTTCACAATCATAAAACTTTATTAGGTCAGATTTCAAAATTTAGGATTTTTTTATTTGTTAGTTTGTTTAGGACAAAATTTGACTTAAGAACATGATTATTACAATGAAACTAAAAAATTAAAAAAAAAAAACATTGCCCATGAGTTGATTCCAATCTATAGTGATCCTATAGGACAGATCAGAACTGCCCCATTGGGATTCCAAGGAGCAACGGGTGGATTCGAACTGCCAACCTTTTGGTTAGCAGCCAAGCTCTTAACCACTGCAGTGTGTGCTTAATTTAGGCAGAAAGTTGGAGGCCAAAAGAAAAAAAGGCTTTTTTTAGGGGGAAGGGTGATGAGGAAAGAGCTCAGAGAGGGAAGTGTAGGAGACAGAAGGGCTTCAGATTTAGCTACAATGCCACCTGGACATCCAGGAAAACATGAGCATCAGGCAGTTGCAGACGTGGGACTTAATCTAAAAATAGGAGCTGAAGTTAAATTTTTTTTTTAATTATGTATCATTTGAATTGGCAGTTAAAATTAGGAAAGTGGATAAAATAATGTAAACTATATGGAAAATTTTTGAAAACAGTGGCCAAGTTCATCAAAGGACCTTATCAAAAAAGTGAAAAGACAACCTACTGATTGGGAGAAAATTTAGGGGAACCATATATCCGATAAGTGTCTAATATCCAAAATATGTTTTAAAAAAGACTTTCTACAACTTAACAACAGAAAGATAAAAACGCAATAAAAAAATTGGCAAAGGACTGGAACAGACATTTCACTAAAGAGGATATTCAAATGGCCAACAAACACATAAAAAATTTTCAACATCATTAGCCATTAGAGAGATGCAAATCAAAACTACAATGAGATACCCACTTCACCTCTATTAAAATTGTAATCATCAAAAAATGGAAAAGAACAGGTGTTGGTGAGGTTGTAGAGAAACTAAACCCTCAACCTTTGCTGGTGGGAATGTAAAATGGTACAGCCACTGTGGAAAACAGTTTGGCAGTTCCTCAAAAAGTTGAACATAGAACTATCATACGACCTAGCAATCCCAATTCTAGGTATATACTCAGAAGTGAAGGCAGGAACACAGGCAGAAACCTGTGTACCAATATTCATTGCAGTACTTTTCACAATAGCCAAAATGTGGGAACAACCATAATGTCCATGAACAGATGAACAGATAATATGTATTACATATACACAATGAAATACTACTCAGCCATAAAGAGAAAGGAAATCCTGATGCATGCAAGTGCCTGGATGAACCTTGAAAACATCATGCTGAGAGAAATGTCAGATGCAAAAGGACAAATATTGTAGGATCTCACTTATATGAAATAAGCATATATATAGAAACCAAAGATTATTAATAGTTACCAGGGGTAGGAGTGAGGGGGAAAGGAGAAATTTTTGCTTAGTGGACATTCATTTTATGTTAACTGAGGTGGAATGATTTGTAAAAAGGTAGCAAGAATGATTGTACAACTTGTAGAACGCAATCACTGTCATAGAATTGTACATGTAGAAATTGTTGAGATGACATGTTTCGCTATTTGTATTTTCACCACAATTTAAAAAAAGGGGGGCAAGAAAAGCACTTAAAAAAATGCTTAACTTAAAAGATGGGAAAGTAATAACAATCAGGAAGAGAAACAGGAGGGTTTGAAAGTTGGAAGCTAAATGTGCCAGAAAATCCAAAAGAAAGTGGGGGGGAATTCAATTAGGAGAGGCTGATCAATAGTGTGAAATGTTTCCCCAGTGAATGAAGTAAAAGTAAGGCTGAAAAAAGTTTATCGCTTTTGGCAAGTAGATAGCATAGGTGACCTTTTAGAGAGTAGTTCCAGTAAAAGGGTGGGCAGGAGAGTGAGATCTCTATAGTCATCTGTATACATAGTTGGAAGCCTGAACTGACTCCTGAAAACACCATTAACAACGCATTATTTCAAAATATTTGCCATGACCATGGCCATATTTAACATCTTCTGTCCATCCACCACCCCTCCTTGGAAACCCTACGGGGCAGTTCTACTCTGTCCTGTATGGTTGCTATGACTCGATGGCAGTAGGTTTGGTTTTTTGGTTTTGGTCCCTGGATTAATTAATGGCACCTCCTTGTCTGCCCATATACTAATAAAAAGTTATAAATGGCAGAGAGCTTAGAAATCATTGCAAACTGGTGGCTAGCAACTCAAATTCAGCCCTCATGTTTACATTTTTTTACTAAAAAAAAGTCTAGATTTTCAAATTCTTAAAAGATGCAAAAGATCTGACAATACTGACCCCAAATTCCTGCTGCTCCTTTAGCAAGAAAAATGTACATTTCAGTGCCCTACAAACACCTGTCTCCCAATTACACCTCATTTCACTCATTTCTTATAACTGCCTGGTTCCGATAGCTGTAGGTATCTAAGTCAGAAACCCCTAAATTTAACCAACACAGTAATGTAAACAGGAAACAGATAAACTTCATCAACCATTCATTACCTACCCAGAAGAGGGTAAGGTCTCAGTCAGTCAGCAGGGCCAGGATAGAACTCCCTCCAATCCCTGACTCCCAGGTCACTAACCGTGGCCTCTGCTGACACTAAAAACATCTGGCTTTCCCCAGGCAGATGCAGACTAAAATATTATCATTAAAGGAAAGAGAAACAATCTGTAAATGAATATAATTTGATTTAAAAGGCAGCTCTCATACATTCACAGATATATCATCCAAATGGATTACTCAGAAAAAAAGTCTTTAACATCTCTTCAACACTGCAAAAAACACTTTAAGGAAACTATCTTCAATTTACTTCTTTGTGTACACTTGGTTTGACATTTAAATCCTTTGTTGACAAGATAGCTTTTTCTTTGATTCAGTCTCCCTGCCTTCAGTCTCTTCTCATTGAAATCCAACAATTAACTTAAAAAAAAAAAAAAAAGCTGCTATGCCAGTGGAGCGATAAACTAAAAAAAAATAAAGCGTATCATATGAAGTCTCTGCTTTAAAACTTCTTTGTTTTCCCAATGCCTACAGGATAACCTACAAAATCTTTAGCTTAGGATAAAAAGTCCTTTCAGATCCGGCCTCTGAGTACTTTCCCAGCCTCGTCTCCCGCCTACTTCCCACACACCTGCACCTTACTCTCCTGCCATAGCGAACAAGTTACTCTTCTACATATATGTATTGCTCCATCTGTCTGTCTCCATTGCACATGCAGACGGGCTGTGCCTCAAACTTCTGGGCAGCCATAAGACAGCTAGGAACAAGACACATACACCCACTGGCACCCACTGTTCTATGGAACTATGTTCGTCTGTGATCAAGCCAGACACACGAGACACTTAAACAGTTGTTTGCAAAGTAAAAGTCAGTATTACACTGAAAACTGTGAGAGCTGGAACTCAACAGGACTGCCTTGTTTTCCCAGATCGCGCAAGTTTTCCACCTTTGACAGGGTGCAATCTTACCACTTTTCTATCTCTCTGTTAGTGGAAAATATTTGTGCTGTCCTTCTCTGACAGGTTTCTGCCTTACACAAGTTCCAGTATTCACAGGTTTTACTGTATTATTTATAGAAAGAAAACAGTAGTTAATAACAACAGATTCTCAAAGGGAAAACACTTAACATTCCCCAAATTATCCATGTCCATTCTCACGTTGCTAGGCAGGCACACCATGGTTCAGGTCTGATGCTGTGTTCATGTCACTGCTGCCTCCAGCTACCACCATGCTGCCCGAGGCTTCTGCTTTGCCATTGGGCCTCACTGGGCCTTGCCTCACCAGTGGGAGGACCCCTGCACAGGAACTCCCAAGTCTCTGTCACTGGGCCCTTCTATGCTTCTGCCTCTGGTTCCCACCACTCTACCTGGGACCGTGGGGCTCTTCTGCCGCCTTGCTACCCAGGCCCCCACTGTCCAGGGGTGGGGGGCATGCAACCCCTGCACAGGGCACACTCAGGCCTCTCTTGCCCTGCACAAGCATTACAGCTCTTTTAGCTCCACTGGCATGCCTCTGCCCAAAGGTGCAAACCCACTGCCACTGTCTCTCACCGTCTCAGGCCTTCTTCAGTAGTACATCTCTTTCTTCTGGGTCTAGGAGGTTCTCAGCACAGGGACCTCAGGTCCTTGGTCCAAGAGACGTGCTCCACTCCAGACTCTTCTTGGTGGTAGTGAGGTCCCCCAAACCTCTGTGGGATTGGCCCTTTTATAAGCAAGCTTCTTGTCAATTTCAAGGCATGGCCCTCCCAGCAGGACTACAAACTGATCAATCCCCTTGAAGACCATAAGTTACTCAGTTTGCATAGTCCCGGCCAATCATTTTGTGGGAGTTACAAAACAATAGCTAGAAAGGCCATATAAAAGTGATTCATTGCACAACACACATCAGAACTTTGTGGCTGCAAATACTACTCCCTCTGTCTATAGCCTTTCATCCCCCGTCCTTGAAAATGCCTACATATTCTTCACAAGGGAAGTTAGATGGTTTAAATGCCACCTCCGTGGTAAAACCAGGAAGACAGTTTGTTGCTCGGGTCCTTGAGCTACATACCACACTGTTAACAGTGTTAGAGGAGACTGTGCTCAGTGTTGTGTTTCTGTTTTCATGTTCTTTTACACCCGCTGGGCTTTGAAAACCTAAATAGCCAGACCCAAAGCCTACCTAGTATAATCCTTTACACACTCTAGGGACTCAAAGAATTTAAGAATTAAAAATAACTCTAAAAAATTAGGAAAAGTACAGAAATGTTAAAAGCTGGCCAACATCATCCTAAAATGTTTTCAAAAACATTTTATTTTCACTCACATCAAATCCTCTGTTTTATTGTTCTACTAATGTTCTACACGCCTGTCCCATGACACTAAGATGAGAGGGGCAGGTGGGCAATGGAAAAAATGGAGCAGGCTCACCAGTCTCCTAAGGAATGCAGACCAGTTGTCATCTGCCTTGGAATACAAGCAACAGCAGATCTACACTTAACAGAATTCAGGGATGTTTTTCATTCTTCAGTCTTTTCAGGGTTTCTCTCCCCTTGGGTTTCATTTTGTTTTGTTTTGGTGGTGGTGTGGGTTGGTTGTTTGGTGTTTGCTCATTTTGTGGGCTTTCTTTTTACTTGTTTTGCCATTTCCAATGGATTTTACTAAAAAGATATCTGGTATCTATCTGATATCCTGGCATTCATAACTACTAGGCTTGGCTACCAAATTTAATTTGCATGGCCCCATTTACCCACAGGGTAAAATCTCACTTTACAAATAATTTAATTCTTTAAGGCTGATGACACTAAGAACTGTAACATTTTAGGGTCATAATGAACGAAAACCATCAGTAAACATATTGAGGAAAAAAAATCACTTTTCCTTTTCCATTTAATAATTCTGGTTCATGTGTTAAACTTTAGGCCCATCAGTTTGGAGGATTCTCATGCAGGTTCATCCTTTAGAATAAAAAACGTGATTTTTTAAGTATTTCTGAACAATGTGATAATTGGGAGGAAAAACTCCTTAGATAACTCTTTACTAATTACATTCATAACTCTCCACTTTTACTAACAAAACAATGAATTAACAGCTAATTATTTTGGTCATTAATTGATAGCCTTTATTATTGATTAAAAATGTGTATGTTCATTGTACCTAAAAATGGAGGTAATTTAAGATTGAAAAGAAGGGATAAACATTTTAGTGGATAAATGTTATAGACAAAAGCTTATTGTGATTAAAAGAAAAGTAAACCCCATAGGTTTCTATTTGCTTTTTATTCGTAGTTTTTATAATAAATCTTTTAGTTTTTTTTTTTTTTAAACAAAAGAGCCTGGCTTTTCTTGCACCATTTTCTTGCTGATAATGAATACTGATTGTGAATGCAAAACCCTGCATATCATTATCTAAAGCATTTATGCATTCAGAATGTCTAGTTGGTGGTTTTCTTCTTAAAGAAGCTAAACAATTCATTAAACAAGCTGCTTCTGAATGGCAGATCAGAGCAAGCATAAGCTGCCTTCTGTAGAACTCTATTGTGAAGCTGTACCCACTTGTGTTTTCTTTGAAGCCATAAAAATGAAACCCTTATGCTCATATTAAAAGCTTAAGAAAGGCATCTATTATGTCAATAGATTTAAAACACGGCCTTAGACACAGTGAGAACCACTCCAAAATGGCACTCTTATAATAGCAAAGGTTAAGAAGCGCATTCCCAGGGGGAACCTTCAAAGGCCTACATATCATTATATCCCAAAACAGATGGCATTGCAGTGTTTGGAACTATAGTATATGGATACCTACAATCTCAAATAAATCCTTCCTAATCCCACTCTTTTGTCTAGATTTTGTACTTTGATGATAACTGCAGATGACTTTTCTCCACCATATCTCTGTATGTCATCATGAACAGTGAAGATGCATGTATATATATGGACATGACTCTTAATAAATACAATTTTTATTCAATATACAAGTACATTATTTTACTAGCAACAGATTTATAGACTTTACAGAAATCTACGATTCTTAGATTCTCATCTATTGTAAACCTTCAGTAGTCTGAATTTTATAAGGAAAATATACTTCTCTCATATACTGCTGGAAGTATAAATTGATAAAAACCACTCTGTAAAAACAATGTGGAATTATCTAGCCTCTATGTGTATACCCTGGAGAAACTCTCAAACACAGGCACTTGGAGATTGGGATAAGAACATTCACAGCAGCATTGCTTACAACAGCAAAAAACCACAAAACACTCAAAAGTTCATCCACAGGATAATGGATATATGAACTGTGATATACTCAGACAACAGAATACAGCACAGTAATGAAAATGAAAGAGCCGCTGCTACATGCACCAACATAGACGGATCTCAGAAACAACACTGAGAGAAAAGCGCAAGTCCCAGAAAAATACATACAATATGTTTACATTTATATAAAGTTAAAAGCATACAAAATTGAGCGATGTGTTATCGTTATTTAGGGATGGATATTGTTACTTAGGTATACACACACACACACGCACACTCTTAATATACTTAAATTAGCAAAATCATTTTAAAAAGCAAAAGAATGAGAAGTAAAACACAAAATTTCAAAATGCTAGGACCAGGTAGAGACACAAAGAGCGCTCAAGGTTATTGTTTTAATCTTAATAACTATGTTCAATTTCTTAACCTAGGTTTTGAACACGTTAAGGTTCATTTTATATTATTTTTTTGTCATGCAAATATATATATGCTTATGGATATAAATACATTTATTGATCAAAAGAATTATTTTAAAAATTTATATTTCTCAAATCAGATTAAAACTATTACTTTTTTGTTGAAATATTTTGAAATATCTAATACACTGGTCAACAAAAAGTCTAGATTTTTTTTATCATTATTGTTATCTAAAACTCTGCTGAGAAAAAGCAAATTAAACTAGTGTGAGTAAAAGATTAAAGTGAAAATTTTCTATGATGATTTGCTATGAATTTCATATACTGAATTCTATTTTCTATTTAAATTTGGTCTACTACAACAAAATTGCCAACATATATTAGATAATTTCTAATGGACCCTTATAAGTCATAAAAAATCAGTTTTAAAATATCATATACTTCATTATTTAAGAAAATATGTAAACTGTAAGCTTATCTATAAAAATGTTCAGATAGATTCATAATTTAATTGAGAAGAATTTTGTTTTACAGAATGTACCTGAAACTTCACAAGAATTGTGAGGTTGCAGAAAATGGTTTCTCTTTAACTCCTGTCTGTATATAAGATGTGGCTTGTTGTGATCATCTTCATGTTCACTCCCATCTGCCTTCATTATAGGTTCTAGGAAATATTCACCATCATGTGCTTTAAATGTTCCCATCTGAAAATAAGTAAAATAAAAATTAACTTTTTTTACAACAGTCACTAAGAAGAGATGACAATTTGTGCCACAGGTTAATGAGCACCTAGGAATACAACAGCCAGCTGTCTTTCATTAAATGTCATAAAGTAAACATACTTTTTTCTTTCTATGGCTCACTTTTTCCTCTCTACTCTTATGCATAAAGTCATGAAGACTGGATAGTATTCCCATAGGTAGAGTGGAGATGACAGACATTCCAGGTAAAAAGAATGGCATAGGCAACAGCATTAAAATAGAAAACAGCCTAGCACATTCGTAATAACGCCTGCTTCGTTTAGTCTATGTAAGGTAATAGTGTGAGACAAGGCTTATAATGTAGGCTGGGGTCAGATAAAAGAGACCTTGAATGCGATGCTAGGAATTTAGAATTTATTTACTTAGCAGCGGCCCATTGAAAAGTTTTAACAAAGACCTGTCTTCCGAACTAAAGCATCTAATATCCAATGTGCTACTTATACCAGTAGCATTCTCCTCCTTAACGTGTCCAAGGCCAAACTCTTGATTTCCCTCCCAAAGCTTGCTGTTTCTGCAATGCTCTCTATTTTAGTAAATGGCAAAGTGTCGTTCGGGTTGCTCAGGCCAAAACAATCTCAGCGAGAAATCAAGGCTAGCTCTTTCTCTCACATCCCCCATCTGTGAATCTGGATGGCTCACTTTTCAAAGTACAATCAGAATCAAACCACTTCTCACAAATTTCACCACTATATCCATGATCTAATCTAACATTCTCTCTTCCCTAAACCAAAGCAATAGCCCTCTACAGTCTCCATAAAGGAATCAGAGTAACGAAAAGAAGGCTGAATCACGCTACTCTTCTGGAAAAAAAAAAAAAAAAAAAAACTCCTATGACTTACCATAGCACTTAAAGTAAAATCCAAAGCCTTTTCTTTACATTGGTCTGCAGTATTCTAGGTGATCTGCCCACCCCTTCCGAACATCCCTTAGCTCACTCTACAGCTCACTCCTGGCATCTCTACTATTCCTCAAACGTGACTTATGAGATTGGTGAAAGTCTGGAAGTTTTATAACACACTGCAAATGTGTGTTTGTGGAAACACAAGTACTCCCATGCATTGCTTTTGGGAAGATAAACGAATGAAATCTCTATGCAAAGCAACTTGACGATATCTATCATACAAATACACACTTTCCCTTTGACCAGCAATTTCCCATCCAAGAATTTATCCTACAGATACTATACATTTGCACGTGTGAAATAACACACATACAAAGTTATTAACTAACTATAGCATTGTTTTTAATAGTAAAATATTAGAATAGATTCAAAAGTTCATGGACAGGATCTGTTTAAATAAACCATGGTCCAGACACAGAATGGAATATCATGGTTTGAAACAAACAAAAAGAGAATAAGAAAATGTTCTATGTAGAGATATGGAAAGATTTCCAATACGTAAAGATTTCCAATACATATTATTAAACAAAAATATAAAACTTTAAAACAGGGTGTATAGTTCACTACCATTTGTGTAATAAAGGAAGAAAAACAAAAATAAGTATTTCTATTTGTTTGGTTGCTACTAAAGAGACTCTAGAAGGATTTACAAGAAACAGCACAGGTGGAGGTGAGAGAAACTGGGTGGATGAAGGAAGGATCTTATCATCTCAGGCACATCACATATGCTGTTCCCTCTGCCTAAAATGGAGCCCTAGTGGCACAGTGGTTAAGAGCTACGGCTGCTAATCAAAAGGTCAGCAGTTTTAATCCACCAGCCACCCCTTGGAAATTCTATGAGGCAGTTCTACTCTGTCCTATAGGGTCGCTATGAGTCAGAACTGACTTGAGAGCAACGGGTTTGGTTTTTTTGGTTTGCCTAAAATATTGCCCCAAGCCCCAATCCTAACCTCATATGCCTGACTCATCACTCTGGCTGACTCCGTCTCATCCTTCAATCTCAGCTGAAGTAGCAAATACCCAGGAAGTTTTTCCTTTGACCAAGTACCTAGGTAACCATATCCCCGCCCCAACTCCTCAAAATACATTACACTTATTTGATTTCTTAAGAGTATTTATCATATGTTATATTTATATATTTGTTTACTATTTATAGATATCCTCCCCCACTAGATAGGAGGCTTCAGAAAGGTAGAGACCTACTCTGGGATTTCCATTTCCTAATACAGTACCTGAGACATTGCAAACGTGGGGCACAGTAAATATTTGTTGAACCATGAAAGCTTATCATTTCCTACTCTTTGTAGGCTCAGCTTATGTCGAGCAAAGGTCAAACTTAAGTTTGGATGCATAGGCTGGAGTTAGCATATAGAGACTCATACATGAAGAAATGTTTAATCAGGGGAATCCATACACTTGGATGAGAAAAAAACTACATTCTTATTATCATTAATCTCTAACTAAAATTCGGCATTTCCTTCAACTGTGAATGTAGGCAACAAATCCCAGTGACATTACATTTTCATCACATAACAATGTTTGAGATGTCCTAAAATATTGTTTATGCTCATCAACACTCAAAATTATGGTAGTTATTATACCTGTCCTTAGATTTTATAATTTAATGTACTGATAAAGAAACATATACATAACTATTTTTAATGTTTTGATAATTGTATTTCAATATAATTTGTTTATTTTGCATTTTATTTTAGGTGTTTTAAAACATTATTCTGAGGAGGTATCCACTGGTGAATCATTAAAGGGTTTGAGAAGAAGCAGAGGATGGAGGAGAGTCAAAGCAATAACTGTGAAAGATTAAACAATGTCATTGTACAGCTAAGGGGACTAGCTGCACAGAGACCAGTAAGGAGATGGTTTTAGTCACGAAAGAATGGGGAAATAAGAAGGGAGAGAAGCCTTCAGATGGTCACCTGTAGGCAGGTGAGGAAAAATCAAGGCATTTATAATAATATTAATATCTGACTCAGATCTATACATCAGGCATCATTCTTACATATAACTCATTTTGACCTAACAATAGCTCTTTAAGAAGTAATATTATCTCCCCTTTACAGACGAGACAAAGAAGGTTAAGTAACTTTTGCCCAAGTCTAACACCTAGTAAGTACCAAGACCAAGATGAGAATCCAAATAGCCTGCTCTACAATTCGTGCCTTAAACCATTACACTATACTAGCTAGAGTAATTTTGGTATACTCTACAAAATAGCCAATAAATGTTTAATGAGCATCTACTATGTACCAGGCACAGTTCTAGGTGCTAGAGATACAGAGGTGAACATGACAAAATCCCTGCCTTCAAATAATTTAAACTTACATGGGAAAAGACAGACAATAAATAAAAATGTAATATGGCAGGTAGTAATGAATGTTATGAAGAAAATAAAACAGGGCAAGGGCACAGAAAATGTGGGGTAGGGAGGCACACAGGAGGTGACATCTAGACTGCCACAGGAATAATGAGAAGAAGGCAGCCATGGAAAATTCTGGGGGAATGACATTCCAAAAGGAAGGAGCAGTGATTGAAAGGCCCTGTGCTGGGAAAAAAACTTAAGTTCAAGTGACAGAGACAACAGTGAGGCTGGAGCTGTGCCAACAAGGAGAAATGCAGAGGGAGACAGGTCAGATAGACAGGGGCCAATTGCATTAATTATGCTTGGCATTGAAAAGCAATCATCACATCTTGGAATACAAAAATATACATTTATCTACATATAACAATTCAAAATGTTTCACCTAGAAAAGCATGTCATTGTGAAGAACCAATTCAGAAATGAATTACTGGTACAATGATAAACATAGTTTTGGTGAATAAGACTTCATTTCCATTTCTTATTATAAATACGTTAACATTATTTTGAGATAACAACTTTGAAATACTTGTTTTAAATTTTATTATAAATAATAAACATGTAGGTTAAAGCACTATTTTAACTGAACAATTGCCTAAAGTTATTTAAATTGTTATGGTAATTATAAAGTTATCTGTACACTCAAAAATTACTAGACCAAAATCTCCTTAAAGGTAAGAAAACCTCTATTGTTTTTAACAGTTCCAACACCTATAACATTACCTGAACAGGGTGAAGGACCTGGGTTTGTTTTTTTCTTGTTGTTTTGGTTTTAGTTTTTTTCCATATTCCCTTTAATTATCCTTTTTTTTTTTTTTCCTCTAACATTCTTGTAAGTTATGGTGGTTTTGGGACTTAGCTGAGATACATTTACATGATAGTCTCCTTTCAATGCCACCCCTCCCCCAAAAAAATGTTTAGGCACTCTTGATTACATAATGTGCTAATGTTAGGATTACAAATTTTTAATTGGTTTAAAAATTAATGAAATTCCATCAGATATACTGACTACAAAGCATTGAAATTATAGTCTATATAATAAAAAGAAAAGCTATAAATAGTAAGAATTCATCTACTTCTTAGATAGTTTTCTAGTGGCCTATGCATATAGTCAGAATTGACTCAACAACAACGGGTTTGGGTTTTTTTGGTATACATATAGTGGCGCGTTGGTGGAGCAGTGCTTAAAGTGCTCAGCTGTTAACCAAAAGGTTCGAAGCCAGCAGCTGCTCTGCAGGAGAAAGATGTGACAATCTGCTTCTATAAAGATTTACAGCCTTTGAAACTCTATGGGGCAGTTCTACCCTGTCCTATACGGTCGCTATGAGTCAGAATCCACTCAATGGCAATGGGTTTGGTGTTTTTGGTTTTATACATACAGTGGCATATTTCCTTAATTCTGCCAGTGTCTATTTTCCAAACATAACTACAAATCACTTATTTTCAATATATACCAAAACTCTAGGAGTCTCTGCCTTCCCAGAAAACTAAATTCAACTATACATATAAGAAGTTAACAATGACAGCTTTTGAAACCTGAGTAAATGGATCCTGGAAAATCCCTTTCTGCTTTTTAAAAAAAAGCATGCTGAAGAAGGGAAATGTGATAGTATCTTGGTGAAAGAGATACAAATAGACATGAGCCTGCTTGTCAGTTAATAGTTAAAATAAATGCACTCACAAAACCATTTTGAATAACATCACATTTATCCCAACCAATATTAAGGATACTTACACCTATGGAATTTTTTTACACTCCTTTTGGCTCAGAATCTGAGGTTCCTGGATTCTAACATTCCAATAAAATTGCAAATGGATCCAACCTGTTCTTCCAGATGAGAAAGAGCTAATACAGTTCCATGAGTCCTCAACACCTTTTAAGTTGTGCTAGAGCACTCTAGCCTGCTAAGAATATTGCCTTTAGAATCAAAACACCTTTTTTTAGACAAAATTTTTCATGTTTTAAAACATTAAGTTCAAGAATAAATGGCAAATCATTTGTTCTCAGAGTGATTTCCCTGTGTTTATCAATAAAGGATTTAAAGTATTTTACTTCCATCAAGTTTTCTATAATCTACCTCATTGCCAGAACTTTATGTTCAAATCATAAAAATATTAGGGCTTTGCCTAAGGGCTTCTAAGAAGCACTTAAACTTTTTTTTTTTTTAACTTGGAAAGGAACCTGGTAAGCAATTGGAGGACTTAAAACAGGTGGCTCATAGAATTTTATTTAGATCATGCCATATTTTTAGCAACCTGCCTATCTGCAGATGGGTACTGCAATTTGATTCAGCAGAAATGCCAATTAAATTCCAAACACTTTCTTTGGACGACAATTAAAAGCAGCAAAACTAGTTTTCACTTGAGTAGGGGTTTCCTCTTACTTGAAGCAATGATTTTCTATTTGCCCAACTGTTTTGAAAGGCAGTGAGTGATGATACAACTGTTTCCAATTTACTCTCATAGGTCAAAGTTCTGATATGTTTAGAGGATTTTTATATAGTCGTTTTTCCAAAATGTTCTTATTTCAGTATTGTGGAATCCATCCATATATTTTTTCTAAATACATGGCAAACACTTGTACTGTTGCTACAATCAATAATGCTCCCAACTATTAATAAAATTGGATTTTCATTTAAGGACTAGATCACTCTTAGTTACTACCATGAAGACTGAAATATTTAGTTTCTCAATCTTTATTTATAAATCACATTAGTATCAGTATGACGCTATCTGTAATAAGACAGACTGGGTATCAGTTCTAGGTTTGCATTCATGGAAACTTGGACAAGTTACTTCATATTTCCGACCCTCCGTTTCATCATCTGTAAAACAAAATAGAAATAATTCAAACTACCTAATTTCCTGAGAAAAGTGATGTGTAATAAAAATGTTTAAAGTAGGAAATCAATAATTCTGTTAGAAATTGAATAGATTATGAAATGGGATGAAAAATTCTCCACTAAAAACACAGATGTTACAGCCTCGCTTTCTACCATAGGCAGAGTATAAATGCTACATAATAAAAGACCTCAAAGATTAACTCCGAAATTCATTTTTATGTTAGGATACTCTGTTCAGTGCAAAACTGCATCTCTGCCTGATAGTTCCTCATTATAACATCACTGACTATGCCTAAAAAATAGTACACTTTACATAAACACACACATTGAATGAATGAACGAATGGCATATGATATGAAGAAAACATGAGAAGTGACTCTAGAAACATAAACCAGAAAATTCATTGCAAGGTTTTTAAAAGATGAGTCTTTCTTCTCTCCTCTAGGCACATTCTTTACCTTCTTTACCTTCCCCATTCTATAGGATGATCCTACTTCTCCAGTGTAAAAGTGAGAGGAGACAATAAAGAAGAAATAAGTTGCTGATGCCACACCTAAAAAGGGATTGATCTCTCATCAGAAAATAAAACTAGAACTCTGGACTCATCTGCCCAAGATTTATGTAGCCGGAAGTCTCAGGTTCAAATAGTGTCAGAGAAACATCAATGACAAGGAGCAAATTCTGTAATATTTCTCTGTCTTGTAGTCACTGAGGTGTTTTTGAAATCATATAAACTCACTAAAGTTGAGAGAACTGTCAAAGAAATGGCTGTGTTCTTGTGGGGTCTGGATAGAGGGCCACAGGAGAGCCACTCCCAACCTCTCACTAAAACATCTGTAAAGACATAAAACCTAGTCATTATAAAAAAATCAAAAAACAACTCATAGAGACCCTACAGGACAGAGCAGAACTTTGCCATATGGTTTCCAAGGAACAGCTGGTAGATTCGAACTGCTGACCTTTTGGCTAGCAGCTGAGCTCTTTACCACTATGCTGCCAGAGCGCCAACAATGAAAAATTTAAAACAATAAGAAATCATTAAAGACTTATCTTGTAGGTGTATAATGAGAATATGTTCATGATATATTGTCAAAATGTTATTAAGCAATATTATTTAAAAACAAAGACAAAAAATGCATATAATATCTAGAGGGAAATATGCCATACATCTACCAAACCATCTGTCATATTTGCAGCAAATATTTTTCTAGTTTATTTTTTTATTTGTTTACAATTATTTTGATGTATGATATTCTTCAATTAGTAGTCAGGCACACCTATCAATTTTTTCATTTGTTATGCCACCCTTTGCATTTTTCCCTACCTACGGATTACAAATGGAGCCCTGGTGATGCAGTAGTTAAGCGTTCAAGTCCACCAGCCACTCCTTGGAAAACCTATGGGGTGGTTCTACTCTGTCTGATAGGGTTGCTATGAGTTGGAATCAACTCGATGGCAATGGGCAACAGGTAGTGATTAAAATATTTAGTAATTGTTTTCTATTTCTTTAATACAGCTGAAATTTCATTTGGTTTATCAGTAAGGTGAGAATCTAACATTTTGGTTTTCCTTATAATAGATTCTTGGCATTCACGGATTTAACACAGACTTGGCAACTGTCATCAGAAATTGACTTTAAGCAATTATCAAAACCTGATCTGCCATCAGAAGCCAACTAAATTTTTGAGGGATTATAATGCCAAAGAAACTACAAGCCTGGACTAAAAAAAAGCCTTTGACTACTTTTGCTGTAAAACAACTTACAGACTCCCCTAGAATTACCCCAAGATTCCTAAGCCCCACAGACAGCATCCTTCCCAGAATCCATTTTAGGTGTGGCCATGGAGAAAGCTGAACAAGATTCTCCCAGAGGGCAGGACCAGGGGCCTTGGGGACCAATGGACCAAAGAGTCCCTCCCAGAACAGAGGTCCCTTCCAGAAAGGAGGTGATCAAGGAACTTCCCTACTGTCAGGGCAGTGGGTTCCCACAATTCCTCCCCAGAGGAGTCCAAAACTGCTATAAGTCAGTGACTACTAGGTGTCTTCCTCTTTCTGTAGGAATTTTTTTTTAATTGCAGTTAAGGTTAGGGTTGCAACCATGCTGATTATACTGTATATGAGCTAGGGGAGGGGTAGATAATTTGTCTTTTTTATTCATAAGTTTCTGAACCACAAAGAGCCATGTCTGAACTTTATGGAGAAACTGTGCACAACCCAGCGATTCTGGGCTTTGAGCCAGACGCAGTGCCTAACAGGGACTTTGGGTCATCCCATTGCAGACAAGATGAGTATGTTTGATGTGTCAGAAGAGAGAGCAAAGGGATATTTGGTGAATAGAAGGATAGCCTGTGGTGAAGACTGCTGGTGTCCATGAATATATATGTTCCTCTCTTCCTTTTGGGTATATCACTGCCCCTTATTTCTGAGCCCTTTTGCATCTAGGTAGAGCCAGGCAACTAGTTCTCATCAACAGATGAGAATGTACACAGAAGTGGTTTATGATAGCTTTGGGCTGAGACAAGTCAAGAACCAAAATGCCTTCTCCATGCTCTGACTATAGTAATAAATCATTGATCTAGTTCATGAATATATTTCATAATTAATAACATCAACACTGTCCCAATAGGGAGGACATTACTGTATCTTCAATACCTAACAGTAGGTGGCACATAATAAATGGCTGATGTTGTTGTTGTGTGTCGAGTCGATTCCAACTCATAGCGACCCTATAGGACAGAGTAGAAATGCCCCATAGGGCTTCCCCAGAGTAGAACTACTGTAATCTTTACAAAAGCAGATCGTCAGGTCTTTTCTCCTGCAGAGCAGCTGCTGAGTTCGAACCGCCAACCTTTCGATCAGCAGCCCAGCGCTTAACTACTGTACCACCAGGGCTCCTGAAATAGTTGATAAGTATTTGGTTTTTTTTTTTAAGAACTATCTCTTTCTTTCTCTGAATATTAGTATAAATTGATCTACCTAAATTAAATTTATTTTATAGGAAACAATAGTTACAATAAGAAAAACAGGAATGAAGGGTGAAATATTAGCTCGCAGAAATGAAGTAATAAATGGAATACAGTTAACTTAGATATGAAAAAGATTAAATCAATATAAAATTTTTTACATATTCCAAGTACTTCCAACTAAAATTGCTGAAATGATTTTCCTGCATTGAATGACTGACACAAAGAAGAGCTACTCCAAATAACTGGCACATATTAATAAAAATTAACTACATTAGCTCATCCATTCTTACATGTACTGAGCATTTCTATATTTCAGATGCTGTATTAGGTGCTAAAATGAATATAACTATAATCTCTACACTCATAATCTATAAATGAGATAGAAAAATAGACAGATAATTTCAATTCAGTATATGAGAGTACAGATACACAAACGAAGTCCAGGGTGGAACAAAGGAAGGCCTGGTCAGCTCTGCCTTTGGAAGGGAAAAAAATTTGAGGAAAAAGACATTCCAGACATAGAGAAGAGCAAATATAATTTCAAACAATGATAGAATCAAACAGATGTTTCTGGAACAATTATCTCTTTTTCTCGAAACCTGTTCCTCTGTCATTGCCTTTCTTGGTTAATGGTCACAAGATCACTCAGTAATTGAAGCTAGAATCATTAGAACCATTTTGGTCTCCTTCTCTTACATTCCAAAATTCTGATGGGTTGATGGCAGGGCCTCTCAGCCTCAGCACTACTGACATTTTTGGCTGGGTGATTCTTTGTTGTAGGAGGCTGTTATGTGCATTGTGGGATGTTTAGCAGTATCTCTGACGTCTACCTACTTGATACCAGTAGCACACCCTCCTCCCACTTGTGACAACTAAAAATGTTTCCAGACATTGCCAACTGTCTCCTGGGAGCAAAACTTCCCTCAGTTGAGAACCACTGGTCTAAACCTTCCACTGGCACCCACTCTTCTCTATCTCCACTGAGACTACTTCATGGGGTGCCTCCTCCTTATCTATAGTGGACTATAGCAGTGGTCCTCTCAGTGACTCATTGCTTCCTCTGCACCCTGCACAATTTTGTGTCAATAGAAGACCCCCTTCCTAATCCATTGAACTAACCCACCATCTACAGTTCTAGCTCTCTCTGCTTAGCAATGCATTCCACACCTTTAACAATCCAATTCCAACCTTGCCTTTACCCTTATCTCTCAATTTACCCTACTTTGCGGTTGCACAGACCCAAAAGAAACCCTTGAACTTTAATATCCATATATGTTTATTCATCCCTCAAAGTCCAGCTGAGACCAGCACAGGCTCATAACTTTCTTAATCAGCCCTTCTTTACTCACTCCTTCTTTGAAGTTCAACATCACGTTGTATACACTTCTCTTAACAGCACTTATCAAATTGCATCTCTATTAAATGTTTGTGTACCTGGTGTTGTTATGTGGTGGCCCTTAGAATGAGAGTATAATTGGTCAAGAACCCCAGCTACTGCACTTTGAAATCCATCACAGTGTTTGTACCCGGCCACACCCCTAAAGGGCTGGTCCCAGTCAGCAACTGCATGTGGTAGGAATACGAAGGCAGGCCCATTTTCGGGAGGCGCAGGACTCTTCTCCCAACCAAACTGGGAGAAGAACCTTGCTGAACCTTGCTTAGACTGCCCAGCGGCCTAGGATGCTTCCATTCAACATTCTCTTCCTCTCTCCTTCACCTGTTTTAGACTTACATCACTCTCCCAGCTCTCTATTTTTTCTAACCCAGGCACTTCTCCTAATAAAATCCTTGCATATTTCATCCCACCTTTAACACACACTAGAATATTAAAAATAGAAGCATAGGAAATTCTACATAATGTTATTTGATTAAGAACTTGAATGAGTACATGAATAACTAAAAAAGGATCTTATGAGCTTTTCAAAAAGAAAAATGACTACAGAATGTGCTATGGATTGAATTGTGTCCACCATAAATATTTTGAAGTCCTAACCCCTGGAACCTATTTAGAATGTAACCTTGATTGGATATAGGGTCTTTGAAGATATTATCAGTTAACATAAAGTCATGCTGGAATATGGTAGATCTTAATCCAATATAAGTGGTATCCTTATAAAAGAAACACGAGAGACACACAGAGGAGAGACAGTCATGTGACCATGGAGGCAGATATTAGAGCTGCAAGGCAAGGATCACCAGCCATTACCAGAAGTTAGGGGAGAGGCATGGGACAGATTTTCCCTCAAGCCTCAGAAGGAATATACATAGCCAACACTCTGATTTTGGACTCCTGGTCATCAGAACTGTGAGACACTAAATTTCTGTTCTTAGAAACTGCCCAGTTTGCGGTACTTTGTTACAGCAGCCCTAGGAAACTAATACAGAATACCATGTGTAATGATCTGGGAATACATATTAGTTCTGGGCACATGGGAAGTTTAGAAAATAATAAAACTAAAAACTTGTCAGAATAAACAAAAACGAGGAAAGACACTAATGACATTTTCCATACTTTTATTTCCTGTCTCAACAAGAAATCAGAGCAACCTAATAATCAGTCACCAGAGAGCATTAGTGCCTGACACGCTGCAGAATGGTTCACATGAGAAACTTCAAAAAAAGTACACACAGCCACTGCAAGCTACTCCATGAAAATACTGTATAAACCAGATGCAATGTCTGGTTTTATGACATCTGGAAACTGTTTCCTTCAACCAAAAAGACTGCATTGCCTCAAATCTCACCAAGTTAACTGTCTAGGAGGCTGGGTTAGTCCCTGAGAGTCTCTGGAAGAAGGGAATCCACCTGGTTACATGAGAAGAGGGTTACCAGAGGTACAGTGGGTTGTCAGGAATAGCCTACGTAAAATTTATACACACCATCCTGACAACTATACGCCAATGATTTTCCAACTTATTATATACTGACCTCTCCTTTGGCAAGAGTATTTATCAACATTGTTGTTAGGTGGTTGTTAGGTGCCTTCTTCCTAGTATGTCTTAGTGTGGAAGCTCAGCTGAAACCTGTCTGCAATGGGTGACCCTGCTGGTATTTGAATACCCGTAGCATAGCTTCCAGCATCGCAACAACACACAAGCCCCCAAAGTAACAAACTGACAGACACGTGGGGTTTATCAATGTTATGAGAAGATAATATGAATACAAAAAAGAAGTTTAGACTTGAACATAGGGATATCACGGCTGATAACTATAAATTCCGTGGCAGTTCATCAATGCATTAAAAATAAAGAGTTCAATTAGCCATTATTTACAGTTAATTTCCTGATTCAGCTCCATTTTCACATCTACTATAGATTTTGGAAATGTATAACTAAATCTCTATTGAGAAAAGTTTGAATTGTGTGATATGTAAATACTCATACCTATCGGAAAGAAAAACTATAGAGAAAGAAAGATTAGAAAAGCCAGATTTATAAACATGTTAAACCAAGAAAATTTCTGGCAACACTCTTAGCCCTTTCTGGTTCTTGGGCCCAAAACACTTAGGAAGAAAACTAAACAATACTAGTCATGGGTCAGTGATTTAGTGAAGGAGAAAAACATGTAAAGACCAAGACTTCTAAAAGTAGAAAAAACTAACATTAGAAATTAAAAGAAAATATTGGTTCACAAGCTTTGGGTTAATCTAAATGAAATTCATAAATCTGTTGGGGTGTCAGTTTAACAAATGGTTGCACAGGGATAATACAGTATTTCAAAAAATATTAATCTGATTTGTTTTTCATTCCCTTCCTTTAAAAGTCACATTCCCCAGCATCTACCAAAGAAGTAAAGGGTAAATGCTACCTCAAGTGGGAAATGAGATGTGAAAGGGGAACTCAGTGGATTCTGGGGAGAAAAGGAGATGCAGGCAAGGCAAGCAGATGGTAAGACATGTGTGCACTAACTTCTCTACTGGGGTGAAAATCCTGGAGAGAGAAAGCATATTAGATTGTGTAAGGGGACTGTCAAGAGAGGTGCTTCAGTCTGCTGACTATGTGGGACACTTGGAAGGGATTCTCTAAAAGGTTTCCCCCTATACTCCAAAATTAGAGGTGTGGCAGGGTTTGGCAAAGAGGAACAGAATCCTCCTTGGCTCCCAAATGTCATAGTAAGTTTCAAGCCCTTAGAGGTGTCTGGAAGATTACCAATAGTATCACCATACCATTTATGGGGGGGAGGGGTGCTGCAGCAGGAGCAAAGTGACCCTATATCTGATGTCTATACAGTGCCATCAGCTAGATAAGAAATCAAACGGTGTTACAGCAAGAATTCAAGGATATGCAGCACAAGTGAGATCCCAAGAGGGGATGAGTCAACAAGTTGGACCAATGAGCCCTGACTGAGCAAAGAGAAGAAAAGCGAAAAGTTCCCAGACTCAGAATTCAGTTGCTGGTTTGGTAAACGTTGAGAGACTATAGCACAAAGAACATCATCAGAGACTAGAAGAGACAGGGGAAAGTACAATTTCCTCACCCTCTTCCAATATTACAAAGAACTTAGAACAATTTATGACCTTTTATATGGTCAAATTTTATCAATGGTCAATGTGTGCTTGAATCCAGCAATGCATAAGACAGTACACATAGAGGAGAAAAGAAGGAAATCATAAGATTCTTTCAATATATTCAGGAAAAGCATTTGATAAAATAATAACATTCATTCATGACTAAAAGCAAAACTAAAACAAAACAAAAACTACTAGAATAACTAAGCTGGGAAAACGAAAAAAAAAAAAGTCTTAAAAAAAGAACAAAAAAAATTACTAGAAATAGAAGGAAACTTCTCTCATAACACTGACTCCAAATAACCTTCAGTAAACATCAACCTTGGTGTTTAATGTACTGACAGATGTCAAAGTCAGATCATCACCGTCACATACACAAGGTTATAAAGGTAAGTCTGGAGGCAGGTAGGAGCAGGGCCAGAAGGCTGGCATTATTAACTTCGAGTCAGGGTAGATCTGCAAACAACTCAGATGGCCCAGGCTCCGGCTACCACAATTTTATCTGGGTTTAAAGACTAAAGACTGATCTGAGAATAAAAAGAAGAATCTGAGTTAATGACAAACAGATTCTAAAACCTACCAGAGGTTTTGCTATTTGATAAAACTATTAATCTAAAGAAAGTTAATGTTAGAGTCAGGAATAGAAATAAAATATGCAATCATAAACATACAGCTAATATCTGTTTTTGAGCTAACATCAAAAATAAAAATCAAAGAAGTGTCACTAATCTCATTAGTAATTCTGACTTACAATTGGTCACGACTGCACTACAGAAAAAAATTTAGCTCTTTTAGTTACTTGCAATATTGCTGGAAAATTTCCATTTCTACAATGATTGATGTCCTCAACAATGAGAATAAGTAAGACAAAACTGTGTTACACAGGTATGAAAATTAATTTTTAATTCTTAAACCGAATTAACAAATTCTGATATCAATAAGTCTATCAAAACCAAAGTGCGTAAATAAATCAGATTGACAATACATGATGATGACTTATCCAACTGTATTGAAGTTGACAGAATGACAGAAAAAGATGAACTCCTATTATGATTCAAAAAACAACTTCTGTTTTCTGAATTCAAAACGGAGTACTGAATTTGAACAATGACAACATTATGAATCAACATGAGCAGAAATATCACTCTTAATAATGCTTCCCATCTGGAATGTTTTTTCATGCCATAAAATACTAAATCAAGAATACATATCAACCATGACAAATTTGTGGTAGTAAATCTGGGATTTGCTAGACAAACTAAACATTATCTTAAAAGGGTCTAGAAAAGAGAATTTTTTCTTTCCTTTGATGTATAGGTGACTGTGTAAATATTAGAGTGTGCTTCTGCCATTCTGATGTTGCAAGCATTTTACATTTATCCACAGCAGAAAGGAAGGAAATTGTTCAGGCATTCCATGTAAATACAGCTAAAGATAATAGCATGAAAAAGAGCAAAGAGAGTTTCCAAATTTACTTAGTAATGACCAATACTCACACCCAGGAGGACTTCTTAAATCAATTAACCTAAGAGGAAGTATTACATTTGGCCTGGAGAGAACTGTTAATCAACTTTTTACTTAATCAAAGAACAGTGATAATGTTTTGAAAACATCTTTGAACATCTATCTTAAAGGTATTTTTTTATTATTATTATTTGCTCAACAAAATTTAGAGTACTTGGGAAGAATCCTGGAAACCTGTAACCAATTCTTAGTCCTCGTTTCTTATTGGACATATATTTATGAGGAGTTTCTGATTAAGCAAGCTAATATCTGTTTGTTTAAAACCAATGTTCCTAATCTGGGGTTCCATGAATGTGGATGGGGAAAAGTTACATCTTTATTTTCACTAACCTCTGACTGATATTCAGCATTTCTTTCAATTATGAACGTAGGCGAAACTATAGACTTTGTGAGACATTGTGACTTTGTTATCAATAAGAGGACATTTTTATGTCACATTAGAGTTGATTTAGCTATCTGGATTGTTTATATTCATCCTCCCTATAATCACCCTATAAAAGTATGGTAGTAAATTGACTAGTCAGTAGATCTTACTATTTATGTATTAATTATTATTTAATGAATTAATTTGTGATAATATTATATCACAAATTGGGTTTTGTAATATTTCGATTACTGATTTTATTTAATTGGTTTCCTTTACAGTTATTTTACACATTTAAAATTATTATGCTTGGAAGAGGTCCTGGGCTTCACCAGAATTCTGAAGTTCATGGCAAAGAAACGCTTAAAACTGTTTTAGAGAAACAGAAACAAATGAAACACATAGAGCCTGAGATTTTACTTCCTTTCTTCTCTCCTCAGTGAACTTTTTACAAAATCTCCCTCTCTTACTCTTGTTACTCTAATGATTATTTCTCATTTCCTGGCACCCAGGTCTTTGTAGATAGACTCTACATTTTTAAGCGCAATGCATTTTAAATAGGCAGGTTCAACCTCTTCCCTAACTCACAGATTAATGGTCATCTCTACACTATAACAAAATAAACATTTCTTTTGTTTATCAAACCTTCCCTTCCAATGGAATGCCCTTTTCACATTATTTTTTCACTTTATTCATATTAGTTCTATTTTCCTTCTCTCATTCTAAATTCAAGGAACAAATTTAAGTAAATTCAGGTGCAGAACTGAAAAGGGGTCTGCCTTCAATAGGTGGTCACGAATGGGTCTGTCAGTGTGAAGTACCCTGCCTTCCTGTTGGAAACTATACCCCACTTGTAGCAGAGGCCCCAAAGGCCGTCCCTGACTCAGGAGTCCAGCATCTGACACTTTCAAGAAAGATTCTCTCTCAGCTTTGCACGGAGAGGTAGATTTTGCCAAGCAGGCAAAGGCATGCTGATGAGTCTCACTTTAGAGCCTGCCAAAACCCTCTCCTCGCTGCAGGAAAAATTGCCTGGGTGTCAATCCCTCTGGTGGTCCACCATGAACTCCTGTGTCACCAACAAACCAAAGAAACCCGCTATCCACAGCCTGAACGCAGCCCCTGACTGGGTCGCCAAGGGAGCCAAGCACGCTTACCAGGCCTCCACAGAGGCTGAAGACGGCCCTGTGATCCTCCCTCGCGTTAACCTGGCCGCGGTAGAAGCAGTGGCGCAGGTCTGGGGGCGCCGCGCTGCGTTCCTCTGCCCCGCGCGCGGGGGCTCCCAAGTGCACCACCGTGTAGCCCCCGGCCAGGAAAGCCGCGTCGGCGCTCAGGTTCAACTGGAAGAGTTGCCCATAGGCGTTGATGCGGTAATGGGTCCTGAACGGCGTGAGCTCTAGCGCCTCGGGGCTGCGCTTCCTCCGGCTGAAGTGGTGGTTCTGAGGGAACACTTCCCCGAACTCATTGACCCGAGCGGGGGTCACCACTTCGTAGGAGGCCAGTGACCTCACCAGGGCTTCTGCAATCACAGTGATATGGCCATTTAGCCCCTACGCGTTCCCAATTCCCCAGTGCCATACTTCCTCAACCAAACGTCCTTGCCAACCCAGGTTTCGGTACCCAAGGGCACGACAAATGTACACATGCTGATTGGCACGCGCGCGCACGGACATACATACAAACACACACAGAGACACATACACATGTGCGACCTGTGCGTGTTCTGCTTTCCCACACCCCCGATCTTGCTCCCCCCCTTGCAAAGACCCGGCCACTCACAATCCTGACAAGCCCACCTCTTTCCCTAGCCCCTCTTCGCATCCCTGCCTCCGCCAATTCGTGCCCTCGGGTGCACGCGCCATGCTGCCCCACGCGTCCCCGCTGGCGTGGCCCGGGGTAATGAAATGCGTCCTCGGCATGCGGGATTCCTCGAAACCCAGCGCAGCCGTGACCTCTCGGGATGCTTTGAGCTGTGATCCTGGTGTCTCGAAAGCAGCAACAGGGTACCCCAACGGACTGAGCCGTTCACGCCCTCCTTCTGTATCTCCGCTCCGGCCCCGAGCCTCTATCTCGCCGCTCAAGGCGCCCCGCGGTGACCTTACCTTGCCTTGGGTGAAAGTGAACTTCCCAAGATCTGGTGATGAAGAGCGAGAGCTGGTAGAGCAGCCCCATCAGCCACTTGGCCACCCGCATGGTTCCACAGGACCAGGGAGGCCAACCGGAGTCGCCTGCCTACCAGCCGGCTTCCCCCCGCCCCCGCCCCGCTCCAAAGCCTCTCCTCCTTCTTGCCCGCGGGTCTCCGCGCCGGCTGCCGAGGCGCCTCAGCAGCCTCTGGAGCAGCAGCCCCGGCCCCAGGCCGGCCCGTCTCGCCACACCGCCAGTCTCCGCTCCCTGAGCCGCTGCTTCATCGCACTGCAGCCCCGCAGCCCCTTGCTCGCTCTCGGTAGCCTCGCTCCCTTTCCTGCGCCCGCACCTCCCTCAGGAACCTCTCCTTGGGTCCAGCTCAGCGCGAGAAAGCTACCCGACCCAGCAGGAACCGTGCCAATATAGCCACCCCCGACAGGCGAGCTCGGGGGAGAGCCCGCCCCTAGGGGCCGGCCGGGCCAATCAGCGGGAGGCGCGGCCTGGGCTCGCCCTCGCGCGCGCAGCCTCCTCAGCCGCACGCGGAGTGAGGTCCCTGCGGGCTCCTTCTCTGGGCGCGCAACGTAGTGTGTATCCCTAAGGCCGGTCTGAACACCAGTCTGGCACCTATAAAACCCAACGTTGATACAAACTGCGATGCCAAGGTCTAGGTAGGTGATAGGTGCGTGAGGTTTTTGATTCTTACAACGAAACGACAAACATCGGATGGAAGGTTTGTTATTTAAGTTTCATGGCAATCTTAGGTTTCTCAGATAGACAAAACTAGTGACAAGGGGAAGTTCCTGTGGGCAGAGGAATATTTACCGTGATGCTAATGAAGCCTAATGCCCAAGCCTCTCATTTGTAAGGAAGAGTCTCTGTGTGTGCTGGGAGTTGCTGGGAGTTGACTTGTGTTCTGAGTGGGGAGTGGGAGCTGAGGCTGAAATCAGCAACCGCTTATGAATTAGCATTTCTGGCAATTGCCTAAACAAATTCGAGATTTCTAGGACCTGAATTTCCCCTGCTGGTGTAGTGGTTAAGTGCTAAGAGGTTGGCAGTTCGAATCCACCAGGTGCTCCTTGGAAACTCTACGCGGGGGTTCTACCCTGTCCGATAGGGTCGCTATGAGTCGGAATCGACTCGACGGCAATGGAATGGGAATCTCCAAAAGCTTCAGTAACTTATTGTGTTTTATTTTCTCCTTCTAAATATACATTTTTGTACTTATTTTGAAAACCAAAAACCAAACCAGTTGCCATGAAGTTGGTTTCGATTCATGGCGACCTGGTGTGTCAGAGCAGAACTCTGCTCCACAGTATTTTCATAGCTGTGACCTTTCAAAAGCAAATGACCAGGCATTTCTTCTGAGGCACCTCTGGGTAGCTTCCAACCACCAACTTTTCAGTTAGTAGCCTTACTTAACCCTTTACACCATCAAGAAACTCCTTAATTTTGTTTAAAAGGTCCCCAAAATTATATAAACGTCAAGAACCACAAAACTTGAATCTTTCTCAGCCTGTGGGACTTTTATAAGACTTTCTGTTTATAGTTTTACAGTATTCATATGTCCTCCCTCTATAAAATCCAAACGACCCCTGTATCCACAGTTATCCTCCTCAACAATTATTGTAGCTGAGAACAAGTTGTGTCACCTGGAGTCCTTTAAACTGGATAAACTTTGGTGGCATTAGAAATTTAGTTTTCAATACTACTTTCTCATTCCTCAAATACACCTGTGTGATATGGTGGGGCCATAATTAATTCTCTCAATAACCAGTATGAAAACAATAGAGGAGGGAGTGGTCGTATTGCCTTGAAATGCAACCAGCCAACGGACAGGAAATATATGAGAGAAAAAGTGAAGGATTGTATGGGTAAATCTTCACAAACACAAAGGAATACATTTTCAGTTTAGCTCCTGGCTGGCCTTCCTTCTATGAGCCTTCAACAATGGATATTCTGTTCTCTTTGAATTGACTTCTGATGGCTGTGCTTCTTCGCTTTTTTAACATACACTTGGCGCATTTGTTGTTCACTTACAAGTGCAGAACAATCTTGTTCAACAAAGGAGAGTTTAATCTTATATCTCCCAAGGAAATTACCCTACTTGGTGATGGTAATTCTTCCACAATCACACCCTTTCTTTTGTACCCCTTCCTCACAACTGTCATTTTCATCAGAGAATTAGACTTCTGGGTTGTTGTTTTTTTCCCTAAATTAGGCATATTGTTACTGTAAACAGAAACAAAAACGAACTTTACCCACACTTGTTGGTTTAGTGGTTACCTTCAGTATATTATAATTAGAGTCATTTTAATTATATTGCAGTTCTGAATGTGTCTTTATCCTAGGAGCCGTGCCTTCCCTCATACAAATAACAGAAAATAGAACTGCACCTGTTTAATTGGCTATCTGACTGCTGACTGCAGGCAAAATGGCTATTTCATGTACATCAGTGAATGTTTGTCACTCAAAGCACTATTTGCAATGGAGCAGTTCATTTTCATCCTACTCTGATTTTTTTGGAAAAATTGTGTTAAGAAAGGGCTATTTTATTCCTTTTTTAAAGAAATAAGGTGTGTGGGATGTGTATTCTATGTCATTTTAATCTTTATAACATTCACTTAAGAATATTCTTTTCCTCATTTTACAAGAAATAAAACATTTTTAAAGGGCATCTAAGTAACTAAACTGGATTTCTAGCAATCCTTTCTGACTCCAAATGCCTTTTCATTATGCCAGGCTATAAATGTTATAATATTCAAATTGTTTATCTCTTTTCCTTCTAGTGAAAATATCATTAGTAGGAAATATCCATGCCATTTTAATTAAACTATATCCTCACCTTGATCATTATAGCTCCCACTTACGGAATTCCTATGACTTATGGAATTCCTATGACATAACCAGGCACTATACAAGGAACTTTGGAAAGGTTACCTCATTTAAATTTACACATCACCCCCATGGGGCTCAGAGAAATTAAGTGATTCACCCAGAATTTGGTTTCAAATTCTATACTTTTTGAAAGAAAATGATACTCTTTATACCAGCTCAAATCTGATACACAGTTGTAACAAACAATACCTCAGAAAATGAAAGCTATAGTAGTGTCAAATATAATTTTTGTTTGTTTGTAATTCAGACAATCACCATTAAAAAAATAAATAAGCTGTGCAATGAAATTGGCACAGTGTAGACAAAAAAATTTCGATCTTGCAAAGCAGGAGTATGCTCACTATACTCAGGGGTTCGCGTTGCCATCGAGCCAGTTTGCCAGTTTCGACTCATAGTGAGCCTATAGGACACAGTAGAAATGCCCCATAGGGTTTCCAAGGAGTGGCTGGTGGATTCGAACTGCTGACTGTTTGGTTAGCAGCTGTCTTAGTCACCTAGTGCTGCTGTAACAGAAATGCCACAAGTGGATGGATTCAACAAAGAGAAGTTTATTCTCTCACAGTCCAGTAGGCTACAAGCCCAAATTTAGAGCATCAGCTCCAGGAGAAGGCTTTCTCTCTCTGTTGACTCTGGAGGAAAGTTCTTGTGATGCATCAGTCTTCCCTTGGTATGGGAACATGGCAGCACAGGAACCTAAGGTCCAAAGGACACGCTCTGCTCCCAGTACTGCTTTCTTGGTGGTATGACGTTGGTAATTCTCTGCTTGCGTCACTTTCCTTTTATCTCTTGTAAGATAAAAGGTGGTGCAGGCCACACCCTAGGGAAACTCCCTTTACATTAGATCAGGGAAGTGACCTTGGTAAGGGTGTTATACAATCCCACCCTAACCCTCTTTAACATAAAATTACAATCACAAAATGGAGTACAACCACACAATACAGGGAAACATGGCCCAGCCAAATTGATACACACAGTTTTGGGGGGATATAATTCAACCCATGACAGCAGCCAAACTCCTTAACCATTGCGATACTCAGGGGTTAGATAACCTCATTTTAGAATCCTAATTCTACTATTACTAGCTATGTGAGGTTGAAACCTATAAGCCTACTTTTCCTCAATTGTAAAGTGGAAGTAATAATGGTAATCTCATGCAGTTGTTAAAAGCATTAAAAGAGATAATGTAGGTAACATACTTGACATAATGCTGGATAAGAATATGTGCTCAAAGCATGTTCACTCTGATAATGATTGTATTACATTATAATAGGGAGAAGGAATGTTCATACTGAAAGGAACAACTAGTTGAAGACAGTCATTGTTCTAATATTAGTAGGTAGGAAGTAGGCTGATCAACCTTCACATTTTTCTGGGACTGAGGGTTTTCTGGGGATGCAGGACTTTCAGTGCTGAAACAAGAATTCCTAAACAAGCCAGGATGAGTTGGTCACTCAAGTACAGGGTTTCTCAGCCTAGACTTTTTTGGCTGATAATTCTTCGTTATGGGAGACTTCCCTGTAGAATTGTAGGATGTTTAGCAGCATCCCTAGCCTCATTTAGACGCCAGTAGTACCTCACCCCTGTTGTGACAACCAAAAATGTCTCCATACATTACCAAATGTCCGCTGGAGGCAAAATTGTCCCCAGTGAGACTGCCTTACTTGGGGAAAGAATTGGGAAATGGTCATTGCACAGCTGTGGATTTGGCAGCAGGCCCCACAAATACTGCTGCATTCTTAATTATAAAGGGCCAACTTCTTAGTAGAAATTCTTTATGTATTATAGCAGAAGTGAAATGGTATCCATCAATGTAATTATAACAATGTAACTTGTAGTCATTGTGTTAACAATTGTTTAAGCATTTGTTGTTTCCAGGTGTTCAGAGAAGAATCAAATTCCTCTGTCCAGGTACTTATTACCCTCTGTTGTAATAGACTATTTAATAGTCTGCATTCAACACTAGATTGTAACGGTCATGTAAGCAGGACCACAACTAGGCTATCTGAAGCAGTATCCCCAGCACCAAATGCTGTGCCGCCTCCCCGCATGGAATAGAAATAAATAGTTGTTGGAACGAATAAATACTAATATTGAAATACATATAATCTAGAGATAATTAGGCAAATTACCTGCCAATCTGATCGTCTCTACATTTTAGTTGGGCTATTTAAGCATTTGTATTCAGTGTAATGATTGATATGGTTGCTTCAAGTCTATCAACTTACTGTTTGTTTTCTATTTGCCCTATCTGTTCTTTGTTCCCTTTTTTTTCTTTTTTGCCTTCTTTTGGAATAACTGAATATTTTTATGATTCCATTTTCTCTCTTTTGTTGGCTTATTAGCTATAACTCTTTTGTTATTTAAATAACAAATATACATCTTTAACTTATCACTGTCTGTTTTCAAGTGATATTATGCAAATTCAATTTCTTCTCTCCCGACTGTTGTTGTCATACTTTTGCATATGTTATAAATCCCACAGTACCTTGATAATATTTTTGTTTCAAAGCAAAAGACCTTATGTATTTGCCCACATAGTTACCATTTCTGCTGTTCTTCATTCTTTTATGTAAATCTGTATTTCCATCTAATATCATTTCCTTCTGCCTGAAAAGCTTCCTGTAACATTTTTAATACTGAAGATGAGTTGGTGATGAATTATTTCAGCCTTTGTATGTCTTAAGAAGTCTTTATTTCACCACCATCTTTGAAGCATATTTTTTGGGGTATATAATTCTAGGTTGAAAGTTGTTTTGTTTTGTTTTCCTTTCAGTACTTTAAAGATATTGCTCTGTTGTCTTCTTGCTTGTAGTTTTTTCAGTGGGAAGTTTGCCATCATCTTTATCTTTGTTCTTCTGTACATAAAATATCTTTTTGTAGTGGATGCTGTTAAGGTTTTCTCTTCATCACTGGTTTTGTACAATTTGATTATGGTGTGCCTTGAAGTAATTTTCTTCATGTTTCTTGTGCATGAAGTTCATTGACCTTTTCGGAACTCTGGGTGTATTGTTTTCAGCAAATTTGGAAATTTTTTTGCCATAATTTTTCCAGATATATATTTTTGTTCTCCCTCTCTCTCCTGGCCTTCAAGGACTCCAATTATACATATATAAGGCTACATGAGTTGTCTAATAACTCTCTGATGCTCTGTTCATTTGTTTAAAATCTCTTTTCTTTCTGTTTTTTTTATTTTAGTTTATTTTGGATAATTACTATTGCTATGTCTTCAAGTTCACTAATCCTTTATTCTGCAATGTCTAACGTACTGTTAATCCTATCCAGTGTATCTTTCATCTCACACATTTTAGTTTTTATTTGTAGAACTTTGTTTTGGGTCTTTTCTATCTTATATGCCACTATTCACTTTATAAACATATGGAATACTGCTATAATAACTCTTTTAATGTCATTTCTAGCATCTGCGTCGTTTCTGGGTTAGTTTTGATTCATTGATTTTTTTCCCCTCATTGTCGGTCATACTTTCCTGCTTCTTTGAATGCTTGATTGTGAATTTTACCTTTTTTTGGTGCTGACTGTTTTTGTATTCCTATAAATCTTCTTGAGCTTTGTTCTGGGATGCAGTTAGGTCACTTGGAAATAATTTGATCCTTTCTGGTCTTTCTTTTAAGATTTGTTAGGCAGGAGTGAAGCAGTACTTAGTCTAGGATTAATTATTCTGCAGCAGTAAGTCAAGACCCTTCTGCATGCTTTACTCAATGCCCCATGAATTAGGAAGTATTTCAGTCTAGCTAATGGAAACACAGACTATTCCTGGCCCTGTGAAAGAGTTAGGCACTATTACCTCTAATCCTCTTGAGTAGTTCTTTCTCTAGTCTCAGATAGTTTCATCACATACATGTGCAATATTTTTAAGACTGCAATAGCTTGATTCATTTTAAAGATGAAGATTGCTGTATACCTCAGAATAGTTCACCTTTGTATCAGGATAATTCACCTTCTCCTAGAGATTGCTTTAAAAACAAGGAGAATGAAATAGAGATGAAAGCAAAAGCCATTTTAAGTGAAACTATCAGAATCAAATAATCTGATAAAGCCAAGATCATTTAATGGTTTCCAAAAACAAGTGAGAAAAGGTAGAAGCTGTGTGGAGGAAATAAAATATTTATAGAGGAGTAAAAGGTTCAGCAGGGGCAAATATCAAACAACAACAACAAAATATACTTTCTGAAAGTGAGTGCTCACCAGTTTTGCAAAAGCTGTATTCTTTTCTTGCAACGTCAGAGATTGCATAAGTGACCAGCAGAAGTCCTCCTGACCAGAGAAGAAGAAGAGATGGCTATGCAAATAATAACAAAGAGGAGGCAAACCTAAGGAAGCAGTATGTCTCTGTGGCAGCAGAGAAAGTGAGAGGCTAGAACCCTCCTCTGCACCTCTCAGCCACAACAAATATCTGATCCAGGAAAACCAAATGCATTCAAGGATGACTTTAGTTTTTTAAAGGATTGCAGACAGTGAATATGAATACACTATGAGAAACAAACGTAGGAAAGAACATCAAAACTTACATATAAATTAAAAAAAAAAAACATCAGAAAAATGTTGCCATGGAGCAGATAAAAATTATGACCAAACATTTTGTCATGGATTCAAAAATTAATGAAGTAATTACTTTTGAAGGAAGACCTCAAAACAGAAATATGAGAACTCAAGGAAGATATAGAAAGACAACATAAAGAAATATAATATGATTTGGTAGATCTCAGAAAAGGAGTAAAGATGGGGGGAGTGGGGATACCTTCACAAAATAACAGTGAAATTGAAAACAGCACAGGGAGAATAGAGAATATGAAAAACACAATAAGGAATATGGATAAGATGGGAAAAGTGGCCACACTGAAATGGAAGTAAAGAGAAAGAAATAATTAGAAAGAAAATTATAATTAGCGAAGATGTGCACTGGAGATTCATATACACACATTTGGGGTTCCTGAAGGAAAAAGCATTAGAGATAGAGAAAGTCAAAGGAATTGTTACCAGTAAGAGTTTTTTTTTAATTCTGCACTGTGGTAAAGATATATTTAGAAAAAGGAAAATAACTTTCTTCTCAGGAGGTATTAAATCGAAAATGGACACTATGTGGCATTTAACCAGTAGAGTTTTTGCCAGAAAAAAAAAAAAAATGGCAGGAGATCAGAAAACATAGGAGTCTTGAAGTTTTACCCCAGTGGCACGATTGAATGCCAAATAAGGTGGAATACCACCAGGACAGGGTGACAATAAGCCAAGGAGCCTTTAGCAACCCAATGAAGGAAAGAATGGCATCATTCCAAGGCCATAAGAAGAAAGGAGCTGCTCTCTCCCCTTGTACAGCTTGAATTACAGAACTCTGGAGGCAATGGGAGGAGCTAATAATGCAACTCTGTTCTAGCTGAGGAGTTGTCTGTTGTCAGGCTAAAATGATGATGATTAAATAGTTTAAACATAAGACTCTAGTGGTATGTTTGAAAAAAGCCAAGTAAATGTCTGCGCTCAGGAGAACAAGACACCAAGCAAAAATTCATCCAAGCCTTTTCATTGCAATATACATTACCATATTTTTCAGAAATTGTAACCATTTATTTTATAAAAATATGGGTAGTTAGTGTGATGCTCAAGGACATTGTCACACCAAAGGACAGATATGTCAAGTCCCTTAGCCATTTGGAGTCTCAATTTGTTTTCTTATCTATTAAATGAGAAGATTGGACTGGATAACTTCTGGAAACATTTAAAGCCTATCATTTTATTTCACTATAGTGATTTGTAATAAATTATAAAATACACAAAAGCACCAGGGAATGGAAGAGGTCAGGGCCTGAAGAACGATGATATGACTATTGGATCTTCATTATAAGGGAGGTTAACAAAAATGGGTATTGCACTTCGGGATATAAATTTCTTGTAAAATTTCCCCATAGGAGAAGCTTCACAGGAGCTTGAAGAACTTTCTTGTTCTGTGTATGAACCAGAATAGGGTAGGAACTGAAATCAATACTTTAGCATCCAAAGGAGGTCAGTGGAGCTCAAATGAATTATATGTAGTCAACCAAGTTTAATGAAGAGGTCAAAGAGAAAAGTGTGCATTATATGGTTTATTTTGAGATGCTCTTTAGAAATAGAAGTTAAGCACACTGGTTTCTTTAGTTCCATCTTTTTTACACTACAGTCAAAGGAAGAATTCCTCAACTATTAGGGTGATTAAAAAAAGAATTGTAATGGACTCTTAATAAGTCCTAGCTGCACAGTGGCTAACGCACTCAGAAATCAGTAGTTTGAACCTACCAGATGCTGCATGGGAGAAAGAAATGGTAGTCTGCTTCTGTAAAGATTTACAGCCTTGGAAACCCTATAGTATTGCTATGAGTTGGAATCAACTCGACAGCAGTGGGTTTGGTTTTTTTGTTTGGGACTCTTAACAGAGAGGTAGGTCTCCATTGCTGCATATTCTCACACATGCATACACATGCAAACTATAACTAAAAATATATTTTATGTAAAGTTATGTACTTTTTATTAAAAATTTAAGTGAGGTATTTTATGAAATAAGTGTAATGCTATATTATTTTCTAATTACAAGATTTTTGCCTAATTTTGTTTGTGAGTGCAGGAAAGGTAGTTGGAAAAGTATTATGAGCCATATAAGTAAAGCACTTTACCTAGTTTATTGACTTTTTTTTTTTTTACCCTATTATCCAGCTTGCTTACTTACTAACTCAGCTTGCTTCCAGTAGACTGGTAAATATATCCAGAATTCAAATACATCTTCAATGCCTCCATTAAGGACATTCAAATTTTTTTGCTAGTGACTCTGAGAATAATTCTAAAAGAAAAATTCAATTTGTTTTAAGCAAAAGCAATGTCTTTGGAATGACTGCTTTAAGGGGAGGATGTTCCCTTGGATTCATTTAGTCTGTTTGTTAAAATATCAATTTATGTCTTGTAAAATTTCTCCATTAGAATTCTCACAATACTTCCCCAGGTAAAGCCAGTAGTACTGTTTATATCACAGCTTTAGCTTAGCATTTTAGATTGTAACTATCTGTTTATAAGGCAGGGACCAGAGCATGATCCCCCATCACATAATACAGCAAAAATAAAATGTGTTGTTTTGTTGAATTAATATTACATACGAAAACATTCTTATATTGGACCTGTGAGCATAATCTACATATATATGATATAATCTGCTTACCAAAAGTATTTAATGTATTTAATTAAAAGATAAAGCTATCCTCAGTCTGACATAGCTAAATTAAATGAACTCTCATGAATTACTTTGAAAATATAATACTTCAGCCTAAGGAATGTCTTACATAGTATTTCTTCACTTGCGTGGATTTATATAATAAATGCTATTCCAGCTATTCCTGCTCTTTGGAAATGATGCTGAGAACATACTAAGGCTGCGGGTATCCAAAACAGAAATGTTGCCGAAATGCAGATCAGATGTTATCAATCTTTCAACATCATTATTTCTCCATTGTTCTTGAAGGAAAAGACTTTTTGACATGCACACTGAGTTTCTACCATATGGACTTGGAAACCTTGAAAATGCCCAGAACCCCACTTTCTTGAATAAATACAAAATAAGGAGTGGTAGGCTAAATTATCGATTTTTTACAATGATTCTCTGGAAGTCTGGATCAGACCTCAGTTCACTGAAGTATTTATCAGTTATTCTTATTTGTGTGTCTTCTCATTTAATATTAACTCTAGTGAAGGTAGGAGAAGCAGGGTAGAGAGCCTGAGCTCTATGTGTAATCACCAAGGAAACCACATCCATGGCTAATCAGTGAGAACTGTCAGACATGATTCTGCGATTATTTTGTTACAAAGCCCCACCTGTGAACTTCTTATGCCCTACCTCTTGCTGTGAGTCCATTATGATTTGATACAGTACTCAAAGTTTTGTTTTTTCCACAGTAGGCCCTGCATGCTATGTAACAACAGATACAGATCCCCACCAGCCACCTCTCTCAAAACTTGGCCCCGTATCTCTAGAAGCATACTGGGGACACCTATTATCTAGGGTCCCTCTCTCTCTCATAGGAATTATGTCCACTTGTTTGGGGTTGAGGGGGGAAAAAATTTTTTTTTTCCAGCATGTTGTTTCATTAGAGCAGTTAGGATGGTTCATTTCAAGAGGATATCTTAAAGAATCAGGACAGAATGTTGAAGAATGAGTCAAAATTAGATTACTTAAGAGCCAAAATATTTTCAGAGAGAAAGGAGTAGTCATTGAAGAAGGGAGGAGAGCTAAAATAAAATGAAGGGTGAAAAATATCTACTGGATTTCACAAAAGGAAATCACTGATGACCTTGGTGGAGCCATTGGTGTAGAGCCCAAACAGGAGTACAATGGAAGTGGACCAGGACATGAGGAAATAGAGACAGGGAGCATAAACAACTCAAATAACTTAGTTATGAAGAGAGAGTGGCCTCTGGGAGACATGTGGTTGAAGAAGGTATATGTTATCTAAACTTTTAAAAACAAAAGTATATTGAGCCTATTTAAAAGTTAATGGAAAGGAGCCAGTAGAGAGGGAGCAGTTGAAGATTTAGGGGAGAGGAAAGAGCAAGGATGGGATCCTGGAAAGTGGTAAATGGATTAGTCTTGGGGAGAAAGAGATATCTACTTAGTAAAAGGATGAGTTTCAATTCAAATAAATATGTCAGTGTAGTGGCAGGAAGTTGAGGGAAAATCAAATCGGACTTCTATTTTTTCTGTGATGTAGGTCACTAAGGTACCTTCTAAGGAGAAAAGTAGGGGTGTAGAGTAAGAAGTTTCAGACAAGTTGAGAAGGTTTGAAATAGCCCCTGTGTAGGGCTACGGAGGCTACTGAGGAAACATAAAAAGGATGCCAGGCAGTACTGAAAAGTCATGTAAGGCTGGAGAACATGGGTTTGTATTGGTAACATATGCATGTTTAGGCCATTTTCTCCAGTAGGACCCAACATCCTAGTAGAAAAGGTATTTTCTTTGGAGGATTCCTAAGATTACACAACTTAATGAGAATTGCACAGCTTTTGCCAGCCTTCATGGCCAATTTAAATACATAAATACTGAAGCTTCCAAAAAGCACACAAGGTATCTCATATTTCTAGATAATATCACAGTAAGTTTATTGGGGCTAGAGATCATGTCTTTTTGACATTCTATCCCAAGGACCTAACAGGACCAAACACATAGTGGACTTTAATAAACATTTATTGAATCAGTGCTAAATGGATGTATTTCTTCAATCCACTGTGAAAATGAAGCACTGACCCTTGTCTTCGGGATCAAAAGAAATTAGTATAAAGTAAAAGGAGACTACTTATTGACAAATTGCTTATGGAAAGATATAAATGTGCCTTCAGTTTGTTATTTTTTCACAAAAATATGTGTTTAAAAGAGACCCAAGTATACTTACTAGAAGGAGATCATTGCATGTAAGTATCAAGTGAGCAGTAGAAGGAGGCAATAGCAAAATGAGAGAGGGCTGACCCAAGGAAGTATAGTCAGTACAAATGCAAATTTCACAGCCTTAATTGATGGTCCATGGACTTAGTCATAAAACCAGAAATAGTAGTAGTAATAATAATAAATAACATTCTGCGGTGCTTATTATGTGCCATGTTCTGGGCACAGCACTTAGATGAACTCTCTAATTTAATCTACACCATAACCCTGTGAGACAGGTACTATTATCACCTTCTTTTTGCACATACAGGAACTGATACTCAGAGATATTAAATAACTTGCTCAAGATCACAGATCTAGTACGTAGCAGAGCTAATACAAACCCAGTTCCCTCTGTCACCAGAGTCCACACTCTCCACTACACTACCATCCTATCCAGTGCAACCCCTTAATTTGTCAAGTGTGGAAACTGAGGCCTCGGGTAATAAAGTGAGTTGTCTGTATTCACAAACCCTATTAATTGTAGGACCGTAAATTGAACTCAGGTCTCTTCAACCTCCCCAGCAATCTCTTATCCCAACTTTGATTTGCTGACTCAGTGAACAAAATTCATTCCTGCTTAAGTGACTGGATCCATTTTTCACCTTAATGCCTTTGACCAAACTGAAATGGATTGATTCTACTTCGTCACTTAAGTAGAGGATATATTTTTAACTCAGATATTTGGGAGAAATGGATTCTGTCTCTCTTAATACTCTTCACCATTCTTTAATATTGTAATATGAGAGGAACAAGAAGCAAAGACCATCATATGAAGAATTTGGGAGAATACTAAAAATAGTAAAACAATAGCAGCTAATTCTCTTGATATTACTATGTGCCAAGGAAAAATCTAAGCTCTTTAAATATATTAACTCATTTAGTGCTCACTGTTTTTATCCAAAAGAGCATATCTGGCAATTCTTACTATATCCTTAATTTTTCACAAGTAGACATCTATATCTTTGTCTGCTGAACACGCCCCTTTCCCTCATTCTCTGGTAAGTGCAACTCCCTTCTTTTGGGGAAATAATCCTTCCCTGCTGTCAAAGTTATCTAGTGCTGCTGTAACAGAAATGCCACAAGTGGATGGCTTTAACAAACAAAATTTATTCTCTCATAGTCTAGTTGGCTAGAAGTCCGAATTCAGGGTGCCAGCTCCTTGGGAATGCTTTCTCTCTCTGTTGGTTCTGGGGGAAGGTTCTTGTCATCAATCTTCCCCTTGTCTAGGAGCTTCTCAGCACAGGGACCCTGAGTCCAAAGGACACCCTCTGCTACCTGCACTTCTTTCTTGGTAGTATGAGGTTCCTCTCCTTTCTGCCTGATTCTCTCTTTTATATCTCAGGAGATTGAATCAAAATAGAACCTAATCCTATAGATTGAGTCCTTCCTCATTAATATAACTACCCCCAATCTTGTTTCATTAATATCATAGAGGTTAGGATTTATAACACAAGGATAATCACATTAGATCCCAAAATGGTAGACAATCACACAATACTGAGAGTCATGGCCTAGCCAAATTGACACAATTTTTAGGGGACACAATTCAATCCATAACACTTGCTCTGTTTGACACTAGTGAGGCTGCCAGTAATGGGCGCATGAACCAACCTCAACATTCAAAGTGACCAATCATTTTAGCAACAGGAATTGATGTTAAATGTGGGCACAAGACTCAAACTGGGTTAACCAGAGTTGTTCAACAGGATTGTTACATATGGAAGCAAGAGAAAAAGAAACCTTATCTTTTCTCAAAGTCATGAAGCCATCATGCTTACAACCTTGAAGCTGCTACTAGCCATGTTCTCTGTCATGTAGAGAGAGCAGTTTGAAGGAGGAGAGAAGGAAGGCAAGCAAAGACAAGCTTAGATGTCTGTGTGTGTGTGTGTGTAAGAGGTAGACAAAGAAAAAGTGTGTATTTGGAAGGTAGTAATGTGAATGTTTTTCTGTTTATATTTTCTTTATGGACATTTTCATACGTTTAAACGAAAATTATTTTCTTAAATCAAAAGAAAACACAAACGTGCAATAGAACACATATTGCGAAGACACATCTAAATGTTTATCGTCCTTTAGCTAATCCAGTCTTGCCATGTTTGCCTGCTTTAGACTGTTTATTTCCACTCTATCACCATGTGTGACACTAGTGAAGATTTTAGCTTCATAGGTCCATATGCTAGAAGCTGCATTGTTTTCTGTAACACTCTGAGTCCCACTATAAATATTTAAAATATGTCAAATTTGTTATCTACAAAGGAGATTCCCAGCAAGATGTGAGGTTTAAGCCTCTCCTAGAACATTCAAGTGAGGTAAGAGAGTCATTATAAAACTGTAAAAATCAGGCTGACTTTTCCTTATTTTAGAAGTTGTTGTTTATTTTTCTCATGTTTCTGCCTTTGTGTATCCTGTTTCTGACTAAATAGTCTTACTTAATATTTCAAAAGCAGATCACCACACTGGTTCTTAAAACTAAAGAATTTAAGGCAGTGGGGGGAAAAAAACTCAGGATGAAAACTAGGCAAACAATATAACATTGAGGAAAAGAAAATCAAAGTTGTCTTGAACCACCAACTGATTTGAAAGTTGAATTATTCAAGGCGGCAAATTTTCTGGATTCCAGTTCTGTGCTGCAAGAATTGGAAACAGATAACAGAGGCATTGTTATATATTTTTCACTGCCAGCCTTCTGCTGCCACCACAAAGCACCCCAGTATCTGTCTCTATTGCCTGTTGGCAAGATCCTTGCATAAAAAATAATAAGCAGAGTCCCTGGTTTTATTTTTAAGTGATAAAGACACACCTTTAGATGTCTAAAAAAAAGTTATTCTATCCAAAGCTTTCCCTAATTATTTGTCTAGTAATATATCAGGTAAGATTTGCTTTAATCGTAGTCTTTACTGGTAGGTACAATTGCAGCTATAAAGACTGACATAATGAAGATGGAGCCCTGATGGCACAGTGGTTGAGAGCTACAGCATGCTACAGCAGCTCTACTCTGTCCTATAGGGTCGCTATGAGGCAGTATAGACTCGACGGCAATGAGTCTGGTCTGGGTCAAGGAGGAGCCCTGGTGGTGCAGTGGTTAAGAGCGCAGCTGCTAACCAAAAAGGTCGGCAGTTCGAATCCACCAGCTTCTCCTTGGAAACCCTATGAGGCAGTTCTACTCTGTTGACTCAACGACAATCGATTTTGGTAAGGAGGAGCCCTGCCCATAATACTTATTGTTTCTCTCCCTAGACTACTTTGTACTAAGTCCTGCATCTCCAGGAAGCCACAGGGAAATACCTGAAAAAAGAGAGAGGTCCCAGGAGGAGGAGAAGCTGAATGGGCCAGTCACTGCCCAGGAAGGGCAGGCATAAAGCAGGAGTGTTGTGGCAGCACTCAGCAGAGGGGACATCACAGAGCTGTTGTGTCAAAGGAGAGGTGAGACTTAAGAGATGTAGCATATGGGAAAGCACTACCACAGAGTCTGGCATAGCAAGCCTTTGTGGGAGTATTTCCTTCCTTCGTTCCCTCCTTTCCAGTTCTCCACATAACAGAGAACAAGACTGATGAAGGACATCTCTGAGACCTCAACCAAAAACCAAACCCACTGCCGTCAAGTCGATTCTGACTCATAGCAACCCTATGAGGTTTCCAAGGCTGTAAATCTTTACAGAAGCAGACTGCTACATCTTTCTCCCACGGAGCCGCTGGTGGTTTTGAACCACTGACCTTTCGGTTAGCAGTTGATCACTTTATCCACTGCACCACCAGGGCTCCTTTAAGATCTCAAAGAAGGCATAAATGTCCACATTTCCAACAATAGATTAGACGTAAGCTGATTTAGTAGTATGCTTGCAGCAGACTTGTTCTAGACAATGCATGTCTAATGAAGTAAGTTTAGAAGGAGTGTAAGTTCCCACTACATCCCTTAGCTAAAATTACATACAGATGCTGCTCAGTGCTTGTATTAACTTGTAACTGTGAACAAATTATAAGGTTTTAAGATCACAGAAAAGTTTTTGAAGTTGAAAATAACCACCATTATGACAAAATAACTTGTCACTTCTTTTAGAGTTCAGGGAAATAAAATGCTGGTAAGAAAATAAAACACTCTGGCTCTGTGCCAGAACATAACATTACACTCTCATACACTTCTAAAGTGCTTATCTTAAGTGTCAGCAAGTGGCTGTTTGTTTAAATCCGTCTCCCTTAAAAATATCTAAGGTCTTTTTGATTGACAATACAGTGTCTATTCTATATAAGATTACATGTTAACTTTGTTTTAAAGGAATAACTTCCAAACCTTTATTTCATTTAAGTCAAATTTATATTAGTAGCAGAACTTGTCCACAAATCAAGAAAAGAGAAAAAAAAAATTGATGTATTTAATGAAAGAAGTAACAATAACTATCTTCATTTTAATTCTTCCACGTGATTATTAATTCCCTGATTCTCACTCTATGAAACAAACAATTCACAGAGCTTAAAATCTATATATGATAACTTTACATTTCGGCTACCTAAATCTACAGACATATATTTCTTATAAGATTTTTAGAAATATGTAAGTTTAGAAAAATAGGCCTAATTATAATTTTATTCTGAAGTCTTGGTTTAATCATAAAGAATAAATAACTAATATGAAATGTAAGGGGAAGTTGATTTTGCCAACATTCTGATTTTTAATCAGAAATATGCAGTATTGTCTCTCAAAGTGGGGAAACTGTTGTATTGAGATTTCTCATCTTCAGCTGTATACTACAGAAGTCTAAAAACCATTGAAATAAATTGCCCCAAGGTTCAACCCAAGCTTTTCTTTGAGGGACACACTGAGGGTAAACTTTTTAGCCTAGTTAGTATGCCACTTCAAATATACTCCTTCAGCTGGATAGATGGAACGGTGCCATTCACACATAGGTTCAGCGTCTCAAACGTCTGCACTCCTGATCTTTCTTAGTTCCTCTTCTTGTATGCCAAGCCATTCTGGCTTTTATTTTCCTCATTCAATCTTTTCTACTAATGTGAAAGAAACTGAACCATGGTACCAAGTGCTTGGGAGTATAGATAAGCAGCTACTTTTAACTTTTAAGAGTACTATAGGACCTAACATGATGTCCCAAATATTCCAGATAGTTCATAGTCCATCTTCTGAAGAGTAGAATTGAAACAACACGCCATTTAGTATAAGCATTATAGTTTAATTTTCCCTTTGTGTTAGTAGATACTAATGCTTCTAGCTATTTGGGGATTATATTAATTGGTCTAAAGGTCAAGAGATCAGGGTTCTAGGCGCTACATTGCCCTTAGAGCTCTGTGTAATCTTGAGCACTTTATTTAAATTACCTGCTCCAAGTGACTTATTCTCTTATCTGTAAACTCAGGAAGCTTGACCAGTTCATTTCCTAACCTGTGGGTCAAAAAGCCATTCAGGGCCGTGGAGTTATTGAAAAGGGTCAGATAATTCAAATGCACAGCTGAACAAATACCACTGTCACACAGGTGCATGTAATACTAATATCTTCCAATATGTGCAGATGCTGTTATCATTAATAAAATATAAGTTCATTTAAAAGGCTTACTTAATTCAGAATAGCATTTTGTTACTTTGCATTTCCATTAATCATCCGATACTAAAATTACAACTGGTGTTATCTAGAGGTCGGAGAAAAATTTGGCATTAAAAAGAGAGCCTCATTAAAATGTTTGGTGAAATCCGACATTACTGCCAGGTCTATTATTCTAGAAATCCTTGGAAAACAAAATTTATGCAAGACTTTAAGGCTGCTCTGTAGCTAATGACATCTCTTTATCCTGTGGCCTGTCTTCTATCCCACTGGCTAAGGGTGACCTTTACCGTGTATGTTGTTGTTAATTGCCATCCAGTTGATTCCAACTCATGGCGACCCCACATATGCAAAGTAGAACTGTTCCATAGGGTTTTCAAGGCTGTAACCTTTCAGAAGCAGATCGCCAGGCCTGTCTTCTGAGGCACCTCTGGGTGGTTTCAGACTGCCAACCTTTTGGCTAGTAGTTGAGCATTTAACCATTTACGCCGTCCCTGAGTGGGACAAATTTATAAATATGTAAAACTAATACCTTCAAACTTGAGCTTAAACTAGGAATATCAAAGATCTCAAAAACATGACTATTTCTCTCTCAGAGTTCCCCACTGAAGATAGTCTACCTTGTAATATCTGCCACATTTACCTTTGAACACAAAGTTTATGCTATGAAATTCCATGTTGGAAAGTAGTCTTGAGACTTTATATGAGAAATTTGTCTTAACTCTCTTAGAATTTAAAAAAAAAAAAATTAGTATTGGGGAAATGATATGCTTCTATGTAGTTAGTCCCAGGGAGTCTAGGAAAACTATCTTCTTTATCTATTTTGATTATTCGGGCACAATAGATTTGTTGTTATTGTTAGTCTTATGCTAAAATATACAGTTTAAAACCTAAAGTGGGCTAAAGTCCTTTATTAGGGAGATCAGTTGACTAATTATCAAAATAATTAGAGCTAACCCTCCTTTCTTTGGATGATACGTCCGTTGTCTTTACTTCAGTTGTCTTTATCTTTATTGTCTGCACATCCTTACAATCCTTTCAGTGGAGTTTGCTCATTTTCTTACAGTCTCCAAATCTCAGAGCTCCAAGATCCCTTTCAGCAGCTTTCAGAATACTGATGCTCACCTTCCATCTACACTCTGATTTCTTCCAGCCAAGCCTCACGTTATCCTAGTGAAACCCACACTTCCCATCCCTGAATGATTCCAGGTTACCCCCCATTCAAATCGATCCTACTCTGCCATCAGAGTTACTTTTCTAAAACAGATGTACTCAGATTAACAACTGCTCCCAAGTTAAATTAAAAAAAAAAAAAGAACCTTCGATAACTCCCCATTACCTTAAAGTGAATGTCCACTCTATTTAACATAGCCTACAAAGTCTTCACAACCTGAATAGGAACCATCTCCAAACAGCTGAGTCTTACTATTACTTGAACACACCCTGAAGTTTTGCAATTTTTTTGCCTTTGCTTCTGCTACCTATTGTGTCTAAATTATTCTTTCTTCAAAGTCTCCCCAGATCCCTTCGTGACAAACTTCTACTTATTCTTTAAGATCCAGATTAAATATGTGTATTTTATTTAGTACTCCCTTCCGCATAGTAGAATTAATTGATCCATGCATGCAACATTAACTAAACATCTACTGTGTATGATATAATATTAGATACTGAGGGTACAAAGAGAACAAGAGTCAGTTCTTTTCCTCCAAAAGGTTCAACTGAGGAAGAATCAACTTCTGAGGTCACTCAGATTGGCTTGTGGTTGTTGTGGTAAGGGGATGAGCTGGAGTCAGGGTTTCCACTGGCAGACTAGTACAGGAGACAATGATGTCAAGAAATAAACGTTACCGAGTTATGTCAGTTCTCTGACAGAAGCCTATACCTAGTGCAGTTGAGCACAAAGAAACAGGTGGTCACTTCTACCAGAGAACTGGGGGAATGGATCAAGATAGGTAACGTAGAGGAGATAATACTTGAGCTGAACCTTGAAAGATCAATAAATATACAACAGATGGATGAATAATCAAGAGGGAAGGGAGAGATTATTCAGTCATTTAGTTTTTCATTCAACCACCATTTATTGTGTGACCATGATATTCCAGGCACTGCACTAGGACATAAAGATAAATAAAGTACAAATATCCTGTAAAGGACACAAACATGTAAATAAACTATTACGTTACAATGAGTAAAGCAGATAGCCTCTAAAATGACCATCTGTAACGAATAGTTTGACTCCTTTTTTTATGTTTGACCTCTGATAAATTTCATGCCCAATCCAACCTCCTTTCCTTTTTGCTCCGCATTAGACAAGGCAATAAGAAAGCCTGGGGGGTGGAAAAGTTCAAACCCCTTGCCAGTGGAAACCCTTACTCCAGTTCACCCCCTTACCACAACAACCACATGCCAAGATGAGTAACCTTGGAAGTTGATTCTTCCTCGGTTGAACCTTCATATGAGACCGCTGCTCCAACTGACGCCTTGGTTGTAGCCTTGTAAGAGAACCTGAGACAGAGGACTCCGTTAAGTTGTGACATGATTCTTGACTCAGAGAAACTGATATGAGAAATGTTTTTTTAAACCACTAAGTTTAGGGTAATTTGTTATACAGCAATAGGTAACTAATACAATGAGGTATTGAAATAATGAAAATATGCAAAGATATTATGGTACTTTCGGGTAGTGGTGAGAATGGATGGCTACCCCAATCTGGACAACATGAGTAAAGCATGGATACATGAGAATCCTGGTGAATTCATGAAATATAGGTGCTTAAAATAATTCAACGTGGCTGGACTATCACGTCCAAGGAGTGCTGAGCTTGGAGAGGTACACTGGTGAAGGATATGAGAGTGCCTTATAAGTGCCAGTGAGGAGTTATTGACACCTTCCAAACAGCATAATAACATGATCATGCTTGTGTAACTTGAGCCTGAGCTGTTTTCTTCCTCAGATTCAGACATGTCTGGACAGGATTTGAGTGAGGGCTAGTAGCCCAGAGCCCCAGTAGTCTATTTGCATGAGTAGTCAAGAAACTTCTTGGGAAATAACTCAATCTATAAAAAGCCAGAGTTCCAAGGACAGTAAGTCAGTGACAGAGAAGAGTAGTGGTTCTAAGTTCAGCAGTGCAGTGTCTGCCTTTTGATTATCCTTCTTCCAAGTCCCCATGGATTGATGCCTGCGTTCCAAGAAGAAAGAACTGCAATAACAAGCAAGGAAACAAAAAGGACTATTTCACAAGATTCCCATGAGAATCTCATATCCCAAGACAATATCATCAAGTCAGCATTAGGAAAGTCAGCAGCTTTGGCAGAAAGCAAGGTACTGGCTGCTTTGCAAGAACATTGGCATCTTAAACTTTGGACATCACCATTGGCATCAGTAGTCTGGCAAGGGCTCCAGATCTTTCAACCAAAGACATTATTCTCTTCTATCTTTGAGAGACAGAGAGAGAGAGAGAGAAGAAAAATAGTGAACAACAAAAGTACTACTTAAGAGTACTTGTGAAACATCACTAGCCCCCAGGCCCTCATATGTGGAGAAGAATTTGAGGGATCTAGAGGATAGGAGTAAAAAAGAGAAATACTGTTTTTTATTAATATACTTAATTTTTTTTAGAACAGTTATAGATTTACAGAAAAACTGAACGGATAGTTTGGACAGCTCCCTTATATGTCATGCCCACCACATACACAGTTTCCGCTATTGAACTTCTTACATTAGTATGACTCATTTGTTACAATTAATGGACCAATATTGATACATTATTATTAACTAAAATTCATAGTTTATTAAGGTTTCCTTAGTTTTTTTTTTTGTTTGTTTGTTTGTTTTTTACCTAATGTACTTTTTCTGTTCCAGGATCCCATCTAGGATACCATGTTACAGTTAGTTATGTCTATTCAGGCTCTTCTTGTCTGTAGTATTTTCTCAAACTTTCCTTGTTTTTAACGATCCTGATGATTTTGAGGAGTATTGGTCAGGTATATTATAGAATGCCCCTCTATTGGAATTTATTTGATGTTTTTGTCATGATTAGACTGGGGTTAATAATTTTGTGGAGGAGAAATACTATTTTGATATTGATGTTGTGCCCAGTTTTCACCTCCACATTGCTTTGGCCTGGAAAATATACAGTGTATATCACATTTGTATTTTGGAAAGATCACTACTGTACAGGAAATAGTGAGTTGGGGCAAGAGACTAAGCAGAAAGACCAATTTGAAGACTCTTACAATGATGCAAGTAAGAGATAATGAGAATCTGGGCAGAGGGGACTGTGGAGTGAATAGAGTAGAAGGGAAAGATAAAAGATATGTTAAGAATTTACAAATAGCAGAACTCTGTAACCAATTAATTGTATGTGGATGGGTGAAATCTACAAAAGAGACTAAAAAGAAATAGTTGAAAACGTGGTAGAAGAACCAAAAAGAGCAGTGTGCCAAAGCCAATGGAAGAAAAAGTCTCAGGAATGCTGAAGTGAGTCAAATAAATGAGGACCAAAATTACCTTTGACTTGGAAATTAATAGGATTATTAGTCAGGATTATTAGTCAGGGGAAACAGCATAATTGTAAAGGGCTGGAAAGTAAATTCAGTGAAAGGAAATAAAAATAGTGAGTGTTAATATTTCTGAGCATTTTGATTATAAAGAAAAAGATAATGATTAGAGTAGTAGCTAGAAGGATATGTAGAATTAAGGGCTTTTAATGATATATGAGACATGAGCATATATTTGTAGACTTTATGAGGTAGAAGGAACCACTAAAGAAAGATCAGCAAAATATGGCAAAATGAAAACCTGGTCTTAGAGCAGATGGAAAGATGGGGTCATTAATAATAATAATAGTTACACACACTGAGTATTTACCCTGTTCGAGGTACTGGGTTAAGTCCTCACGTGCATTATGTGAATTAATATTAACAACAATCTTAGTAGGTAGGTGCTATGATTACCCCCATTTTATGGATGAAGAAACTAAAGCATGCAGCAATATGAGCCAAGATTTGAACCCGGATAGGTTATCTCCACATGCTTAATCACTGGTCTATATTGCTTCCTCATAAGTCTGGGTGGTTAGACTTAAATAGCAGAAGAGGCATCTGTGGGATGAAGGGAAAGCAATGAGTGGGTGGCATGGAGTGGTTGCACAATAAATATTTTTAGGATGAATGGAAGAATAACAGGGTATGTATATAGATATATAGCTGTAAGGGCAGGAAGTTAATAAGAGGGCACACTTTACGGTGTTGATTACATCACTATGAATGTGTAACACTCATACATGAACAGTATAACAGTTATTTTATTATATTACAGTTTTGTATTTCAGCTTTGTCTCCGTACTCATCTGAATCCCATTCCCTCAGAGGGGAGAGAAGTTGAGGCAAATTCATTCCTTGGATTCCTTAGGCCAGAGCTAGAAAACATTTGGGAGATGCTAGAGGCAAGGAGGAAACAAAGCTCAATGAAAGGTTGAAATCCAATACACTGAAAATCAAAAGTCCCTAAAACAGAAGAGAGGAGCAGAAATAAGTGTGGAATCCAAGAGTGTGGAACCAGAGATTTCAAATCCTGGAAGTCAAAAGCCAGAGCAGATGCCTGTAAAAATGATCTCAACAGATGTTGCTCTCCGGGTCTTACTTTCAGCTGTCAATCATGGTGATGAATGGCCATGGTGGCTACTTTAAAAGGTTGGGAGGGGATGGATAACTCCAGGTAGTGAACGTCTTAGGGACAGAGGCTATGTCTTAATTTACCTTTATGTCTGTAGTACCTGACACAGTGCCTGACACAGAGTATGTGTTTAAAAGATTCAATAGAACAGAACACTAACCATCTATGGGTTTGAACTAAAAATCTTTTGTTGAAGTAATGGGTTCAATTATAACATGTATGAATTTGAACTTGATAATTATGCCATAATGTCATTTGAATTTGCGTCTCACAGAATGCCCCTGGTTTATTTTTGTGTGTTATTGACTCATATAATATATAGCCCTATTTAAGATGATAAACAATTACCCTTCAAAGGGAACAATAAATAGAATCATCATTCATAAATTTATTAATCATCCTTTCTAATAGCAGACTATCCCAGTATTCCCAAACATTTTTACTGGATATGTATGCAACCCAGATGCCTCTCTCTAGTCTTCAGGTCTCCCCAAGTGTATCAGTTAGGATTTGATCAGGGAAGTAGAAGCACTATAAGTGATATAGAATAAGGGATTTATTATCAGGATTAGGCTTTACGTAATTGTGGGGGCTGATAAAGAAGTTTGTGGAAGGTCACTGTCCCTGCCTCTGATGATGAGTCTGGTCACTGTAGGTCAGCAGAACTGACAGTCAGTAAAGCTGGGCATGATGTGGGATGAGTGGGGACAAATTGGAACCTATGAGTACCAACTAGAACCCACACCTGTCTCTCATCTTCTGCAATCCTGAGATGGGGTGACTTGCGGAAGTATCTGGTGCACTTCTCCATGAAGCTGCACACCTACCTGGCCCAGTAGTCAGACAAGCTAAAAGGAGAGATGGGGGAGCTGGAGGAGCTGCAGCGCCACATCAACAAGTTGAGCCAACCGATCAACCACAATGTCTACAATTTTCAACAGTATCTAGCACCATTCACCAATCTTCAGAGCATAATCACTGCTACTTCACTTATACCTCCCAAATATCACATACATTTTTCTGTGGTAAATCCTAACCTGGAAGTCTACAAAAAAGGGAATTCTGGGAAATAGCATTTCAGATCCACTAAGTTGACACAATATAAAGCCAACATGCTAAATAATGCTTGTTTGTGTTTGCGGCTCACTCAAGATCACCCCTGGTCCAGAGCTTTGCAAATTACTTCTTATCTTAGACTGAGTTCTCTAGAGAAGCCAAACCAGTAAAGCGTATAAATACATAAAGAGATTTATATCAAGGAAATGGCTCATGCAATTGTAGAGGCTGGAATGTCCCAAGTCCCAGGATCAGGATAGAGCCTTCTCTCGATTCATGTAGCTGCAGGGGCTGGCGAACCCAAGATTGACAGGTCAGAGAGCAAGGCTCCCGCTCACAGGCTGTGAAGGTCCAAGAATCCCAAGATCAGCAGATAAGCTGATAGCTGAAGTCCCAAGAGCTGGAGGTCAGGTGAACAAGAGGCACCACAGGATCCAGATCCAGCAAAAAGCCAGAACCTCTGCTTATATTCGGATGCAGGCCACACCCCCAAGGAAACTCCCTTTGAACTGACTGACTACTCACGGCAGATTCCATCATGGGAGTGATCACATATAAACACTGAGAATCATGGCCTAGCCAAGTTGACACACAATCTTAACCATCACACTTCTCTTTGCCGTCCCAAGTAGTCTCACAGGATGTCTCATCATCCTATTTTAACTCAAGGGTAGGCACAGCTAAGACTCAGCTAAAATGATTGATACACTGGAGTAGTAGAAGTATGACAGAGCACTACAAGTAGTCATGGCCAACAGGTCTCCTGTTACATACTTCCTACCCCAACCAATATGCCCCAACCAAATAGGAAGCTCAATGCCACCTTCAGTTGCCAGCTCAATCACCAATTGTTCTAAAGAAAGGAACTTGTTGCTGTCAAGTCAGTTCTGACTCATAGCGACCCTATAGGACAGAGTAAAACTGCCCCATAGGATATCCAAGGACAGCCTGGTGGATTTGAACTGCTGACCTTTTGGTTAGCAGCTGAACTCTTAACCACTATCCACCAAGGAGGAAGATGTCGAATTCCTATCTCCATACCCCAGCTTTCCTATCTGCCTCTGCTTCTCCCTCCCTCAAAGCCCACCTCCTTTCCCCCATGGGGTCTAACAGTGGGAATATACATTCCTTCAGGGAGAAAACCCCCTCCTATTTTGTCAAGTATGGTTTGACCCCCACGGCCCAAACAAATAACAATGGGCTACCCAGTACATTTCTCAAAGCCAAGCTGGCTAAATTAGTGGTAAGTAACACCCTTTGTGGGATGCCAAAGTGAAGTCAGTGTTTTGCTAAGTGCAAGCTGGTTCCTTTGTTAGTCTTTCCTATGGTAAGATGAAGAAACCAGTTCTGCACTTTTTCTCTGCTGTAGTCTAGCGTCATGACCCCTTAACAGCAACACTTGGGCAAAAGCAAACCACTGTCTCTGTCAGTCCTTCAGTCTGCCTCTCTCTTTCTCTCTCTCTCTCTCTCACACACTTACATTAAGAATAATCAATGCTTTTAGGTATTTGGCAGCTTAAAACCAGACTTAATGGGAGAGGGAAGGGAATTCTGTCTCCAACTTGGAGTGATCCTGCTAAAACTGTACCAAATATTTATTACTAAGTAGAAGCTCAATCTCAGAAGTATTTACTTTCAAGTTCATGGTCACTTCATGGTTTCCACCAAGAACAATAGATCGATATTTGTCTTACACTGTGTAGCTAAAGAGCTGCTTTTGGTGATTCCCACAGCCTCCACCACCAAATCAAAGTCTGCTCCACCTTTGGAGACAGAAAACTTCCCAAAAAACCAAAAACCAAACTCATTGCTGTTGAGTCGATTCCAACTCATGGAAACCATATGGGACAGAGTAGAACTGCCCCCATAGGGTTTCCAAGGAGCTACTGGTGGATTCAAACTGCCAAACTTTTGGTTAGTAGCCTGAGCGCTTAACCACTGTGCCACCAGCAGCTTTTAAAGGACTCTTTTCTAGTTAAAAAAAAAAAAACAAATTAAATGTTCCAGCAGGCATTAATTGCCTGATGCATCTCCCCATAGAGATTATTTAACTTCTCTGAGTCTCAGTTTGTAAAATAGAAATAATGCCTTCCTTGAAGGGTATTGCAGTGAAACCTGTGAGAGCCGGAACTCAATGGGACTCCCATGTTTTTCCAGGTCTCGCAAGTTTTCCACCTTTGACAGGGTGCAGCTTACCACCTTTCTATTGCTGTTTGTGAAAAGTATATGTTTTCCTTCTCTGACAGGTTTCTGCCTTACACAAGTTCTGGCTTTCACAGGTTTTACTGTGTAAGAAATCAGTGAAATTTTGTATAATATTGTCTTGGCACAAACAAATATTAAGTACTCAGTAGATGGAAGCTCCACCATGCATCTGTAGGATCGCTATGAGTTGGAATCAACTCGATGGCACCTAACAAAAACAACAGATGGAACCTATTATTATTACATATTGCCCATAATATTCACTTTACAGACATGTATGTGTACAAACCTATACATGTATGTGTGTATTAATACGTATCCTTTATATCGCGATACTTATATCAGGAAAAAATACTGTTTCCATATTGTGCACAGATGTGAAATAGAAAGAAACCCATCTATATATGGAGTGGGAAGTGAAGTGAAAGAGACAGAGATATAGAGTGAGGAAAATTTCCAATGAAATGAAACAGGCACTCTATAAATCAGCTATAGCGAAATCTCACTTATTTTCCAATTTGAACCTACCAACGGATATGCTTAAATAGTCTGCATGATGCCAAGTCTTCAGAAATCAACTACCTTGACCTTTATTCTTACTATGAAACAATCCTGAAACTTTTGAGGACAGCAAGTTCAGACAGTTTTCCAGGGTTTCTCATAAAAGCAGATGGTTGTATGCAATCTAATTTTTCACCTTATTTTAAGCTGCTAAATCATAGCATGTGTTATTTTTTTATTATGCTTAAATGTGCAAAGTTGGAACAATGTTAATTTTTTTTCCTGGCCTATCATAGTCCTCAAATGCTTTTTATTGTCTCCCTAAGAAAAAACCAAAACCGTTGCCATCGAGTCAATGCCAACTAACAGTGACCCTATAGTAAGGATATTTGAATCAAATGAAGGGAATAACTGCATTTACCATGTTTTTCTCATTTAGCAAAATAATACAAATAATAAATCATTTGACTCATGTTGCTAATGAATTCTGTCATGTGCCCACTACTTACAGAGTAACTATTGAGCTCCTACTGTGTGTCAGGGATTGTTCTAGGCCCTGGAGAAACAGAAATAAGTCTCAGTTTCTAACCTTAATGGATTTATTAAATCTACTCTGTCCTATAGGGTTGCTATGAGTTAGAATCGACTTACAGCACACAATAACAACAACCACCACTGGGGTAGGCATACATTTTATCAATCACTACACTAGGAGAGCAGAGATAAAGACAAAATACTATCTAGTAAAAATGGAAGGGATATTCTATGAGTGGCAAAGGAAAGTTAGAAAATATGGTAGGAGGTGATATTTGAATTGGGTAGCAAGAGATAAAAAGTAGTAGTTCAGGTAGAAATAGTAGAAGAGGATTTTAAGTAGAGAAAAAACATGAGAAGTGGCAGAGAGAGCTGAAAGGCCATGGTTCATCCTGGGAAGGGCAAGTGGTACTGCAGGGCCAGAGTGTGAGAGGCAGAGGAACAACAAACACAGCAGGTAAATTTGGAAAGGTAGCCAGGGACCAGGGCACAGAGGGCTTTGTATGACATGTGGAAGAATTTGAATTTTGCCCTGTAAACACTGGACCCTTCATGGATTTATTTAAAAATATTGTTTTAGTTTAAATATTCAAAAAGTAAAAATCATATAAAATGGTATAGAAGCAATATTTTCCTCTTGAATTTTAACGTGGGCACCACAATATTTTTAATAGGTTTCCAAGCAATTTGGAATATATTGAAAAAAGGTCTGCTAGTGGATGATATAACACAGGTTCAAAGTAAGGAAATGGTGTTAACTAATGCAAGTCTAGGTGTAAGTTCAGAATAGAATACAGCTTTCAGTTTTCATTTTAAAGTTCTCTCTCTGTCATTACACTGTGGAAAGATTTAGTGGAGGACATAAAAGTTGAGGTTTCTTTTCCTTCTAGCTTACTTACCTATCAATCCAAAAAAAAACAGTTGCTGATTCCTACTCATGGTGACCCCATGTGTGTCAGAGTAGAACTGTGCTCCAAGGGCTTTCAGTGGCTGATTCTTCAGAAATAGATCATCAGACTTTTCTTCAGAGGAGCCTCTGGGTGGACTTGAAACCCAGTCTCTAGGTTAGCAGCCGAATGTGTTAATCGTTTACACCACCCAGGGATTCCTTACCAATCAGTAATGACTGTAAAACAATGTTTTAATGATCCATTCCTTTAAAAAATACAAATGAATATTTAAGAATGTATAAGAACAATATATTTCTTTGGGGGAAACATCTGAATAACAAGGATGAAATAACAGACTTGGGATTTCAAAAAGTCCTGGGGCTGATTTATCAGAAGATAGTAGGAGCAGATTTGTATGCAAAGGTTTATATTGTGATGCAGAGTCTTTGAATAAATAACGAATAATTCCAAGCAGTATTTAAAACAATTCCAGGAGTGAACACTCTCCAAAACGAGGCAAGAACATTGAACACAAACATGAAATACACTGGTTTTCCAGAATATCACCAGAATATCCCAGAGAGGAAGAGAAGGCCAAAGAAATAACAAATTTTTAAAACTTCAATGTCAGAATTCCCAAGAGTTAAAATAAGAATTATTATCTTTTATTAACTTTAACTTTAGGGAAAAAGTCAAATATATTTCCACTTATAACCATTTACATCCATCGATTCTTAACTGACATAAGTATGTTTTACATAGTTGTTGTTAGGTGCCTTCGAGTTGGTTCTGACTCGTAGCTATCCTACGTACAACAGAATGAAACATAGCCTGGTTCTGCACCATCCTCACAATCACTGTTATGTTTGAGCCCATGTTGCAGCCACTGTGTCAATCGATCTCCTTGAGGGTCTTCCACTTTTTCGCTGACCCTCTCCCTTACCAAGCATGATGTCCTTCCCCAGGGACTGATCCCTCCTGATAACGTGTCCAAAGTCTGTGAGACGTAGTCTCGCCATTCTGGCTTCTAACGAGCATTCTGGTTTTACTTCTTCCGAGACAGATTTGTTCATTCTTTTAGCAGTCCATAGTATATTAAATATTCTTCACCAACACCACAATTCAAAGGCATCAATTCTTCTTCAGTCTCCCTTATTCATCGTCCAGCTTTCGCACGCATATGAGGCAATTGAAAACACCATGGCTTGGGTCAGGCACACCTTAGTCTTCAAGATGACATCTTTGCTTTTTAACACTTTAAAGAGGTCTTTTGCACCAGATTTGCCCAATACAATGCATCTTTTGATTAATACAGTTATTAGGCTGTATATTGAATTTTGTATTTTTAGTCATTGTTTTTCCATATACATATATTCATTCATGCATAGTCATTTCAAATTACTATAGTGTATTCTCTAGTTGGCCCGATGGTCTAGGTAAGAAGGAATCTCTGCCATCTCTAAATCAGAAATCACTACCATTCATAACCAAGTTGAATTGCATCTGAAAGCCCACTGGACCAGGAATTAAGAGACCATGTTTTAGTCTGAGTTGTATCATTAATAACCCACACAGCTAGCCACAAACTATATTACCTGGTTCAGATTCGATTTTCCCAACTGTAAAATGGAATGGTTGGAAATATAAGTGTCTTCAAGATCCCAGATGCTGAGATTCTGAGAAGTAGCATTCATTTATCCATCTATTCATTTATTCACTCATTTATCCATTCGACAAATATTTACTGAATATCTTAGTCTATGTCAAGTGCGTGCTAGCTCCTGGGGATACAGCAGTGGACAAGACCATCACAGGTCTTTGCTTTCCTGGAGATTATATATTTGTCATGGGAGACAAACAATAAACCAGCAAGTAAATGAGATATTTTCCAATAGTTATAAATGCTGGTAATGTGATTAATACTATCTGGTGAAGAGCAGGGATTTGGTATTGCTACATGAGTACAAATCGATGTACCACGCAGAATGTACTTGATCTCATAGTGCTTCATACTTGGGTAATGTTTCTTTCCTTTTTTTTTTTTAAATTTTATTGTGTTTTAGGTGAAAATTTACAGTGCAATTTAGTTTTGCATTCAAAAATTTATACACAAATTGTTTTGTGACATTGGTTAAAATCTCCTCAATTTGTCAGCACTCTCCAGCTTTCCTCTTCCACGCTGGGTTCTCCATGTCCATTCATCCAGTTTTCCTGTCCCTTCCTGCCTTCTTGTCTTTGTTTTTGGGCAGGTGTTGCCCAATTGGTCTCGAATACTTGATTGAATTAAGAAGCATGTTCCTCATACGTGTCAGCATTTGTTTTCTAGGCCTGTCTAATCTTTGACTGAAAGGTGGACTTTGGGAGTGGCCTCAGTTCTGAGTTAACAGAGTGTCTGTGGGCCATAGTCTTGGAGGTTCCTCCAGTCTCTGCCAGAGCAGTAAGTCTGATCTTTGTTGTGAATTTGAATTTTGTTCTACATTTTTCTCCTGCTCTGTCCAGGACCCTATATTGTGATCCCTGTCAGAGCTATTGGTGGTGGTAGCTAGGCACCATCTAGTTCTTCTAGTCTCAGGCTTGTGGAGGCTGTGGTTCATGTGGTCCATTAGTCCTTTGGACTAATATTTTCCTTGTGCTTTTGGTCTGCTTCATTCACCTTTGCTCCAGATGGGATGGGACCAATAGATGTATCTTAGATGGCTGCTCGCAAGCTTTTAAGACCCCAGACACTACTCACCAAAGTAGGGTATAGAACATTTTCTTTATGAACTATGTTATGTCAGTTGACCTAGATGTCCCCTGAGACCATAGTCCCCACCCCTCAGCCCCAGTAACTTGGTTCCTCAAGGTGTTTGTATGTGTCTAGTAAGCTTCTATGGCTTTGCCTTGGTCAAGTTGTGCTGCCTTCTCATATATTGTGGATGTCCACTTTATCAATACATATAGGAGCTTTGGAAAATAATGTTAAACACACCTCATTATCCCAGAATTACAGAGCAGAGAAGCTCTTCCCTTTATAAAACTATCGCCTGAAATGTAAAAAAAAAAATCTTAATAGGCCAAATTGTGCCTCCCTGGAAACATGGGATGGCTTGGTCCCCAGAAGGCTAATTGCACCAGCTTACAGAAGAACAGCTGCTGCCTAATTGAGGGACTCTGGGCAGTGCAGCAAGAAGGGGAGGAATCAGATGACCTCAGCCAAAGAGCCTATAACAATATAACTACAGAAAAATACACTTAATTTTCAAAAGTAACAAAACTACTGTGAGAAAGTACCTGAAAGTCAAAGCTGAAAATATAACCACTACTTATTTTGGATCTAAACTTTCTCTTTGTGAATATGGAAATATATTATACACATTTAAACCATTTTAGGTAAGACTGGTTATTTGTTCCAAAAGTAATAATTTCAACACAATCTCCATTTTTCAACTTGATGAAAACATTACATAATGATCCACTGCACACTGAGGAAACTACTAAATAATTTTAATAACAACTATTTGGTGATAATACTCAAAGAATAAAAGAAAATTTTATTTAAAATGAAAGCTTCTGGTCGTACTAGGTACACTGAGATATAAAATGAAATCTTATTCTGGCTTCTTAAAACATGACAGTCAGAAGTGTCACACTGACTATGTTATAAGGAAGACAGGACTAACAAAAAACGTCACTGTCCACATGGGTCCCATGACAGGTTTTCTGCAATTGTGTCTGTTGTAATACCCCTAAGATTTAAAACAGAACATTTATGAGCAAGTATCCTCTCTTTTCACTCAGTCTTTTGTCTTAGCTTGAGGTACACATACACAGGCAGAGCTTACTGCCACAGCAGATACAAAGCTCTGGACAGCAGAAAATGGAACGCATAGTAAGCTATGCTACTCCTGAAGGAGACTTGGTGGCACAGTGGTTAAAGTGCTCAGCTGCGAACCAAAAGGTGGTCGGTTCACACAACTACCACAGCCTCCACCAGACTGAGTCTATCACAACTAGATGGTGCGTGGCTACCAGCATTGACTGCTTCGACAGGGATCACAATAGAGAGTCCCGGATAGAGCTGGAGAAAAGTGTAGAAAAAATTCTAACTCATACAAAAATACTAAACTTATTGTCCTGACAGACTGGAGAAATTCCGAGAGTATGGCCCCCAGACACCCTTTTAGCTCAGTAATGAAGTCACTCCTGAGGTTCACCCTACAGCCAAAGATTAGACAGGCCCATAAAAGAAAACAAGACTAAAGGGGCACACCAGCCCAAAGGCAAGGACTAGAAGGCAGGAGGGGACAGGAAAGCTGGTAATAGGGAAACCAAGGTTGAGATGGGAGGGAGTTGACATGTCGTGGGGTTGATAACCAATGTTGCAAAATAATATGTGTACTAATTGTTTAATGAGAAGCTAGTTTGTTCTGTAAATCTTCATCTAAAGTACAATAATAAAATAAAAAGTCATCAGTTGAAACCTACCAGCCACTCCACAGGAAAAAGACGTTGCAGTCTGCTTCTGTAAAGATTTACAGCCTTGGAAACCCCATGGGGCAGTTCTACTCTGTCCTATAGGGTCTCTATGAGTCAAAATCAACTCGAAGGCAATGGGTTTATTTTCTGTTTGTTTGTTTGTTTTATGCTATTACTAAAAAATGTGAAGGATTATCCAGTAACAGGAATTTTGTGAATTGACTATGATCTCTTTGCCCCAGAATTAATTTGAATGTTGTTTTGTAGATTAAATATGAAGCTTGGAATTTTTCCATGGACACTGTTAACTTTTGCTTCCTATTTGAGAGAGTGTATCTTGCTCTAGTTGTAAATGCACCTTAGAAAACTGTCCTAAGATCTTCCAAATTGATGTTAATGGTTACAGTTCTGTGCATGGTAATGATCCTCCGTATGTGGGAGTAAGAGTCTACAGCATATTCTTCCCCAATTGTGGAAGTAAAATTTAAGTTAACAAAATTCTTTCTAATCTTAAAATAATATCCTGTTTTGCTAGCATGCTTCCACAGTAGCAGAGACCTCCAACACTGCATTAAATCTGCAGCATAAACATAACATTTAAAATATTTCTAAAATATAAGAAAAATAAAATGTGCTCCAACCCTCAGAATACAATCAAACAATAGTTTATGGCTAACATAGTTCACCTTTATTTATTCCTATCTCTTTTAATTTACTTGCACTATCTTCTCTCACATTTTCCATTATCTTTCTTTGGATTATTTGAAATAAACTCCCCACATGGATCTAACTTGGTTAACACTTCCTAAAAATGACACAGTTCGTTTTAACTCACAGGTCTCATCATTACTTTTAACTTTAAATTGCTACTGTTGGTCAATAAATACGGGCCAATAACATGACCTTAAAAGTGCTATACGTCCTTGAAATATGTTTGTTAAGTTTTTGAAGGCACAGAAGCACCAATGGGGAAGGTAAGAAGAGCGAGCAAACCCACATGTTTGGGGGGTGGAGAATGCCAGGTATGCGGAGGTCCATATTCATGTTGACTCATGGCTACTTTGGCACCTGCTGCAGAGAGGTTGTGATGGCTGACAAGATAACAGGCAACCACATGTCACCAATTTGAGATGGGAGACAGCCTGAGCCCACCCTGTCTAGTCCTTAAAACTTTTATTTTTGTTGTTGCTGATGATGATGATGCATGAACCTATAGGGTATTTATTGAATGCAATTATTTGGTATTAATTTAATAGCATATTGTTTTTTAAAAGAATCGAAGTATGAGAGAGTGGTCGGTATAAATGTATAACATAGTCACCATTTCATGATTTAACAGGTAAAAATGTTTCACCATGGAGATCAAATATGCATTTTTCTCCACCTATCCCATTAATGTAAATGTTCTCCAGATTTCAGCCTTCAATCCTCATTAATTCTCAACCTCACTCTCTCCCTGGGCGATAGCTTCTGCTCACATGACTCCAGTTACATCTATAGACTTACCATCTCTAAACCTGTCCTTACCATCTGCAACCTAGTCCTTTCCCTTGAGCTCCAGACCCATACGTGCAGCTGCCTGCTAACTCTCCCACACATGTCCGACTTTACATCTCCAAATCTCTCCAAATCTGAATAAACCATCCCCCTAATGTGTCTTTCCTTCAGTGACTCCACCCATTGAGTAGCATTACCATCTACCCAATTAGTATGGCCAAAAGTGGAGATCTTGGGTTTCTCATCCTCCCTTACCACTCCTAATCTCATAAGTCCTGGTTCTCCTATCTAGAGCTCAAAGCTGTCCATCCAACTGGACAGCTGCTTGAATAATGCACTAATGTAGTCTAGATCCTACAATCATACTGGATATAGACTCACAGTGGGTTTTCAATAAATATTTAATTGCTTGATCACCTAATTCATCAAATACAATGTACTTAATTAATATATCTGATATGGGTTTCATCATCTTAGATATCATTTTTCAGCTAACTTTCATACCCGTGAGTCCATATTTTTTGATAAGATAATTTGCTATGTCATAAAATCATGTAGATCTGATCTAAGGTAAATATTTCTGCTCTATTTACTCTAACCCAGAGATTAATTTTATCAGAGTTCTTTGGTCCATGGATTTTAAGCTTTTTCTGGCTTCTCAGGCCAAGAAAAAAATACCAGAGTCCAAGGGAATAAAGAGTTTTGGACAGATGAGAATGTTTAGGCTTATTTCCCTTTTTAAAGTCTAAAGTCACATTTATCTACATTCAGTATAGTTCTAGACCTACTATTTACCATATAGTCTTAAGAAAACAGAAAAATGTGATTAATACCAACAAATTTGGATCTATATCTATTGAACTTTTTACATTGTTAAATGGTCTCTTTGCATGTCATCTACTTCTTCAACACTTTAAATGTACATGGTATGCTCTTCATATTAGCACTGATACAACCTTAGAGTTTTCAATTCTTCAATTTTACAAAACCTTTTTTGTCCACAACTGTTGTTGCTTATTTCTGTAGGGTTGAACAGAATGAAACGTTGCCCAGTCCTGCACCATGTTCACAATCATTGGTATGCTCGAGTCCATTTTTTGAAGCCAGTGTGTATTTCGAGTGCCTTCCACCCTAGGGGGCTCATCTTTCAGCACTATATAGGACAATATTTTGTTGTGTTCTATAGGGTTTTCACTGACCTAATTTTTGGAAGTAGATCACTGGGCCTTTCTTCATAGTCTGACTTAGTCTGGAGGCTTTCCTGAAACGTGTCCACCACGGGCGACCCTACTTGTATTTGAAATACAAGTGACATAGCTTCCGGCATCATAGCAACAACCAAGCCACTACAGTACAACAAACTGATGGGTAGTATTGTTCACAATAAAAATACCTGTTGCCATCGAGTCCATTCTGACTTATAGCGACCGTATCGGACAGTGCAAAACTGCCCCATACAGTTTCCAAGGAGGGACTGGTGGATTCAAACCACCAACCTTTTGGTTAGCAGCCAAATGCTTAACCACTGTGCCGCAACAGAGATGTCCAAATCCACCCTAGATGTTGATCCTGTCTTCAATCATAGCTGATGACATTTTTCTTTGGACCATTTTGGCCCTTATCTTTGGTGGTGATGAGGACTGTCGGGGAAATTATATGGGGGAGACTACATCAGCCTCACAGTCTTTATGTTTAGTTTCAAAATAAAGTGAGATTTTCACCTACCCTAAAGATACCAGCCAGATCCCAGGCCCATAAGAAGTGAGGGTAGCCTGATTAAATGTATTAACTTATTGGCACTCTTAAGTGTGGTCTGTGGACCCACTGCACTAACAGAACTGGGAGCTTGTTATGAATGCAGAATCAAGGGTTCCATCCCAGACTTAAGAAGATCCCTAGGTGATTCAAATGCATGTTAAATTTGGAGAAGTACAGTATTAAATTATCTCAAGCGATAATGCAGCAAGCTATCATTTGTTCTCTCTATCCTTCCTATGGATAATGCAGCAAACTGAAAGAAGATTGATCAGCCATGAAGATTATTTTAAAAACGAGAGTCCCAAAAGCAAATAAGCAGTCTCTCCCAGTATAGTTTGGGAGAGAAAAAGTCAGTCTCAAAATATTTGCATTAGCAAAGCCATCCCTACTCTGAACTCATCCTACATAAACAATCTATACCTGTTGTTCCATCTGTCTTAAAGAGGTGAAGCAATGAGGAATCATAAGCCCACTGTTGACCAGAAGACCCTCATGGACCAGATGTGGGCTCCTTCCCACAACTGTTAAAGCTTATGAGCTCCCTATCCATTCTCTATGGTTAGTCTTATTTTAGCAAAATTGTGATTCCAGTTTTTCCATCCTTCTTATGGACCTAGCAGAGAATCTCATTTAATGATTTAATGAAACTTCATTCCAATTCTGAGCTCCTTTATTAGTTTGGACAAATCTTATATGGCTCTATCTTGTCACTTTGGTTGTATCTAGTTTAAGAAAAGTTCAAGCCTGTACAAATTTATGATAATTAGACTTTCACTGGTTTGGTTTCTCCCTCTCTCTTTCTTTTTCTTTATATATTCTACCTTCTTTGCTTTCCATCTTTTCATCCTTTTGATTTTCACTTCTTTACTTTCTTCTATCATGCCTTCCTCCTTCTCTTCATCTCTTCTATGATGGTTAAGGTTGTGAGTCAACTTGGCTGGGCCATGATTTTCGATGGTTTGGCAGTTATGATGTAGTTTGGTAGTCATATGATGTTGTGATCACTTCCATGATGAGATTTGATATAATGTGATCACCTCCATGATGGGAGTTGAAAGGGAGTTTCCTTGAGCATGTGACCTGCATGAAATATAAGTGGACATTCTGGCAAGGCTTGTGCTGTCTTGCTCACCCTGGATCCTGCAACTGGCTCCTATTCATCTGACCTCTGGTTCTTGAGACTTGAGCTAGCAGCTTACCTGCGGCCTTGCCTGCTGATCTTGGGATTCGTTGATCTTCCCAGCCTGCAAGCAAGAGCCCTGCTCTCTAACCTGCCAGTCTTGGGTTCACCAGCCCCTGCAGCTACGTGAATCAGGAGCCTTTATCCTGACCCACAGACTTGGGACATTCCGACCTCTAAAACTGCATAAGCCATTTCCTTGATATAAATCTCTATATGTATTTATATGCTTTACTAGTTTCGCTTTTCTAGAGACCCCAGCCTAAGACACCTTCCTTTCTTTTTTCCTTCTTTCCTTCCTTATAATTGTTTCTAAACCATTAATATAAAAAAAAAATTGTTGTTGAGTCAATTCCAACTCATAGCAACCCTAAAGGACACAGTAGAACTGCCCCAAACTGTTAATACAGTGCCCCATAAATATTTCTTTGTTTGAACCACTGTACAGTCTACATACTGAGGGAGTATAGGATAATAAATTCCCTGTACATTCTTAATTGATAGCCAATATCCTCAGAAAGTCTGACTCAATTTTCCTTATATCGGATGGGATGATTAAGGAATGCCAAAGGGTTAGGATCAAGGGACAGAATATCCATGTGTCAGAGTCATTGAAGGAGTTTTAAATAGGGCAGATCTTTGTATTGGACCCAGTGTCCATTCATAAGTAACAGTAGACCTTCTCTCTCCATGATGTAATAGTGGAAATTCCCTGCACCCTGGCTGGCAGTTAAGAAATGTTGTCGCAAGCAGGATTACTGATCCCTTGAAATCATACCACATAAGGCTGCCGATGTAAAGATCTAGCTCAAATTAACAAAAGAGAGAGCGAGAGAGAGGTCGCATGTCTTGAAAGCAAGTGGGATGTGAGAGAAAGAGCATTAAACTGAAGGTTGGAGACTCAGAGGGCTAGTCCTAGACTATGACACTTATGAGGCAGTAATAGTGAGTTACCTCATGTCTCAGATCCTCCTTTCTTAATTTGTATAATATGAACATTGGGTTAGAAGATCCTTCAGCTCTAACATACTTTGCTCTGTGGCTCATCATGAAAACAATTCTGAAGAAAAAATAACAGAGGTGTTTAAATGAAATGAATGAATAGAAAAAAGAGGAATATTAAGAAGTGTAGGGGGAAGAGTGGGATGAAATAGTTCCAAACTGCTTGATTGATTTAGTACAGCTATTTATTTATGAGCAAACGAGATCAATTTAACTGACAAATTCCTTCCATGTTTGTGGTCTATGAAGGTTCCAAGTGAGGCAGTCTTTTCCCACAGGCAGGTTGGAATCTCATCTGATAACTAGGCTGAATTTTAGCAGTGGTGTTGGGACTTCACCAACTATAAAGGTGTGTTTTGGGGAGATGATATGGACTCCTAGGAGCCATTGCTACAGAGGGAAGTGTTCTCTGCTCTGTTTCACAGAAGCTGCTTGGCAGCAGATTCACAAACATCAAGCGTATTATTTGCCTTTTCCCATACTTTCTATGTGAATGAGGGAAGTGGAGAAAATAGAAAGTATTGGCAAGAGCTCTGTTAATAACTCCAAAATGGATGCTTACAGTTCAATGGAAAAATTAAGTTGTAATTTTATAATCTCATTGTTTGTGTCTCAGGAGACTGAGAATTGAATGAGAAGGGTGTCCCTTCTCCCTTTTTTTCTTTCAATGTAATTATTTTAGGAAAATTATTTTGCAATGCTGATTTTAAAACTTTCCCACTTAACTGCTCTTTCATTTCTGCAGAGCCTGAGCAGATTGCAAAGTTCAAAGATCATAGTTCTTTACAATGCTGTTCAGTATAACATGATTGTGTTTACACAGAGTAATGAACTGTAGTATTTCATGCTCTTTCACAGTTAACTGCTGGCAGGGCAAAACTATTGGTAATCCTTTCCACAGCTGCAAAATAGCCTCTGTGTATCATATCACTAGGTCTAACAGCAATCATAATGCACAATACCTTAACAAATCTACATTGAATTAAATTATTGAGACTCAAAAATTCAAGATGACCAAAGCGTTACATGCGAACATCAAATTTTCTTATTTATAGAAGGTACATATTAAATTTGTTTGCAGCATTGCATGAAATATGCATTAAAGTTAACTAATTTGCATCTGACAGTGCTTTGTTTGGCTAGGACACACAGTACTATATGTGTGCCAGGAAGATTGCTGTTCAAGAAGTGGAAAAAAATGGAGCCCATAAATGTTTGTGGAGGACTGGAATGTTTTACACTAAGACTAAATTTCAGTGATGTATTATTTTAAAATGATAACACTTTGGAATTTGAAGTGACTGACGTACTGTGTACCATAAAACAGTATACAAATACCCTCTGTTTTGAGACAAATTCATAGCTTCTGCCTCTCCACTGCCACCCAAAGGAGTTAAAGATCAACAAACAAAAGGGAAAAATTCTTCATAGAGTCAGCTACTGCAAATCAGCATTAGGAGGAAATTATTCTGTTATAAGGCTTATTCAGGAGTTTGTATTCAGAGACAGTCAGCCAAAGGATAATAATAAAAAAGATTAGGGAAAACTTTCAAGTGACCAAGGGATCCTTAACTGGAATTCTTATTTAGTAAATAAATGTTCTGGGAGTGGAGTATCAGGTAGCAGGATAATGCATTTTTTTTTGGTGTAGGACAGGAAATAGAACATTTCTAAGCATGTCCCATTACTTAGATGCATGAAAGTACTGACTGGAACAGCTGGGTTTTTTCAAAGCATTTACTCTTCAGTTAGTCTCAATAAAGTAACTCATTCTAAAGTTAATTGTAGGTTGCTGTTATTTTTTCGTTTTCTTTTCTTTTTTTTTTTTTTTGTACTTTAGATGAATGTTTACAGAACAAATAGTTTCTTGTTAAACAGTGCACATATTGTTTTATGACAGTGGTTAACAACCCCACAACATGTCAACACTGCCCCTTCTCAATCTTGGGTTCCCTATTACCAGCTTTCCTGTCCCCTCCTGCCTTCTAGTCCTTGTCCCTGGACTGCTGTGCCCCATTAGTCTCATTTTGTTTTATGGGGCTGTCTAATCTTTGGCTGAATGGTGAACCTCAGGAGTGGCTTCATTACTGAGCTAAAAGGGTGTCCGGGGGTCATACTCTCGGGGTTTCTCCAGTCTCTGTCAGGCCAGTAAGTCTGGTCTTTTTTTGTGAGTTAGAATTTTGTTCTACATTTTTCTCCAGCTCTCTCTGGGACCCTCTGTTGTGATCCCGGTCAGAGCCCTCCACCCAGCAGTTCAGTCCCTCACGGAATTCGGAAGTGTTTATGGAACATCCTTGACCTTTCTTTGTACAAGTTGTGCTGACTTCCCCAGTATTGTGTACTGTCTTGTGTAGGTTGCTTTTAAATACAGCATCAAGGGTCTCCAATTCATGATTCTCCTTTTTGTTTATTGCAAAGATTAAAATGGTGTGTGTGTGTGTGTGTGTGTGTGTGTGTGTGGTGTGTTTCAGTTGAAGGCTTTTATGAGTTCATGTTCTGAGAGTATTTTGATGGCCTTCTCAGCAAACATACATTTTTGTTCTATTGATATGTTTGAGTAATTCTTCACTCTTTCTTCATTTGAATATATGTTTTATGCATTTTCACTCTTCTATACAATCTTTAGCACAGCCTGAAAAGAAAAGGTGGGATAATCTGCCCTCACCTTTTTTAAAGTCTAATAAAAGATGTTTTCATAAAATGGGCATTAAGAGCCCATTACTGTCCTTGTATGAGGAAGGAAAAGGCCAAATTAACATTTTAGGATCAGGTTCTATTTTATGTTCCAAGGGAGAAAACAGGATTTGCTTTTGCTTGGTGGAGAACTATAGGGAGATGCCCATTCATGTTGTTTTATTTTATAGTTATATTTAGGTATAATTAAGGTAAATAAATTGCAAATCCAACACCTGTCTTTGTCATACTGCAGTGGCTTATGTGTTGCTGTGATGCTGGAAGCTATGCTGCTGGTATTTGAAATACCAGCAGGGTCACTCACGGTGGACAGGGTTCAACAAAGCTTTCTAAGACACACTGGAAAGACAGGTCTGGCAATCTACTTCCAAAAATTAGCCAGTGAAAACCCTATGGCTCACAACAGAATATTGTCCAATACAGTGCTGAGAGATGAGCCCCCTAGGTTGGAAGGCATTCAAAATACACAGTGGCCACAACAATGGACTCGAGCACACCAACAATGGTGAAGATGGCTCAGGACCAGGCAACATTTCATTCTGTTGTACGTAAGGTCACTGTGAGTTGGAGTTGACTCGACAGCAACTCACAACAACAACAAACTGCACGTATTTAAAGTCATGATTGATTGGTTTTGACATATGTATATGCCTGTGAAACCATCACCACAAGAACATTTCCATCACCCAAAAGTTTCCATGTGCTCATTTGTAATCCATCCCTCTTTCCACCATGTCTCTGGGCAACCACCAATCTGCTTTCTGTCCCTATAGATTAGTTTGTATTTGTAGAATTTTATATAAATGGAATCATACAATGTGTACTCTATTTTGCCCAGCTTTTTTCATCAGCATGGTGATTTTGAGATTCACCCATGTGGTTGTGTCTACTAATATGTTCCTTTTTATTGCTGAATTGAGTAGTACACCATTGTGTGACTCTACAGCAATCTGTTAATCCATTGTCCTTTGATAGACCTGGGTTGTTTCCACTTTGGGGTTTTACAAATAAAGCTGCTATGAATATTCATGTGCAAGTCATTGTGTGGGCATGTATATTCTTTTCTATTGGATATATTCCTAGGAATTAAAAGGCCAGGTTATATAGTATATGTATGTTAACTTAAGAAAGTGCCAAACTGTTCCAAAGTGGTCTTGCCATTTTATATCCCCTCCAGCTGTATATGAGAATTACAGTTGATCCACATCCTTACCAACACTTAGTATGGTCAGTTTTTTTAATCTTAGACATTCTATCGTATAGGACTTCAGGTCCCTGATACAGTGTCTGGCCTCTCTCTTTCCTCTGTCCCGTAGTTTCCTTTTTACCACTCCGTACCTCAATATTCCTGTTTATTTTTTATACAGGACAGTGTCATTTTCCTTTTATCAACTTCTTGCCCCAGAATTGATTGTACATGAACATCAGGGCCCATTCCATAGCCACCAATCACCCATCCTCCCTTAGCTACAAAGACTTTGTTGTTTACATTTGAGGTCAGGTCACATTTTGGCTCTTGTTGTGCTGCTGAAAGTTGCACGATAACCCCCGCACTTGGGAAAGGAGTAGAATAAGGCCCTGATGTCCTTATGTCGAAGTAAACCCCAGGAGTGGAGGTAGGAGAGAGGGGTGGAGGCATGTTTTCCTCACTTCACATGCCTCTCATTACTTACTCAATAGCAGTATCTAAGTGGATCAGAGAATTATGCATCTGTACATACAGTCTCTGGGTAGCACAAACAGTTAAGTTCTCAAATACTAGCTGAAAGGTTGGAGGTTCGAACCCCCTAGAGGCACCTCAGACTGCAGGGCTGGCAAAGTGCTTCTGAAAGTTCACAGGCTTGAAAACCCTATGGAGCAGTTTTGCTCTGCACACATGGGGGTGCCCTGAGTCAGAACTGACTCAACGGCAACTAACAAACAAACAAAACGTAGTCATATATGCTTTTTTTCTTATTCTAAATTTCATTGTGTTACAGATATGCTTATTTTTAGGAGAAATGCTACTCATTTCTGATATGACATGAATATTGGGATGGCAGCTATACAGCAGAGCTTCCCATTCCATGTCTATAGCAGAGATCATTAACTGAAGAGCTCCCTGAAATCCACTTCCCCCAAACCTGAACATCCTTTTCAACACAGCCCTAAGGCACCTACTTCCGATCAGTCAGTATTGAAACAAGAGATTAATTGTATTTGCCCTCTCAACTTTGGTTAATGGAAAAACTTTCCCAGAATGTTGAGTATTTGCAAATTTGTACAAATAAGTTTTCATTCTTGTAATAACTGACTGAGAAAGCAATAAAACACTGAGGTATGTATCTATAGCAATGTCCTGTCTAACTCTTTTAAGGTTCTCTAGGTACCATTGTCAGCCAAACAGAATTACACATATATAGCTAAAGAAAATGTACATTTGGACAAAAACAAAGATTTCTTTTAAAGAACAAATAATTCCTTCTAGTCTGCTTCTTTAAAAAAAAATGCAGATCTGGAAGCAATTTAGCAAATTTGCTGCATGTAAATTATAATTAACTTTGGACAGAAATAATTTGTTTTTTTGAAAAGTAGTAGATAAACTCAAGGACAAGGAGATCAGGTTCAAATGTTAATACTAAAGTGAGGCAGAAACAGACCCAACATGCAATGCTAAGTATAAGTATCTGCTAGACTATTTAAATTGCTATGTTACTGCCCAAAATGCTACTTTCCTATTTTGCAGTAACAAAATCTTACATATTTATGGCTTTGACTACACAGAGATTTTCTAAATATGATCATTTTAATTCAATCTGCTCAGCATATAAAATTGAGATAAATTAGAATTTATACACCACAAGCACCAAGCCTAAAAATGTAGTATTAAATTCAAAGTCTCTTAATATGAAGTGTTAGTGAAATTCCTTAAATAAAAACAGCACTGTTCATGAAGTAAAATAAATGGATTGAAGCAGAAATAAAAGAATTTTTTTTCAAAAAGATAAAGTGTTGGGGAATGCTAGCCCTATTCATATTCCTACCTCCCACCCTGCCCCAGGAGGGAGTTGTTCACAACATTTGCTGACTGAAAAATGGGCCCTATGCTTCCACCACCCAACCTATAGATGGCTGTTAGTGTTGTTAGGTGCCATCCAGTCAACATTTTACTCATAGCGACCCAATGTGACAGAGCAGAACTGCCCCATAGGGTTTTCTAGGCTGTAATCTTTACGGAGGCAGATTGTCTAGAGTCTTCTGCTGGTGGAGCTGCTGGGTGAGTTCCAACTGCCAAACTTCCAGTTAACAGCAAACGCTTAAGCTTTGCACCACCAGGGCTTCATACAGATGGCTAGATAGGGTCAACAATTAATTCTAAGGTAGAAAACATTTCAGCCCACTAGAAGTCTATGTCATGACTTAGCATAAAGGACTCTATCCAAAAAGAGCCTAACCAAGCCAATCGATTTCTCTTGGAAAGTTAAACTAAGTGCTACAGAAGGAAATGCCAGTTGGTGTTGAGCTGTGAAGCTGGAAGTTCAGGTAGACTCAAGGCTTAGCATAGCTATTTTGCATCTGAGGTCTTAAAAGCTAGTGAGTGGCCATCTAAGATGCATCAATTGGTCCCAACCCACCTGGAGTGAAGAGAATGAATGACACCAAAGACACAAGGAAAGTATTAGCCCAAGAGACAGAAAGGGCCACATAAACCAGAGACTTCATCAGCCTGAGACCAGAAGAACTAGATGGTGCCCAGCTACCACCAATGACCACCCTGACAGGGAACACAACAGGGAGTCCCTGACAAAGCAGGAGAAAAGTGGGGTGGAGAACTCAAATTCTAGTAAAAAGACCGGACTTAATGGTTTGATTGAGACTGGAGTGACCCTGGAAGATATGGCCCCCAGACTCTCTGTTAGCCCCAAACTAAAACCATTCCCGAGGCCAACTCTTCAAAGATTATACTGGAACTATGGGACACAAAATGATACTCGTGAAGAGTGTGCTTCTTAGCTCTAGTAGACACATGAGATTAAATGGGCAGCTCCTGTCCAGAGGCGAGATGAGAAGGCAGAGAGGATCAGGAGCTGCTTGAATGGACATGGGAAATCAGGAGTGGAAAGGAGGAGTGTGCTGTCAAAGTATAAGGAGAGCAATTAGGGTCACATAACAATGTATGTATAAATTTTTGTATGCGAGACTAAGTTGAATTGTAAACTTTCACTTAAAGCACAACAATAAAAAAAAAGAAAAGAATAGCCATTTTGGACCACGTTTAAGATAAATATACAAAGGAAAAAAAATTTTTTTTGGAGCGGTGGGTGAGTTGAGACTGAACAGAAGCAAAGGAAAAGCAGAGAAAACTGAGCAGCATCTAAAGTAGAAAGGTAGAGTGAGTTAGTTGCATAAGTTCCTGTCTTTACAGTAACTGGTTCAAGTTCTCATGAAGTTCTACTGTATAGGTTCTGGCCTTGAATCCCTATGAAATTTAGAGAACCTGAAGTAAAATCACTTAAATGGATCTCTGCTTCATATATACTTCCAGTTTCAGTTGCTGTTGAGTCAGTTCTGACTCATGGCTACCCCATGTCTGTCAAAGTAGAACAGCTGCATAGGGTTTTCAATGGCTGATTTTTTAGACTTGGATTGCCAGGCCTTTCTTCTGAGGCACCTCTGGGTGGACTCAAACCTCCACTCTTTTGGTTGGCAGCCAAGTGTTTTAACTGTTTGCACCACCCAGACACTCCCAATACATACTAAAGAACCCTAACTAAAGCAATACCAGTAGTTCCATTTAGAAACAGTTCAATTTCCCAGTGCTAATGAGATATTCTTCCTAAGTATCTTTCTATCCGTTCTTTATGCAAAAACCACACACACAAAAAAAACAAAAACAAAAAATTATCTTGCTCAACTGAGTTGTCCTTCTCTATGAGAGTTTCAAGGGTCCCTAGGTGATGCAAATGTTTTACACTCTGCTACTAACAGAAAGGTTGGCCTTCCACCCCGCCCCCAGCAGCACCACAGAAGAAAAGCCTGGTGTTCTGCTTCCATATAGATTACAGCCAAGAATATCCTGTGAAACGGTTCTACTCTATAACACACGGGGTCACCATGAGTTGTAATTGACTGGCCAACAACACGATGATAGTTTCATAAATGTCCATCTCATAAATATAGAACTTGGTCAGGAGGAGGGATACTTATCCAAATTAACTCTATCCTCCTGTTCTGGATCCCAGTTCCTTCATGTCTCCTTCGACCTCTTTAGACCTTGTGCCACCATCTCTCCCTCTCCACTTACCCTTTTTCCTCAGCCTAAATATGTCATTAACTCTCATCCATCTTAACTTCCTCAGCACTGCACTCCTGTAGCCAGGAACTTATTCTTTTTCCTTCTCTTCTCAGTAAGCATTTTGAAAACCTATATATATCTCTTTATTTTCGCACCTCTCATTTACTCCTCAGTCTACTGCAAACTGGCTTCTACTCTCATCCGTGATGCTCCTTTTGCTATACCCTTGATCACAGAATTGCCATGTACAACAATTTCTTTTAAAACCTGAGCAGAATATTTGCCATTTACCCCTTCAGATCTCTGTCCACCCTTTTCCACTCGATTCCATGCTCAGGTAAGCTGACCAATATGAACTGCATCAACAGCTTTTCCTCTGGCATCTGTTTGAGAGGCACCTTAAGAGACCAGAGTATAGGATGTATTCCTCTAGTTCACTTCCTGCCCTGCCGTGGTTTGGCTACGGACTATATTTCTCTGTTCATGGTCACAGCCTAGGTCAGGAGGCCCTCTTCTACAGAAAAGTTGCTTTCTCTCTCTTTCTCTTATTCTCTCCTTAATTACTCATTTGATGGGACCAGCTGTTTCTTGTCAGAACCCTGACTGATCCAAGTCCTTATAAATGTCTTACCATAGAAGTTGATACTGTTGAACATCTCCTCCTCCTTGATATTCTCTAATTTCTTGGATTCTTACCTTTTGGACTGCCCCTTCGCAGTCTACTTTGCCAGTCCCTCTTTCTCTGTTACTCTTTTTATATTGGTGTTTCCCAGCGTACAAGCCTGAGTCATATCTTCTTCATGTTTTCACGAGGATATCTCAATCAAGTCTCCTAGTTTTAATGATCACCAAAAACACAGTACTTTGTATCCGGTAGGTACTTAATAAATATTTGCTTGGATGCCTTACGAGCATCTTAAACTCAACATGTCCAAAACTGGAATAATTGTCTTTATATCCAAATCTTTGTTCTAATCTGTATTCTTTATCTTATTTAATACTAACTTGTGTAGTGCAGAATTCATTTTACCCAGTCTTTGTTCCAGTTGGAAAGAGGTAACCTCTAAACCCTTGGAACGTTTCACAGGAGAGTAGTACTGTTGCACTGAGATGTGTAGGCTCTGCGTGTTTGTCTAGAATTTCTTGCCTGCTCTATGACTCATTCCCACATACCAGTCTTGAAGGGCTCAAAATTCAAAATGATACCTCAGCAAAATATTACATGGACCTTTTAAGTCTCCCTCAAAATCTTCAGATAGCAAAGATCTGTCTACCCTATACAAATGGGTACCATTTTAGGACAAAGGGGAAATCACATTTGCTTGGGTTAGAATGCACTAGGTTAGAGAAAATTCAATAGCTCATTTATACAGGAATTTCAGAACTTTTAATATGCTAATATGAATTGTGTATCTTTATGAAGGGATCTAGTATGTAGCATTTTCCTAATTTATATGATCATAAAGACCTTTTTTCACAGAAGATAGCAGATGGACACTACTGCTGATAGAACTCAGCTTGGGAAATTCTAATAAACTCTAAACTCCTGAGCACAAAAATCTTCATAATATTGCTCAGTTATATGTTTCTGTTTCCCTCTCATCACCCTCCCTTTTAATCCTCTTCAACCCATGTTTTAGCTACAACCTGCCCTGCATTTCCATAACTTCACATCACATTCTTGTTTGTGATGTTCAACCAGATTGACATAACTTTCCCTCTACCCCCTCCCCAACACTTCCCATCATACAACAAACCATTTCTCATTACTCAAGACACTGAAGAAATTATACTTTTTTTCCCCAGAAAAACTTCCTCTATGTGCCAGAAGAAGAACAAATCTGTCTTGGAAGAAGTACAGCCAGGATACTCCTTAGAAGCTAGGATGGCAAGACTTTGTCTCACTTACTTTTGATATATTATCAGAAAGGACCAATCACTGGAGAAAGACATCATGCTTGGTAAAGTAGAGGGTCAGCAAAAAAAAGGAAGACCCTCAATGAGATGGATTGACACAGTGGCTGCAACAATGGGCTCAAACATAGAAACAATTGTGAAGATGGTGCAGGACCGGACAGTGTTTCGTTCTGTTGTACATAGGGTTGCTATGATTTGGAATCAAGTCGATAGTAGCTAATAATAACATCAGAGCTTAAAAAAAAATCAGTTATAAAAACTATTTTATCATAAATTTAGGAGCAACATTGACAAACTGGAAAATTTTCCTGGTAAAGTTGACTAGGGTAGTTCAGATCCTGAAATCCATGTTACATGAAAAACAGATTTGAGGTAGTATGGATCCTGGAATCCATGTTACATAAAAAACATATTTGAAGTGTGTATGTTTAATTTAGAAGAGAAAAATCTTAAGAGATGGAATAATATGTATCTTCATATATTAAAAGGATTTATTTAAGGGAGAGATTAGACTTCTGCAGATTCACAGAAAGTAGAAAACGAACTGATCAGTGGTAGCATTATTCCTGTGCCTTGATATAAAGAAAAACTTTCTGACAAATAGCTTTGGAAAACAGATTGGCTGTCTTGTAAGGTAGCTGGCTTCCTGAAGAGTGTCCTAACAAAGGATGCCAAAATGCAAGGATTTCATTATTCTATATGATTCCAGAAATGGAGATGGTTAGATTAGATGACTTCTACATCATGCTTGTTAAAGTAGATGGTCAGAGAAAAAGAGGAAGACCCTCAATGAGCCCTAACAACAACAACAAAGTCCTTTTCAACCTCAAGTTCTAGGATCAGTGTTACTATATTTTTAGGAATCTGCTTGACATTTTAAACAAAATTAACAAATTAAGTCAAGGACTTTAAGGAGTAAAGTGCATATTTCATAAGTTTCATTTTGTTTTAGTGGTATTTTTAAGCAGCTTGGAGTATAAATAAAAAACTTTTTAGAAAAGATACCTAGTCCCTAAAAGAATGAAAAATATTAATAAATGAGGTTTGTTAAATGGATTCGGAGAAAACTGACTCACAGCTCATGTAAATGAATTTGAAGGATGTTGACTAATGTTTTTACATCTTCTGTCTAGACTAGAAGCTTAAAAAGCACACCTGTGACGCCCCAAGCCTCTGATAAACCAAGCCTGATGAGACAGTTTTGTATGAAGAATGAGACACTCATCACCCACAATACCCACAAATGTGAGTCTGGAGACTGGGGGATACTGAGAGTTGTCATTGTATTGAGAACCCAAGTGCTATTTACATATGACTTCAGCAGATCTTCCAAAGAGCTTTCCCTCTTTGTGCCATTTCAGAATGCATGTTCCAACAGTAGCTTAAGGGAGGGGTTACTGTGGGAATAAAAAAAAGTGTGGACCATCTGTTAGTTTCCACTCCATAAAATCTTACCACCTTTCTTCATAAATCAGTCCCAGGGGCCCTGATTCTTTCTCCTCTCCCCTGCCACTCCCACCAACATTTGAGTTTCTGTCACTCTTAAAGTTTGAGAAAGACTGGTGTTTAAGCAGTATTACTGAGTTTATTCACTATGTTGTATGTAAAAATGTGATATAGGTCTTTTAAGTTACCTCATTGGGCAGTTATTGATTTATTCATTTATTGGAAAATCTGTTCATTCCAAGTTGTCACAGTATAGAAACAGTATAATAAAAGAAAAAAAAGTAATTTAAAATTTTGTTAGTAATTTTAAAACTTTGGGTTTTATCACATGAAATTGTATTGAATCTCCCCAATTATAAAACAAAAACTAGTGTCTCCGGTTAAAATAGCAATGAGAAGTCTGAACCCCACTACTCCATCTCCCTAATGCCCTGCCTTTGAAACCCCCTTTAGTTCCAGAGGCAGTTCTCTGACTTATTAACAGATGAGACAGACATGTGAATAGCTAATACAATACAAGGCAAAAACTGGGAGTATAGACAAAGAAAATACTAAATTCGATTAGGGTATTTGGGGAGACATTACAAAAGAATTGGCATTTACACTGTGCATTGAGAAACAGAGTTTTGACAGAAAATATGGAAGGAAAAGGAGGTGAAGAATGTAAGTGAAGGAAAAGTTTAATCAAAATGCACAGAAGCTTGAAAGTAGAAGTATGTTTTAAGAAGAACAAGTCACAAAATGTGAACTCTTGGCCCTTGTTTCCTAAAATATCTTTATTTCTCCTTCACTCTTGAATAATTGTTTGGCTGGGAATGATGTAGCACTGCACAGATAGGTTCACCAGATTTATTTAGGTTCACAGGTTGTGGAGAAGGCTTTGCCTCTGCTGTAAAGAAGATTGCTATCCAAAGAGGAAGAGGGGACGGTATAGTAAATACAAAAACCAAAAAACCAAACCCATTGGCGTCAAGTCAATTCCTACTCATAGCGACCCTGTAGGCAATGTTAATATAAATGTACAAACCTTATTAGTGAACTGCAAGAGTCATTTGGAGGTTAAAATGATATTTAAAAAAACAAACTCGTTGCTGTTGAGTCGATTTCAACTCATAGCCGTCCTATAGGACAGAGTAGAACTATCCTATAGGGTTTTCTAGAGCTCTGGTGGCACAGTGGTTAAGAGCTACAGCTGCTAACCAAAAAGCTCAGCACTTCGCATCCCCCAGCTGCTCCTTGGAAACCCTATGGGTCAGTTCTACTCTGCTCTGTAGGATCACTATAAGACGGGACGGACTCGACGGTACCTAACAACAACAACATAGGGTTTTCTACGCTGTAATCTTTAAGGAGGAGCCCTGATGGTGCAGTGGTTAGAGCACTTGGCTGCTAACTGAGAAGCTGGCAGTTCGAACCCACCAGCAGCTCCATGGGAGAAAGATGTGGGGAGTCTGCTTCCGTTAAGATTTACACCCTTGGAAACCCTATGGGGCAGTTCTACTTTGTCCTATAGGGTCAACTATGAGTTGGAATCAACTTGTCAGCAATCTTTTTTTTTTTTTTTTATCTGTAAGGAAGCTGACTGAGACATCTGTATCCTATGGAGCAGCTAGTGGGTTCGAATCGTAGAACTTTCGGTTAGTAGCTGAGCGCCTTAACCATTGTGCCACCAGGGATCCTTCAAAATTGTATTAGGCCCCCCAATTTCCTTTGATTGTTTCTACTTTTACTATTTCTAGTATCATAAGTCACTGAAATGTTCACATTTTGATTAGACCAAGAGAATAAAAGACATAGCCAGATCATGCACCATTCTGGAGCTTTTTGCCTGTACCATGAAATGAACTGGAGCCCTGGTGGCTTAGTGGTTAATTGCTCATCTGCTAACCAAAAGGTCAGCAGTTTGAATCCACCAGTCACTCCCTGGAAACCATGAAATGAAGGGAGTCTTTTGGTGGTGCAAACAGTTAACTCATACAGCTGCTAACCAAAAAGGTTAGCGGTTCAAATCTACCCAGAGGTGATTCAGAAAAAAAGTCCTAGCAATCTACTTCCAAAAGATCAGCCATTGAGAGCCCTATGGAGCACTAACACACATGGAGTCTCCATGAGTCAAAAGTAACTCAATGGCAACTGGTAACTAGTATAAAATGAAAAGATTGGATTAGAAGGTCATGAACGTTATTTCCAGTTATAACATTGTTTGGTTTTACATATATAAATGTAATCAACACATATTCTGTCTCTCTCTCTCATTCTTTCTCTCTGGCTTCCTCGTTCCCTTTCATTCTTTCTCTCACATATATACAATAAAAATGACATGCATTTTTCAGGAAAAAAAACCCTTAATCTAATCTGACATTTTTATCCAGAGAAATTTTGCCCCTACATAAATATTCTTATGGTATCTTTACGTATATAACCAAGTAATGAATATAAAAAAAATGTCATGTGTATATATGTGTGTGTGTCATTGTACACATATGATTTGGTTATGGAGATTTTATAATATAAAATGGTTAATGTCAGCTGGAGCCCTGGTGGCACAGTGGTTACGAGGTCGGCTGCTAACCAAAAGTTCAGCAGTTCAAATCCACCAGCCTCTCTTTGGAAACCATATGGGGCAGTACTACTCCGTCTCTATGAGTCAAAATCAACTCAATGGCAACGGGTTTGTTTGTTTGTTTTTTTAATATCAAATATGAATCAGTATCACTATGCAATCTGGAAAGAATATCAAAGACTGTCCAGTACAGGCTAAAGTCTGATTGGTTATTTATTTCAGTAGCCTTCCTAAGGTTCATCAGAATTATTCTTGCCTACCGCGCTAGGTTCACAGCAGTGATTAGGTCACCTAATTAGTTATTAGGTCACCTCATAACACTTCTTTAGAAGTTGCAGAAAAATGAGGTAAATTCTAACCTCCTTTGAAGTATTTTATCTGTGGTGAATCTGAACCCAGAGTTCATGAGGACCCCATGGGATTTTCGGGACTTATTTCAGGGCATTTGGGACCTTTCAGGACAAGCCATGTTTTTTTCAATTGCCTCACATGCACATGAAAGCTGGACAACGGAAAAGGAAGATAGAAGAAAAATTGATGAATTTGAACTATGATGTTGGCATAGAATTTTGAGTAGACCGGGGACTGCTACAAGAATGAATAAATCAGTCTTAGAAGAAATACAACCAGAATGTTCTTTGAAGCAAGGATGGTGATTCTTCGACTCATTTGGTAGAGGGTCAGTGAAAACCAGAGAAACCTTCAATGATATGAATTGACACCATAGCTATAACAATGGATTCAAATGTACCGAGGATCATGAAGATGGCACAGGACTGAGTGATGTTTCATTCTGTTATACATAAGGTGGCCATGAGTCGGAGCCAACTTGATAGTAACTACCAACAACAACATTGGAGTCGCTGGATTGTGCAAACAGTTAACTAGTTCGGCTGCTAAATGAAAGGTTGGAGGTTCAAGTCCACCTAGACATGCCTCAGAAGAAAGGCCTGCTGATCTACTTCCAAAAAATCAACCATTGAAAACCCTATGGAGCACAGTTCTACTCTACACACATGTGGTCACCATGAGTCAGAATCAACTCAATACAACTGTTTTTTTAGGACTAGTATTAACCCAGGCTTGAGAGATCCTGAAAAACCACTTTCTTTTAGAACTGGGTCAGTCCTAATACTTACTTTCCTGGTGGACTGGACCCCAAGCATTCAAAGCAGTTCTGTTGCATGCTTCTTCTTAAAGCTGAATGTTTGGAAGGAAAGTGAGAGTTGAACTGTGCAGAAAGGTGTGGAAATGTTGATCAAGGCTTTAAATTACAGCTTGGAAAGGCCTGGAAGTGTGACAAATAAGCAGCTAAACAAGCCGTACAAACTGAACCTTAAATAATTTTGTATTTCATACAAATAAGAGCATTTATATTCTCTCAAACATGTTAAATGATATTCTCTCAAACATGTTAAATGTATTAACTCACTAAAACTATTTTGCTAATATCAGAATGGGAGTAATAAATGAATAACTTGGTGTAAATTAGTAGCGATTGATTAGACTTTTATACAATGAGCCCTCACAAAAAGACATGGGATAGTTTGTTCATAGCAAATTTCATAAACTTCCAAAAAAACTTATTTAGTAACATCTGTACCCTGGTGGTGCAGTGGTTAACTGCTGGCTGCTAACCAAAAGATTGACAGTCCGAATCCGCCAACTACTCCTTAGAAACCCTATGGGACAGTTCTACTCTGTCCTATAGGGTCACCATGAGTCGGAATCAACACAATGGCAACAGGTTCGGTTTGGGGTTTTTTTTGGTACCACCGTAGAAAAGAAGGAACATATGGAAGTCTTCACTCAGTAAATCCCAGTAGTCAAAATACATGCAGATATCTTAAATTTTCTGACTTTCTGAGAGTTTTAACAAACTCTGCCTTACATTCTGACATCTAATACATTGGGAATAATATATATTCCTGGAAAAGATGCTTAATTAAATTATGCTATAGCAAAACAAAGAGAACTTTCTAATCAAAAAAACCACACTATCAACACACTCTGGAGATCAAGTAAATATTACGAAACTGTTGGATTAAACTAGCCTTTAATTATACCAGCGCTATTAGTTCTGCAATGATTAAATTATGGGTTTTCAGCATTTCCTTTTAACTCCTTGTTGTTGTTGTTGTTAGGTGCCATCAAGTCGGTTCCAACTCATAGAGACCCTACGTACAACAGAACAAAACACTGCCTGGTCCTGCGCCATCCTAACAATCATTGCTATGTTTGAGCCCATAGTTGCAGCCACTATATCAATCCATCTTGTTGAGGGTCTTGCTCTTTTTCGCTGACCCTCTACTTTACCAAGCATGATGTCCTTCTGCAGGGACTGGTCCCTCCTGGTAACATGTCCGAACTATGTGAGTTGAAATCTCACCATCCTTTCTTCTAAGGAGATTTCTGGCTGTACTTATTCCAAGGCGATTTGTTCATTCTTCTGGCAGTCCATGGTATGTTCAATATTCTTTATCAACACTATAATTCAAAGGTATCAATTCTTCAGTCATCCTTATCTATTGTCCAGCTTTTGTGTGCATATGAGGTGATAGAAAATACCATGGCTTGGGTCAGGCAAGCCTTAGTCTTCAAAGTGACATACTTGCTTTTGAACACTTTGAAGAGGTCTTTTGGAGCAGATTTGCCCAATGCAATATACATCATTTGATTTCTTGACTGCTGTTTCCATGGGCATTGACTGTAGATCCAAGTAAAATGAAATCCTTGAAAACTTCAAAAATTTCTACATTTATCATGATGTTGCTTATTGGTCCAGTTGTGAGGATTTTTGTTGTTGTTGTTGAAGTGTAATCCATACAGAAGACTGTGGTCTTTGATCTTCATCAACAAGTGCTTCAAATCTTCTTCATTTTCAGCAAGTAAGGTTGTGTCATCTGCATATTACAGGCTGTTAACGAGTCTTCCTCCAATCCTAATGCCGAGTTCTTCTTCATATAGTCCAGCTTCTCAAATTATTTGCTCAGCATACACATTGAATAAGTATGGTGAAAAGATACAACCCTGATGCACACTTTTCTGATTTTAAACCACTCAGTATTCCCTTGTTCTGTTAGAACGACTGCCTCTTAGTCTATGTACAGATTCCTCATGAGCACAATTAAGTGTTCTGGAATTCCCATTCTTTGCAATGTTATCCATAATTTGTTATGCTCCACACAGTTGAATACCTCTGCATAGTCAATAAAACACAAGTAAACATTTTTCTGATATTCTCTGCTTTCAGCCATAATCCATCTGACATCAGCAATGATATCCCTCATTCTACAACCTCTTCTGAATCCGGCTTGAATTTCTGGCAGTTCTCTGTCGATGTACTGCTGCAAATGTTTTTGAATTATCTTCAGCAACATTTTACTCATGTGTGATATAAATTATATTGTTCAATAATTTCCACATTCTGTTGTATCACCTTTCTTTGAAATGAGTACAGATATGGATCTCTTCCAGTCGTTTGGCCAGGTTGCTTTCTTTCAAATTTCTTGGCATAGATAAGCGAGCACTACCAGCGTTGCATCTGTTTGTTGAAACATTTCAATTGGTATTCCATCAATTCATGGAGCCTTGTTTTTTGCCAATGCCTTCAGTGCAACTTGGACTTTCTTCCTTCAGTATCATTGGTTCTTGATCACATGCTACCTTCTAAAGTGGTTGAACACCAACCAGTTCTTTTTGGTACAGTAACTCTGTGTATTCCTTCCATCTCCTTTTGACGCTTCCTGCATCGTTCAGTATTTGTCCATAGAATCCTTCAATATTGCAACTCAAGGCTTGAATTTTTCTTCAATTTTTTCAGCTTGAGAAATGCTGAACGTGTTCTTTCATTTTGGTTTTCTAACTCCAGGTCTTTGCACACTTCATTATAATACTTTGTCTTCTAAAGCTGCCCTTTGAGATCTTATGTTCAGCTCTTTTATGTGATCCTTTCTTCCATTTGCCTTAGCTACTCTACGTTCAAGAGCAAGTTTCATTCTCTTCTGATATCTGTTTTGGTTTTTCTTTTTTTTCTTTCCTGTCTTTTTAATGACCTTTTGCTTTCTTCGAATATGATGTCCTTGATGTCATCCCACAACTGATCTAGTCTTTGGTCATTAGTGTTCAATGCATCAGATCTGTTCTTGAGATGGTCTCTAAATTCAGGTGGGATATACTCAAGGTTGCACTTTGGCTCTTGTGGACTTGTTTTAATTTTCGTCAGCTTCAACTTGAACTTGCATAAGAGCAATTGATGGTATTTTCCGCAGTCAGCCCCTGGCCTTGTTCTGACTGATGATATTGAGTGTCTCCGTTGTCTCTTTCCAAAGATGTAGTCCATTTGATTCCTGTGTATTCCATCTGGCAAGGTCCACGTGTATAGTCACCATTTGTGTTGTTGAAAAAAGGTATTTGCAATAAATAAGTTGTTGGTCTTGCAAAATTCTATCATGAGATCCTCAGCATCATTTCTATCACCAAGGCCATGTTTTCCAACTGCCAATCCTTCTTTGTTTCCAACTTTTGCATTCTAATCACCAGTAACTTTCAATGCATCTTGAGTGCAGGTTTGATCAATTTCAGACTGCAGAAGGTGGTAAAAAGCCTTCAGTTTCCTTATCTTTGGCCTTAGTTGTTGGTATGTAAATTTGAATAATAGTTGGTATTAATTGGGCTTCCTTCTATGTGTATGGATATTATCCTATCACTGACAGTGTTGTACTTCAGGATAGTTCTTGAAATGTTCCTTTTGATGATGAATGCTATGCCATTCCTCTTCAATTTGTCATTCCTGGCATAGTAGATCATATGATTGTCCTATTCAAAATGGCTATTACCAGTCCATTTCAGCTCACTAACGCCTAGGATATTGATCGTTATGCATTCCATTTCATTTTTGACAACTTCCTATTTTCCTAGATTCATATTTTGTACATTCTACTTTCTGATTATTAATGGATGTTTGCAGCTGTTTCTTCTCATTTTGAGACATGCCACACCAGCAAATGAAGGTCTGGAAAGCTTGACTCCATCCACATCATTAAGGTTGACTCTACTTTCAGGAGGCAACTCTTCCCCAGTCGTATTTTGAGTGTCCTCCAACCTGAGGGGCTCATCTTCTGGCACTGTATCAGAGAACGTTCTGCTGCTATTCATGAGGTTTTCACTGGTCAATTTTTTTTGGAAGTAGGTCTTTCTTCCTAGTCTGCCTTAGTCTTGAAGCGCCACTGAAATCTGTCCATCATAGGTGACCCTGATGGTATTTAAAATACTGGTGGCATAGCTACTAGCATCACAGCAACACGCAAGCCACCACAGTACTGCAAACTGATAGACTTTAACTCCTTACATTGAGTAATTAATAACTTGATCAGGAAATGTTACTCTCAGCTAAAACTTGACATGGAATGGCAATAATTTAATTTGGAAAGCAGTAACAACAACCTCAACCAATACACAGAGAGCCAAATAGAATTTTCTAGGAATTCAACTTTTATACCTTTTTCAATAGTGTCTATTTTAGATTTGTATTTGTTAAATTTAGGTTGTTGGTACTTAATGTAGATTATGCTCCTGTGGTTTTATAAAATCAAGTTTAAATATCCTCAGAAATAACTTTTTTATAAATACCCTTTGACATTTTATACACAGCACGGAAAGTTAGTCACAGGGAGAAATCTGTTACATATACAGTGATTATAGAGAAAAACAGGTTATCACTTTGTTATTTCAAAATCACAACCAATGTTTATTTAATAAATAATTTGTCTTTCAGGCTTTTGTTTTTAAGAAAACAATCATTTGAAAAAGTCAACATGCTATTCGGAATAGATTACTATTATTTTTAAAGTAGAACCTGTTTCTAAGTTTTCAATGGCAGAACTCTTTCAGACTATTGGGGCTTCCTAGGAAATATATTTTTAAGTGCTTGTGAATATATGAATAAATTACTTATTCTCCCAGGGAACAATTAGAGTGAAATATTAACATGTTAAGCTGGCTTTTATAAGAATTTGGATTGCATACAGAATAACAGGAGAATAGAATTATGTCTAAAGGCAAGGAGAATTATTTTTCAATTATATGCCACCAAGATGGAACATTATCTTACAGTACTGTTAGCTTGATCAGGAAATAAGTACTGCCTTAAATAAATATTAGCTGTCTTACAGTAGTGTTTGTACTGTCTTCCAGTAACATTAAAATAGTGACTTAAACATCTGAGCCTTATAAATTTTGTGGTTAAATTTAAAATACAACCACCCTAAGTTCTAAAACTATGTAGCCAATTCAGACGATTGAGTGAACTGCACCAAATAATTCATGATATGTTTCCTGTATATGGAAGTTAGATATAGAGTTTGTGCCTTCTTCCCAAAGTGTATCCAATGTTTCTTAATCATGTAATTCAATTAATTAGCAATTTGGGGGTATAAATTAAAGATTATAAAGAGAAAACCCCAGGAAGATATTTTAAAATATCCCATGCTAAAAAGATTATGTAGCTTAGGCTGACAAATGTGATGTGACATCTGACAGGCCCTTTTGTAGAGACAGATAAAGGAACTGGTTCATCAAGGAAAAAAGAATCCTTACCAGGAGTCAGTGAAAGACACAACACATCATCTGAAAAGGAGCGGGGCTAAGTAAGTGATTCACACATCTTGCTCACGGGAGATGAAAGAGAATGGTTTTTAATTCATTTTATGTAGACCACAGATAAGGAATCTTCTAGATCAAAGCCCAGCAACATAATGGAAACTCGCTGAATACAACTAGATCTAAAAACATCTGTCAAGGGTTCAAAGTGTAAAAATGAAATACTTTGGCTGTCGTAGATGATCTTTAAAGACTCTTTCAACTCTATTGTTGTATAATATTATGAAATAAGAACTAAAAGGACCTGTATCACTTCAAGTTTGTACTTTCTAATGGGGAAAAAAATGAACACCTTGAAAAATTGCCTGTCCTATGGCAAATGGCTGGAGTATAAAATACTTTAAATTCTGTGAGAATTTTCAATGCTGTATAATTTTCAAATAAGATTCCATAAATTTTAATGTTTAAAAGTGATTATTAAAGAAAAAGTTCAATATTTTAGTATTAATATTTATAGATTTTAGTATTCCTTGGCCAATGTGTGAGAATCAAGAGGGCAGTTTCAATAACCTTGGAAAGGTTTGGGAGGATATCAGTCAGAATCCTATCCATGTGATCTGCAGATTCATGGCAGAGGTCAATATCAAATGGTAAAATGACAAGCCGTGACCCTGCTCATTAATAGTGAACATTTATTAGAGACATACAATATCCCAGGCTCTGTGCTGCATAATTTGTATGAATTATGTGTATATAAACTTCATGACAGCCCTGTAACATAGCATTTTTATTATCCCCAAATAACAGATAAAGAAACTGAGGGACAGAATTGTTCACTAAACTGCCCATGGTCACACAATTTATAAGGCAGACTATTATATTAAGCCAAGCAATCTGCCTCCAGCTGCAATCACAGAGGAACTTCCACCTCCAGCCTCAGCTCTACTTCACCAAGTGGGAAGAAACAAAACAGGAGACCACCCTGAATCAGTACATGCTCCCAGTAATACTTGCATTACTAGAGGAGACCCCACACTGGCTCAGCTTTCAGAACTGAGGAAGATGGAGGAATGTGTAAAGCGTCTGGTTTATTGAAGCCTTATATGACTGCCCATAGCAGCCCTCTGTATATGTTGCTCTTTCACTGCCCAATGCTCACTGTCAGTGACAACTGTGCTGGCTCCTCCAGGGTCCTTATCACTGAAAGGTGCCCTGAAGTAGGAAATCAGCTATATCTTGTCCTCTTCCTTCACTCCCTAGCCCCCACTGAAGAAAGACTCTTCAAAGACTTTTGCTGTTGGGGCTCCTCATCCAGGAGAGATATCAGCAACACGGGCCAAGACCAGCTCTCTTCTGACATGTCCAATTAAATAGTATGCTTGCCATGCCGATAAGTGAGACTGAAGCTCTCATGTCCCTGTAAGTCCCAGATCTCTCTCTCTGGTTCCCCTTTTCCCTGTTCAAGTAGTTCAGAGGCAAATTAGAAAAACTACTGATAAAACTGACTTCCAAACAGGGAACAAGCTTTCAATCTTCCTTTCTTCCTATATCCTCAGTATTTTATAAATGATTGTCTTGGAATACTCTTCTTTGATATTTAGAATTAGAAACAGCCCCCTCCCTTTACGCTTTATTCATGGACACCACCCTCCCCAAAAGACTGATGACTCTTGTCCTCTCTTGGACCTAATTTTACTTTGGCTGGGGTGAGAGTGATATAAAGTCGGCTTCTTAAGCTGGTGTATCTTAATTAAGAACTGCAGGAAGGTAGCTAACCCTGACTTCTTGAAGCTCCTTGAATGTAAGACAGGAACTTTTCTTTTTAATAACATGGAATGTTTCATTTTAGGAATGTTTCTTCTCAGCTTTTGGTCTTGGCAGAAATTTGAGGAAAACGGGAGAAATCTCTCTTGACATATGTTATAAAAATTTATTTTGGAAAAAAAAATGATACTCCATCTTACTATAGTCCATTCTTCATTAACCCAGGGGACCCATAATATATTTTCTATTCCCATCTTTATTTTTCCTTTCTACTCTAAGAATCAACCCAACTATGATGATCAACACTTGTGTTATTGGAGAAAAAATGCACCAAATCTGTTATTGCGAGCAAAGAGTTCTAATTCAAAGCTGCTGTGAGTTTAAGCAATAGGCCAGTTGTTTGGATTATCTTCACTCACGTTCATTATGCATCAGAAAAAGAAAGAAAAAAAAAGCTTGATGAAATCAAGTCAGAAGAAATGAAAGCAAAGATGGGTTATTGTGGGCAGGGAGGAAGGACTTACTCCTCCATCTTCTGGGAGTTCTGCCAGCAAGCAGTCCTCAGCCATCAGCCCTCTGTAAGTGGATTACTTCCCCCAGGGTCACTTCTCCTTACAAGGTCAGTACACATCCCATGATTAATCCACACGGGGCATAAAGCTTAGCTTCTTTGCCTCAACTCAGGATTACTTGAAGGACCATCCCAAATCCAGAGGTCTTCTAGGGTTGGCTGACGCCTTCTTTGGAACTGCATCACAACTCGGCTTCTCTCTGCCCAATCCTGCTTCCTTCACATGCCTTTCACCGTGCTGATTCCAAGAGTTCCCACTGCTGTCAAGTTGATTCCAACTCATAGCAACCTTACAGGCAGAGTAGAACTGCCCCATAGGGTTTCCAAGAAGCAGTTGGTGGATTCAAACTGCCAACCTTTTGGTTAGAAGCCTGAGCTCTTAACCACTGTGCCACCAGGACTCCCAAGAGTATTCCTTAATAAATATCCCACATGCTAATGTCTTTTGAAAAAGGAACCCTGGTGGCGAAACAGTTAAGCGGTTGGTTGCAAACCAAAAGGTTGGTGGGTTCAAACCTACCAGCGGCTCCATGGGAGAAAAGACCTGGCGATCTACTCTTGTAAAGATTACAGCCTAGGAAACACTATGGGGCAGTTCTACTCATAGGGTCACTATGAGTCAGAACTAGTCAAAGGCAAACAACAATATCTTCTGAGATCCTGGTAAGTCCAACTTGAGTAGAGGCTAAAATGGCAAAATTTCACAGGGTCACAGGTTCTTTTGTTTAAACTCCTGAGAAACTATTTTTAAAGGAAATATTTAATCACATAAATTAAGATGGCAATTTTAAAAGTTGATTTTAGCATCTGAAGAATATTTGGTTTAGGTTTAAATGATCTCAAAGGGAATTATGGAAAAATAAAAAAATTAAATTATTTTTAATAATAGCATTCTGTATGATTTCTGTAATCTTTTGTTTTTATAATATTATTTGTGTGATTTTTATAAAGAAGATATTACATATATGTAATCTATCAAATAAATTAGAAGATTACTTACTAAAGGAAAAACTAGAAAAGCATATATGACTAACCTCTAATGCTGACCCATGTTTACTTGAGTTTAGAAGAAATAGCCAACTTAGTAAAGAGAGTATGGCTTTATGCTGAGACCAAGATCCATAATACAAAATCATAGAAAGATCACTATCTGCCTACTCAGTGTCTCTTTTATATGTTTTCCAAGGTTCCAGCTCTTTAGGGAGAGGAAGCCTTTATATTGGAGAGGAGTCTAGAGTAAACAGAGTCTGTGTTCTTTCGAAAGTTTTCCACCTTAAACAACCTTCGTCCTCCAATGATGGCTCCCATTTTCCTGCTCCCTCCTCGTGCACTGAGTCATGGAATTCAACTTCTGTTTTATTGCAATGTGAGCAACTGAGTACACCATGCTTTAATGAATATTTTTAATATTGTTTTTCAGCTAGGTGGAACTCTGCTCACTCAGTTCCTTTTTAATATATTTCTTTAATTTCATCAACCGCACGGTTGGGAAACCTCAGAAATATATCGGAATGACTTTTTACCTAACACCATTTCTCAGGAAATATCTAGGGATTAAAACATGTTGTATTAGCATTTTTCTATTTCTTGACACAGAGGCTGCAACAGCGGGCTCAGGCATAGCAACAATTGTGAGGATGGCACAGGATCAGGTAGTGTTTCATTCTGTTGTACATAGGGTTGCTTTGAGTTGGAACCAACTCAACAGCACCTAACAACAACAAGTTTTCATTAACTTGGTCAAGTCAAGTAGATTTTTCAAAACTATTTTCATGGCACAATGAAAACAAATATTATGAAATAAAGGGATTGGTATAATGGGTTGGATTTCAGTGGGTACATTACAAATTTGGCTTTATGATCATAGAGCAATTTTTGCACAAAATCCCAAGAAAAGGAAGAAATTTGCATAGCTTATCTGTTTAGTTCTAAACATTTCTAATTGTACAGAGACTTATAATTGTACAAACTTATAATTGTACATAATTCTTGGATTTGTGTTTAATTAAAATTATAGGAAAAACTGATAATTAAGCAGCTGAAATATAATTTCCTGAAATAGTTTAAGTTTATTCTTGCATCCTAGTGATTTGAATGGGCGTTGGTTAGATGGCATTTTCCTCAGGCACTGCCCAGGAACTACTTTTTTAAAAAATGAATTGAACCTATCTGCTAACTGTATCATTTAAATTTATTTCTTGATTTTCAAAAACAGTTTTCCAAATTTTCTTAAATGATAGTTACCTTCAAGGCACCTAGAAATACATAAATAACTTTTTATATCATGTGAAATTCTGGTCACAATACACATTTTAAAAATCAAAAATTTTACTCTCTATAATTATTAATTTAATTTTAATTTTAATGCCTAATTGGGCATTCATTCTTTTAATCAAAATAATTTGATTAAAATGTTATAAATAAATATGATCTAATAAGTGATACTTTGGTTTTAGAGCAGTAAAGCCATGGATGGCTTTATTCAAATGTGGTTAAGTAACACAAATAACAAAATTAAATCCATAGTATAGTAGATTTTGTTTATAAAGATGATCACAAAAATAACTTCTATCCCACATGCTCCTTTATAAACTGACCTTGCCACTCTTCCATCAAGAAGTGAAGTCCATTTCCCGTCCCCTTGATTCTGTGATCTGTTTTGACCAATAGACTGTGGCATAATTGACACTGTGTAACTTCTAAGGCTGGACCTTAAGAGATCTGCAGCTTCTGGCTTTGGTTATTGGAACGCTCCTTCTTGGAATCCAGCCTTCCATGCTATAAGAAAGCTCAAGCAGTTACGTGGGTTTTCATTACTCTATGCCTGGTTACAGTAAACAGTCAAGTCAGTCTCAGCAAAATTGCTAGATAAGTCTTCCAAAGATATCACTTCTAAAATTCATGAGAGCTCAGATTATCCAGTGGTGTGCTGGAGTCAGCTCCCACCAGCTGGTAAGTGTGGATTGTTCTCAACTCCACATTCACTAACATCATGATGATAGCTTGAAATTGGCCGTGGTGGGTGTATTTATACACTGAAATCAGCAAATGCTAAGAATCAGGGCTACGGTTCCCCCAGGAAGCCAACTGTTAAACATTTAGCAGCACACCACTAATTGCATCTGACATATTCAGTTCTTATAGGTACTATGCACAGTGCCCGATACATAAACCAAAAAACCAAATCTGTTGCTGTTGAGTTGATTCAAATTCATGGTATTTAGTACATATTTGTTAAATGAATTAAGTAAACTTACTCTCCTGCTCAAAAATCTCCATATCTTGTTTACCACACACTGTCAGGCTTCCTTAACAAAAGAAAAAACCAAACGCGTGGAGTTGATTCTGACCCTATAGAACAGACTATAACTGCCCCATAGAGTTTCCAAGCAGTGGCTGATGGATTTGAAACTGCTAACCCGTTAGCAGCTATAGCTCTTAACTACTGTGCCACCAGGGCTGTGCCTGGCTTCCTAAAACCAAACCAAACCCATTGCCGTCAAGTTGATTCCAACTCAGTCCTTCTCCATGCAGTCAATATTATTTCTGTAAGACTGGGTTCCACTTAAGCCGTACAGCCACCACTGGCGCTGGCATACTTTATTATTTATCCCCTTCTCCGTGCCTCAGCTTATGCTCTTCCTCCCACCTGGAGAGCCTTCTTTTTCTCCTACTTTTCCAAAATCTACTAGTTCTTTATGGCTCAGATCAAATTTCACAACTTCCCTGAAGTCTCCCATCATTCTAAAACCTTCTGCTCTCTATAATTAGTTCATTTATTTGGAATTTAGTTTTTTGTAATTGTTTTATTCCTGTTAATTTTATTTTTGTAGCTGGATCATAAACTCTAGAGGCAATGTCTAATTTATTTTTACTTATTTGTATTTCCACAAATCCGGTAATATACAATAGACTTAAGAAGCTCATCTAGTCCACTGGTTTCCAAACACTTCTCAGTGGTTTGGTACTTTTGGACCAAACATCCTTCTCAGATAAATTCTGAACTACACCTTTTGAAGCAATCTTATACTCCTTGATGTGAGAAGCCTGCTTCCTGCAGCCCTCACTGGCCAGTCATCCAAACTCCAGCCAAAAGCAGGGGGCAATCATTGTTTGCATCCTCTCAGTTTTCCCAGGATATTGCAAATAAAATAAAATTGAGTCTGTTTCTATTTTTGGTCAACATTCCTATCTGAAATTGTATTTTTGACATTAACTGTGAAAAAACAACATAGTGTAGAAAAAAGTTGGACGAATAAACTCTACTTTGTGACACGTGACCAAATATAAAAACCCAACCCCACTGCCATCAAGTCAATTCCAACTCATAGCAACCATACAAGACAGAGTACAACTGCCCCATAGAGTTTCCAAGGCTGTAATCTTTACATAAGCAGACTGCTACATCTTTCTCTGCTGGAGCAGCTGGTGGGTTCCAACCACTGACCTTTCCATTCACAGGCGAGCGCTTTAACCACTGCACCACCAGGACTCCTTGACCAAATAGAGATTCCCAAATTTACTATCATTTTAGGAAATAATTATATATACTGTATTGCCATAAAATAAGCTTTTTATGTTATAAATTTATGCATTTTAATAATGTGTCTGTGTCAGGTGCAGTGATTAAGAGCTAGGCTGCTACCCAAAAGGTTGGCAGTTCAAATCCACCAGCCACTCCTTGAAAACCCTATGGGGCAGTTCTACTCTGTCCTGTAGGGTCGCTATGAGTCGGAATTGATTCTGCAGCAGTGGGTTTGGTTTGGGTTTTTTGGTGTATGGACACATGTATGACACAGAGGCAGAGAGAATCTTCTCTTAGGAATCATCTTTATACTGCAATTGTGTCCTTCGTCTTCTTTTGCTGATAAAATGTCCTTTGTTTTATGAAATAATGGTGATAGTTGAAAACAGTTGTTAACATCTTTATTTGCAAAATTTAGAAGTTGGTAATTCAATAATTTTTTTCCTCTACACCCACCTTCCCCCAAATCTCAAATATGCATGTATCAATATATAATATACACTCCAAAAAAAAAACAAACCAAACCCGTTGCTGTAGAGTTGATTCTGACTCATAGTGACCCTACAGGACAGAGTAAAACTGCCCCATAGGATTTCCAAGGAGTGGCTGGTGGATTTGAACTGCTAACCTTTTGGGTAGCAGCTGAGCTCTTAATCACTGCGCCACACACACACATTATTAAATGCATAAATCTATAACAATATACATTTATGTGTGTTTGTGAATTTCAAACGCCTCCGTTCATCCTTTTACTCCTCTCCACTTCACCCTACATACCTCACCCACCTCTTTATCTCCTGCCTCCTCATCTCGAGTTATAAACGAGGAAATAAAGGCCAAAGGAGGTTAAGTAACTTTCAATATAATACAATGTTTACTATTATGTAATATAATCAGTATATAATTTAAGTATAGATAACATTTGTTGTATTCGTACTAGAAGCCAGGCACTATTTTAAATACTTTTTAACTTTAATTCATTTATCTTCACAAAATTCCTAGAAGGTAGGAACTAAAGTCCCCATTTATAGATGAATTTATAGATGAATGACATACTTGCCAGAAGTTACCAGCTAGTAAGGGGCAGAGTCATGATTTGAGTCCAGATATCCTTTTCATGACCGGTGGGATATACAGTTGCCACGAACATTTTCTGCCTCTCAGATTCATTGGGAAGCTGCTTCCCACTGACAGTGCATGCTGCCACAAGGCAGGAGCCTTTATGGCTGTTTGAAACTGAGAAAACGGGCGAGTGCCACAAACTACTGTTTCCACGGGGTGTTATATGAGGTATGTGCATTTTCGGTAAGAAATATAGACATTTTGAAAAAAAGTTGGGGGGACATATATGTCCCAGTGGACTGGGCGGGGGTGGGGAGGGAACTCTGGGGGTTGTAGAATTAGTGGGAAAACTTATGTCCTTCAGGACTCTAAGGTTAGGATTATAGGAAGGGGCAAGAAAAAAAAAAATCCATACTACCTACCAAAAATTTAACAACACTCAATGATTCAGCATGCTTGTTTAAATGAAAACACATGGTATCAACAAAAAATTCAAAACAGAAAATAATTGGGTCTTGAAAGGGATATTCTGACTCTAGAGCCCAGCTCTTTTAACCACTGTGTTAAAGTATCTCAGTGAATGAGTGAATTACTGCAGTTACCCCTGTCACACTTTCTGTTCATTTCCTTCGGAATACTAGCATACATTGTCTATAACAAAGCAGTCATTCATAGTTAATGACATAGGTCAAAGAATGTTGGCTTGTACAGCAGAGCCAATGCACTCACCCGCACAGGCTGTGCCATTTGCCTTCTGTGCTGTGTGAATGGTGCCCCCTGGAGGTGTAAAATGCAATGACTTTGCTCTGAATCTAATTGCTGGGCAGTAATCTGAGAAGTTAAACGCTTTATGCAGGACAATACAAGTTTTGTAACTGGGGCTGTTAATTCATCAGCAAATGAGATTATAGTCAAAGCACAAATGGTTAAGCGCCTATGGTGTTTTGCTAAAAACTTCAGAGAATACAAAGATGGACCAGATAATGCTTCTGCCCTCTCACACTTCTTATAGTCTAGTGAGGAAGACAGACCTGTGCTACACACTAATTATAATTTAAAGAACTCACTGAAATTCACCAGGCTGTCATTTTTCACTTACAACAATGCAGCAAAGTATCATCACTTATTTATTAAGAGGCAGTACAGTTAAAAATGCAGATTGGAAAGTTTGAATCCCAGCTCTATAAGTAGAAGCTTTGTGATGTTGGCATGTTACTCTCTCTCAGTAACTAAATTTCCTCATTGTAAAATGTGGGCACTAATAATAATATCTATCTTCTAGGAGGGTTAGGAGACTCAAATGAGTTAACATTTGGGAATGCTTAGCACAGGCTCTGGCACATAGTCAATGCTAGGTGAGTGTCTATCAAATAAATACTGTCATGTTTAGAGATAATTTCAAGTATCTTCTATTTTTCTTACTCTAACTGGTTTATTATTCTTAACATGCCTCATACATTTGGAAGACTTAGGCAGTTTACGTTGTCTGGGCTCATTTGAGGATAGGATTAAAGGATAATGAAACCCAGTTGCCCTCAAGTCAACTCTTGACTCATGGCGACCCTATGTGTGTCAGAGTAGAACTGTGCTCCATGGGGTTTTCAGTGGTTAATTTTTTGGAAGTAGATTGCTGGGCCTTTCTTTCAAGGTGCCTGTGGATAGACTCGAACCTGCAACTTTTTGGTTAGCCGCTGAGTGTGTTAAGCGTTTACACCATCCAGGATAACAGAGGAGGAAAAATCATCTATATTGGTATCATTTCCTTTCCTTCCTTTCAGTAAAATGAAAACTTCCTTAGGATGCAGAGGTTCTATTTCCAGGAAGACTGTAAAACACACTGAAGTTACTTCACTTCACAGTAGCAACCACATGCAAACATTTTATTAACTCTTAACCAGTAGGTGAGGATATTAAAGCTAACTTAAAAATCTAGGCGGAAGAAGGCTCAAATTACAATCCAAATTCAATTTGCCACAACCAAATTAGAGTACTTCAACAAAAACTTAAAATTTCGGGGGTTCACAGATAACACAAATTCAAAGTTTGTTTGCCTCAAGACTTTAAACTGGTTCATTCAGGTTCAAACCTCTGCGGAGAATTTGCATTTCTAACAAGTGCCCTAATGAGAATTTGTATTTCCACCCCAGATATACTGAATCAGAATCTACATTTTAACAAGATCTCCAGGTGATTCTTATGTATAACTTCCTGGGAACTTGTTAGAAATGCAAATTCTCAGTAGGGGTTCGAACCGGAAAGCCAGTTCCAAGTCCTGGTTTACCTCTTAAGTTATCTTCTGCAGTGAAAGCAGATTGACAGAATAAATCAAAACTCTTATAACCAGTGACATTTAGTTAGCCTGCTTAGATAGTTACAAATATTTTAAGAAATTTGCCTAGAATCTAGTAGGAAAAAACATTGGAGCAAAAGAAAGACCTTTGTTACATTGTTCTTATGCTAACTTAATAGAGAAAATGAGAACCAAGATACAAAATAATTAATATCTGCCTCTGAAGTAACTAAAGGGACAGTTGACCCTTTACATATTAAGATAATTATATGCACATTATTTCATAATATTTATTTCAGAAATAACATAGCATGTATCGTAACATCATTTTTCTTACCTTTTTCACCCTATTGATTTGAGGCAGAATTTCCTGTGAAAGGAACCTGGACCTTAATGGTTCAGTGGTTACAATCAAACTTAGTCCTAATCACCTCTCACCTACAAGATGGATCAAAGCTAAATCTGCAAATTTTACTTCTATCATGACTCCCTGCTGGTTTTGAAACAATCCCTTTGAAATATGATCTAAGTAACAACCTTTATTGATTTCCTTGAAGATGCTAAAAAATGCTGTGATAAACTGTCCAAAATTACTATTCAGAAACTCTGAGCAAAATAGACAGCTTTGTTTTTAAAATCTCTACTTAAAAATAAAAAGAAAGTGATTCCATTAAAGTACAAAATCATAAAATACAAAGTGAATACAATTTGTCATATTTTTCCTTCTTATACAGTAAGAGAAGAAAATGCAAAGATAAATATTACTTCATTAACCCTAAAGAAAAAAGGAAGGAGAGAAAAAGGAATACAAAACACAAGAAATAAACAATAGATTTAAGCTACCTATACCAATAATTATCTTAGGATAATTATTATTAATATAATTAATAACTATTAAGATAACTAATAATCTTAAGATAATTGTTGGTATAATTATTGGATAATTATCTTAAGATAATGTGAAATTCTGGAAATCTGCATAGCCCTCTCCCTTGATTCCTTCAAGTACTTGCTCAACACTTCCCTGGCCATCCTATATAAAGTGGCTCCCCCAGGATATGCCATCCCCTCACCTACTTTATTTTCCACCATCATACTAATCACACTATCACTTACTATATTTGTTTGTTGTCTGTATTATCCCACATATGTATAACTAAACTCATCCTATTTTCATACCTTTTGTCTCTCCAGTTAAAGACCTAAACTTTCCACCTAAATTTTTAATGCCATGTGGTCTCAAGTTGTCCAAAACTTTGCTCCTTCTCCTCTCCTTCTATATTTATAACTTATCCCCCAACCATCGGCTTTCTTCTGCATGTATAAGCACACTCAGTTGCCTTCCTCCCTCAAAACTCTCCCTTAGTCCTGCAATTTCCTCTGCCACCCTATTTCTCCCTTCCTTAAACTACAGGACTTGAAAAATACCTTATCTTCTGCCTCTAATCCTTCACTTCCCATTTTCTCTTTCAGACTCAGCAATCTGGTTTCCAACAGTAGCATCCATTCAAACTGCTTTCAGAAACATCACCAGTGAACTCCAAATTGCCTAACACAATGTAAACTTTTTAGTCTTTATTTTACTGGAAGTTTATTTTGAATTTAACACTGTTAACATGCACTGCTTCTTGAAACTTAACTCCCTTCCCATGGCACTGATTCAGGCTTTTGAATTATTTTGTTTCTGCCTCTTTAGAGCCTTCCTTCTCTGATATTTCATCTCTTTCCTTTATGGGTCCAAAGTGTGTCCAGACTGTATATGACTATAGTTTCAATAAGTAAACAGCCTTTCAGAAAAATTTAAGGAGTGCAAATTTGCTGCACATGTACATGAAGTAAAGCTGCTTGAATATATTTCTAAATAGATGCTCTGTTCAACTTTTTAACATAAGTAATATTTTTATTTAGCAAAATAATTTGCATACTCATAATTACTGTGATAAAAAGACTTTAAAAAACATTTTCTTATTTAAGTTGATCAAATATTGCCTCCTATTTTTTTTTTTACTGTGAATTTTCTTATTATAAAAAATCAAATAGTATAAAAATATGTTTCAGTGTATGCTAGGTTGTTATCATAAATTCTGATTCAATTAATCTGCCTGAACCTGAATTAATTACAATTACAGTAATTTTAGAAAATACAAGTTACAACAAAAATAGACCTAGAATGATTTAGTAAAGGAAGGGCAATTTAGTTAAGAGAATTTCCTTGGCTTAGTGTCTTCACTTTATCTCCATTAGTGCTACAATCCCTTTTTAATTTGCTTCTAGTTCCAATTTCCATTGAACTGAAACATTTTAAACAATTTCAAATGCATTATGATGAATTGTATTACTATTCTAAAAAATAACAATATTCTAAATAGACAATAGCTAGAAGTTTTATCTTCTGTCTAACTCATCTTTTGAAAATTGAAGCATCACCTTTTTGCTTTAAAAGCAAATCAGAATTTTCAGAATTGAGAAGATAAATTACAAGATTAATAAAATGTATAAAATGTATATTACTCTCTCTCTTACCATGTTCCCCATCATCCAAAGCAGCTGGCTTGATAGAACAATGGAATGGCCTTTTAAAGACACAATTATGGTGCCAGCTAAGTAGTACTACCTTGCAGGACTGTGGCAATGTTCTCCAGGATACTATATATGCTCTAAACCAGCATCCAATATATGGTGCTGTTTCTCTCATAGCCAGGATTCTTGAGTCCAGGAATCAAGAGGTGTAAATCAGAGTGGCACCATTCACCATTACCCCTAGTGACCTACTCACAAAATATTTGCTTCCTGCCCTGTGACCATGTGCCCTGAGGATCTAGAGATCTCAGTTTCAAAGGGAAGAATACTCTCACCAGGAGACACAACACCAACCCTGGGTGGGTCTTTGGGTCCAACCTGATAAATCCACTCTAACATGCCAATTTCCCAAAGTAAACCAAAGCAGTTCTGGCATTTCATCTTGATTTAGTGTAGGCCACCTCTTATTCCACATTTCAATCAACTAACCAAATAAACTATTAGATCCTTTTCTAACCTCTCAAACTGAAACATTGAATGAAGTGTCTGTTTAGTGGGCCCATATGAAAAAACTCAGACTGATCCAACTTTATGCACATTACACCATTATCCCACACCCTTGGTAGCCATTCCCACACATATTCTCCAGGTTTCTGTTTGTATATATTAGAAAAATCAAGCAGTTCTTTTGGAGTATAGTGTACCTCCTCATGGGTCACACTTCGTACTTCACCTCTTGAGGCCTGCTGAGACTTAAGTCTAGTAATAGGTCTAGAAGCAAAAACGAGTGGTGGGAGTGGGTCCTGGGGACATTCAGCAATGTCGTGTAAGGCATCTGCTTTAGGAAATGCCCCAGGCTCTACCCCAGATGGTGTCTCAGACAAGGACTCTTCAGACACAGCTAGGTTAATCTCATCAGATGGGAGTGGATGGGATGGTCTCGCTGGGGAGGGTGGCTGAGCAGACAAAGCTGGAGTAATCTCTTCAGATGGGAGTGAGAAGGCTAGTTCTGTTGGCAACAGTGATTCAACAGAATTTAGGGGCTCAATGTCCCCAGCTTCCTGATTATCTGCCCATATGTCCCCATCTCAAGTTTCAGGATCCCATTTCTTCCCAATCAATGCCCTCACTTTAACTTCAGACACCACTGGAAGTTGGAATTCAATTGGCATCATAATTCAGCTACTCTTAGGATAAGACTCTGGTTTTGGTTTTTGGCAATATCAGCTCTTACTACAAGAAATAAGGCTTCCTTTCAGGGCACAAATAGCAATATTTAGGTCTTTTATATGGCGCTTGAGCTGTGACTCTGAAGCCTTGAGCTCATCTCTTTCTTTCTCCACTTTGTCTAGCAAAAGTAGGACCAACTAATCAGCTTCCTCATACCTCTCAGTCTGACAAAATTGTTGAAAGGTATCAAATACACAGTCACCCAGAGTCTTATCTCTCACAAATATTTGATCCAATGGTGGTGATATTTTGCATATTTCTATCACCACCTCATGCCATGGATTAGTAGTGCCCTCTTTAACCACTATAGATAGAATCATTAGTGCCTTTAAGACTATCCAGACTTGAGAACCAATTCAGGAAACTCATCCTTAAGAATTTGTTCCTCAACAACCACTCTCAGTACCCAATGTCTTAGGCTGGGTTCCCTAGAGGAGCAAAACCAGTGAAACTTATATATAAATATATATAGAGAGATTTATTTGAAGGAAATGGCTCACATAGTTGTGGAGGCTGGCAAGTCCCAAATCCGTGGGTCCGGCAGCAAGCTGGACGCTTCTCCTGACTTATGCAGTTGCAGGGGCTGACAAACCCAAAATCTGCAGGTCAGGCAGTAGGCCAAAGGTTTCTAATGCCCTGAGAACTGGAGGTCAAACAACAACAAGATGAATGTAGGATCAAGAGGGAGCTTTGCCAGAACATCTGTTTATATCATGGATGCAGGCCAACCCCCCATCAAGGAAACTCTCTTCCTACTGATTGGCTACTCACATCAGATCGCAAAATGAGAGGTGATTACATAGTGTGTGTCAAACCATTGAGAATCATAGCCTAGCCAAGTTGACACATAACATTAACCATCACAATATGCAAATCAATAACTAAAGAGAGAATACAGGATATGGGCTAACAGAGTCCTGACTGAGATGCTAGAAAATTGTGACTTTTCTAAGTACCAGGAAAGTGTTTAAATTAACTTGCCCTTTCGGGAAAAAAATAATTGAGGAGCAATTTGTCAAACACTTACCTTGGCTCAGAAGAGCAAATGCTATTCACCTCACTGTAAACTGTCAGTACATTTTAAAGTCCAAATGTGTCCTCAAATTGAGAAGCAAATGTTTTATGCAAATAACCATTTATAAGCTTAACATATATGGTTCTGATAATTTCCCTAAAAGCAGTTTTAAAATCAAGATGGGCAAATTTATGAAATGGTAAAATATATGTTGAATTGACCTGAACGATTCATTTCAGATATTTGTAGATTACAATCTCCTGTGGGAGGTTGTTGACTCAGCTCATAAATTATAGCCTACTGATTAATAATCTAGTCCATCGCAAAATAAGAGGAAACCATACACCAAAATTCAAGATATATATTTTAAATTTCCAAATCTTTCTAAAAATATTTTGAAAACATTCCCTAACAAAAAATTCTGCTCTTTGACTTTATCTAGTTCTCTTAGAATCTCCTGTTATCAAAGAAATATAAGTTATTAATGAAATAGAAATTTTATAAGTAGGAAAGAACTCAATGAATGGAACTTATATGGAAAAGGTATTCTATTAGGAAAGGTATGTCTTCAGTTTTAAAATAAATTGTTGAACTTTAAAGGACATGAAATTATTAAGATGAAACAATCTGCAACTCCCGTATTGTGTTTTAGTTGTAGGTAAAATTTCTTCACCAAACATGAGGCCATTCTTGTAAGAATTCTCTCTTTGTATATACAATTCCCAGCTGCACTTTGGAGACTGTGAAGGACTTGTCTGTGAAAGGCAAATATTCTCACTGGCATGTAAGCTGATCCTAAGAAGGAACTCCCTAATTCTCTCAACTCAGTTGAGTCTTCATAGAATGAAATGTTGTAGAAATTCTAATGCTTTTTTTGAACAAATCTGCATCCTCATAGCATAATGACAGAATAAAGAGTACCACAAAATGTCTGCATAAAATGTCTGGTTAAGGTAAATTTGAACATTTACAGAAGGTGTTTGGAATGTCTGTTTCCCATTAATGATAGAACAAAGTACTGAGAGGCAGCTACTGCCCCTGCCTCCCCACCCACCTCACTTTGCCCCTGTCAATCTTAACCGCAACAGATTGGTCTCTTAATTGACAGTGAACAGAAGTGCTCCACCATGTAACCCTAGCATTTGACAATGAGTTACTGAAAATCTAGCAGAGCCAGGATAAGATGAATGAGGCAGGAAAGAAAATTGAATCAGAATATCATTTTGCTAACCCCAGTCTTGCCTTATTTCCATCCCATTTTTCTTGTCTGGCCCTTAACACAGTAGAGAGTGGGCTAAATTCATCTAGGGTTCCTTTCATACCCATTCAATTCCCACACTCTTCTCTCTCCCCAACTTCCCAGTCACAGCACCACAACCTCCTGCAAGGCAAATCCCTGTTTCATATTAAAATTGACGTTCTCAGTTCTCAATCTCCAACAATCTCTAGCTTTTCCTAAATGGCTAAACTGAAGTAACAACTGTAATAAATTAATCCATTCTAATGGTGATGAAGAGAAAAGCCTGAAGCTATCCTTCATACCCCAAGAAAATAAGTACATTTTAGCAATGATTTGGAGTAGTGAAAGATAATAATTCTGCCTGAATAAAATAGGAAGATATTTGGGGATTAGGTGAAACCTGAATATCCTCCCCTCGTTTCTTGTAATATAGTGTATATCTCCTCTGCTTACCCCTAAAATAGACATGCTGTCTGTGGTGGATTGAATTGTGTCCCCCCAAAATATGTGTCAGCTTGGTTAGGCTCTGATTCCCAGTATTGTGTGGTTGTCCTCTATTTTGTGATTGATGCAATTTTCCTGTGTTGTAAATCCTCATCTCTGCTGGTGGTTAATGAGGCAAGATTAAATTATGTTACAGAGGATTAGGGTGGGATGTAACACCCTTACTCAAGTCACATCCCTGTTCCAATATAAAGGGAGTTTCCCTGGGTTGTGGCCTGCATCACCTTTTATCTTACAAGAGATAAAAGAGACATGCAAAGCAGAGAGACATGGGACCTCATACCACCAAGAAAGCAATGCCAGGAACAGAGTGCGTCCTTTGGACCTGAGGTTCCTGCACAGAAAAGCTCCTAGACCACGGGAAGATTAATGACAAAGACCTTCCTCCAGAGCCAACAGAGAGAGAAAGCCTTCCCCTGGGCTGGCACCCTGAATTTGGACTTCGAGCCTACTAGACTGTGAGAGAATAAACTTCTGTTTGTTAAAGCCATCCACCTGTGGTATTTGTGTTACAGCAGCACTAGATGACTCAGATACTACCGTAGAAAACATCAGGTACAGAGTTTGAGATCCTCTCTGCAAATCATTAGAGGTATTTCCTAGGACAAGCTATTTAATCTTTCTAAGTCTTAGGCCTATCAATTGTAAATGTAAATTATAATAATAATATCTAACTCCAGGGTTCTTCTGTGGATCAGATTGACTATTTTATAAACCTGAAAGCACTATAAAATTAAAATTTTCCTTTTGTTAATTATCATGAACTCCAGGAGTCCCTGGGTGGTGCAAATGGTTAATGCACTGGCTACTAACTAAAAGATTGAATGGTTGAGTCCACCCAGAGGCACCTCAGAAGAAAAACCTGGCAATCTACTTCTAGAAAACAGCCATTGAAAATCCTGCAGTGCACAGTTCTACTCTGACACACACGGGGTCACCATGAGTAGGAATCGATCCAATGGCAACTGATTTATAAACTCCACAATTCCCATTATCTGACTTTAACTTACCAGTCAGTTTTATATTTTTTTACTAGTTTAAACAAGTGAGCAATCAGATAGTTCACTGCCTACAGCTTTAACTCTGTACAATGGTAACATTTTCCTAATAAACTACGTGTGATACATTCCTTATAATAAGTAGCCAGGCAAGAATAACTAAAAAGCAAAACCTTGGCATGTGGCCAGGTTGTCATCATTGAAACTGGGTTTGGCTTGTGTGAAGAGAAGAAGACGGTTAGATTTCCAGACAGTCTGGGAACAGAAATATACTGTCCATGTGCCAGGCAGGGAGCAAAGAAATTAAAGCTTGGTGACATAACCGCAACCTTTTGGCATACCTATAGAAGCAAGGAAGAAGTAGAACAGATCCACCAATTTCCAGGAAAACTATCAGAAAGAGGTTCAACATTAAAGAAAAGGTTGGAAAGTCACAAAGTAGAAAGGTAAAATCACAATAATGACCACATCTCTAAGTTTTCATAATAGTAGCCCATGATTAATCTTGACACGTAGCTATTAGAAAAAGACTGATGGTCACAAGTTGACCTAAATAGCAACACTTACTAGCAAAGTAAAACTACACATCCTATTTTAAAACCTAGAAGAATCTCTTTCTCACTGATTATTAGTATGATTGATATTTCTTTGGCAACAAGAAAGTAAAATGACCGGGTAGTTCAAGGTCATCTAGGTTTCTTACAACCATTTTTGAGGATGCTAAAAGGGATAACTTTATCTCTTTGAAACAACTCTTTTCTCTGGAACACATTCTGCACATTAATTTAAACATCTGTAATCACGCTGTATGTTGGCTTTCATCTTTAAAAATATCTATTATCAGAAAAGTGTTATTCCATTCAGATGTCACGATTAATAAAAATTCATTTTTGAAACAGGATCTCTTTCACTATTCCTTATTTCCGTGATGAAACTACTTACCTTGAAGGGTCATGAACTCTTTTTATAAGAAAAACAGTTCATGATGACTCACGTCATCATCTGTGACACATTATCTTCCTTAAAACATGCCACGAATGGAATAATACACTGACAGCATGATTTGACTATGGGGCCTCATCCGAAATATTTTTTAAAGGATATAAAGTATACGCTTGGATTAATTTTAAAAATGTATGTGTGTGTGTTTACGTGTATGTATGCATGTGTGTGAATGAGTTTCTTATAGCCGTTTTAAAAAAAGAGTTCATTGTTTAAATAATATAAATTTTCTTTTTACGGTATCTTTTATCCAACATCTTCAATGTTAAAAAGTATTGATTTGATTTTCTTTTTATTTCAGATTGAGGCCCAAGGATCTCTTCTGCTTTTATTTCTGTGCTTTGAGCTGTGAGTACTGTCACACTTACGGGAAAAGGTCATGTTTCTTCATGGAGGAATTTCAGATAAATGGTTCATGAGTCCATTAATAAACTAACGATTAACCAGATATAGTGATTTTCTCCCAATAAGTAAGAAATACATCTCTTCAAATCTTGAAAATATACAGTGAATTTGGAGATGTTTCAGGGAAAGAATGGAGTTGATCCAGAGGGTAGGAAACAGTAATGTCTGTGAAGTTTGGATATGATTACAGAGTAAAAAAAAAAAAAAAATTAAGATTAAGAACCAAGAAAATCAATAATGATATCAATAGAATGAATATGTACTGTTCAACAATTCCTAGGATACTAGAATAATACAAATGTTGCCAGATAAAAAGTCTGTTACTAAATAACCTCTTATCTTTCTATGAAGTACAGATTAAAAATATACCTAAGGCCAGAAAAGAAAAAGATAAATCACAACTTACAGATATATCAGGTGTCATTAAAGAAAACTAGCATATCTGAGGTACATCCTTACCGTTTGTCATGCTAATATAAAAAACAACTATCACTTCCCCCAGAAAGCCCACAGTTTTACTGTCAAGGAAGTGTGGCAAAGTTGATTAGATGCAGAAATTTCTAAATCTAAATTTAAAGTATAAGAAACTTTAACAGTAATTGTTATATCACAATGATAGTATTGGTAGTAATTTGTTTCTCTTCTTATTTTTCCAAGTGTTCTGTAAAGTTGCTTTATTATTTTCTCTTGTTGTTCGGTGCTGTCGAGTGGATTCCAACTCTTATTGACTCCACGTGACAGAGTAGAACTACCCCATAGAGTTTTCTTGGCTATAATATTTATGGAACCAGATTGCCAGGTCTTTCTCCTGCAGAACAGCAGAGTGGATTTGAAATGCCAACTTTTCAGTTAGCAGCTGTGGGCTTCACTGTTGTGTTTAAGAGTATAGAGTTGACTGAGGCAAAAATGTTGGTAGTATAAGATTTATTTTTACAAATCAGTGCTTTCTCTAAACTTCTCTTGAAATCTAAATTTGAAGGTTGATGTAGCATTTTTCTGCAACCACTAGATATACTAATTTTAAATTTTGGAAATAAAAGCCTGGTAGATATGCATTCAACAACTGTGAAATGTCAAAGATTTTACCTTACTTAAAAACCAGTTGCTGTCAAGTCAATTCCAACTCATAGTGACCGCATGAGTGTCAGTGTAGAACTCTGCTCCATAAGGTTTTCAGTGGCTGATTTTTCAGAAGTAGATCACCAGACCTTTCTTCCAAGGTGCCTCTGGGTAGACTTGAGCCTCCAACTTTTCGTTTGGATATCAGCTGAATGCTTTACATATTTGTACCACCCAGGGACTTTACTTACAAGCTAACAAATTAACCTCATGTAGAAGACATGAGTCTCTTGGGTCAGAGACAAAGGACAATTTATTACTCACAGCAATAGCAGCAGCCACAGTATCAGCGTTTGTGCCATTTCCTTGAGCCCCAATTCCCATAGGGTGATGTGCTAAAAGCCCATGATGTTTGCATACACAGTAGGTTGCATCACAGGAAAGGAATCCAGAACTTAGAGAACTTTAATCCTTATAATGGGCAGTAAGCCTACCTGACCTTTGCCCCAAAGAGAAACATTGTATTTATTATACTGTACAATAAAAAACCTACCCTTTGCTCTGGAGGAAGATATTATGTCTATCTTTCAAGACTATGCTATACCAGAGATTGGCAAACTTTTTTTTGTAAAGGGCCAGATAGTAAATATGTTAGGTTTTGTGGGCCATATTGTCTCTGTGGAAGAAATTGCGGGTTCAGTTCCAGATCACCACAATAAAGAGAGTATCGCAATAAAGAGAGTCACATGTATTTTTCTGGTTTCCCAGAGCATATAAAAGTTATGTTTACACTATACTGTAGTCTATTAAGTATGCAATATCATTATGTCTACAAAAACAATGTACATACCTTAATTAAAGACTACTATTGCTAAAAAAAAAAAAAAGCTAACCATCGTCTGAGCCTTCAGCAAGTCATAATCTTTTTGCTGATGGAGGGTCTTGCCTCGATGTTGATGGCTGCTGACTAATTTAGGGTGGTGGTTGCTGAAGGCTGGGGTGGCATATTCTTAAAATAAGACAACAATGAAGTTTGCTGCATCAATTGACTCTTCTTTTCATGAAAGATTTCTCTGTAGCATGTGATGTTCTTTGATAGCATTTTATCCACAGTAAAACTTCTTTCAAAATTGGAGTCAGTCCTCTCAAACCCTGCCACTGCTTTATCAACTAAGTTTATGTAATATTCTAAATCCTTTGTTGTCCTTTCAACAATGTTCATAGCATCTTCACCAGGAATAGATTCCATCTCAAGAAACCACTTTCCTTGCTCATCCATAAGAAGCAATTGCTCATCTGTTAAAGTTTTACCATGAAACTGCAGCAATTCAGTCAAATCTTCAGGCTCCACTTCTAATTCTAGTTTTCTTGCTATTTCTACCACATCTGCAGTTACTTCCTCCACTGAAGTCTTGAACCCCTCAAAGTCATCCATGAGGGTTGGAATCGACTTCTTCCATACTCCTGTTAATGTTGATATTTGGACCTCCTCCTATGAATCAAGAATGTTCTTAATGGTATCTAGAATGGTGAATCCTTTCCAGAAGGTTTTCAATTACTTTGCCCAGATCCATCAGAGAAATCACTATCTATGGCAGCTATAACCTTATGAAATGTATTTCTTAAATAAGACTTGAAAGTCAAAACTACTCCTTGATCCATGGGCTGCAGAATGGATGTTGTGTTAACAGGCTTGAAAATATCATTAATGTCCTTTCTTCCTCAGAGCTCTTGGGTGACCATGTGCATTGTCAATGATCAGTAATAGTTTGAAAGGAATATTTTTTTTGAGCACTAGATCTCAACACTGGGCTTAAAATATTAGTAAACCATGTTGTAAACAGATGTGCTGTCATCTAGGCTTTGTTGTTCCATTTATAAAGCACAGGCAGAGTAATTTCAGCATCATTCTTAAGGACCCTAGGATTTTCAGAATGGTAAATGAACATTAGCTTCAACTTAAAGTCACCAGCTGCATTAGTCCCTAACAAGAGGGTCAGCCTATCCTTTGAAGCTTTGAAGCCAGGCATTGACTTCTCCTCTCTAGCTATGAAAATCCTAGATGGCATCTTCTTCCAATATAAGGCTAGTTCATCTACATTGAAAATCTGTTGTTTAGTGTAGCTACCTTCATCAATTATCTTAGCTAGATCTTCTGGATAACTTACTGCAGCTTCTACATCAGCACTTGCTGCTTCCCCTTGTGCTTTCATGTTATGGAGATGGTTTCTTTCCTTAAACCTCATGACCCAACCTCTGCTAGCTTCAAACTTTTCTTCTGCAGCTTCCTTACCAGTCTCAGCCTTCATAGAATTTAAGAGCGTTGGGACCTTACTCTGGATTAGACTTTAGCTTAAGGGAATGTTGTGGCTGGTTTGATCTTCTATCCAGACCACTAAGACTTTCTCCATATCAGCAATAAGACTGTTTCACTTTCCTACCATTCATGTATTCAGTGAGTAGCACTTTTAATTTCCTTCAAGAACTTTTCCTTTGCATTCATAGCTTGGCTGACTGTTTGGTGCAAGAGGCCTAGCTTTTGGCCCATCTCGGCTTTCAACATGCCTTCCTCACTAAGCTTAACCATTTCTAGCTTTTCATTTGAAGTGACAGACATGCGACTCTTCCTTTCACTTGAACACGTAGAAGCCACTGTATGGTTATTAACTGGCCTAATTTCAATACTGTTGTATCTCAGGGAATAGGGAGGCCTGAGCAGAGGAAGAGAGATGGGGGAACAGTGGTTGATGGAGCAGTCAGGACATACACATTTATCTGTTAAGTTTGCCATCTTATATGGGCAGTGTTCATGACACCCCAAAAAAATTACAATAGTAACATCAAAGATCACTGATCACAGATCACCATGACAGATATAATAATAATGAAAACGTTTGAAATATTGCGAGAATTACCAAAATATGACACAGAGACATAAAGTGAGCACATGCTGTTGGAAAAATGACACCAATAGACTTGCTTGACACAGGGTTGCCACAACATTGAATTTGTAAAAATTAATACATCTGTGAAGCTCAATAAAACAAGGTGTCATTGATTGAACTGTGTCCCCCAAAAATATGTGTCAACTTGGTTAGGCCATGATTCCCAGTACGGTGTGGTTGTCCTCTATTTGGTAATTGTAATTTTATGTTAAAGAGGTTTAGGGTGGGATTGTAACACCCTTACCAAGGTCACATCCCTGATCCATTGTAAAGGGAGTTTCCCTGGAGTGTGGCCTGTACCACCTTTTGTCTTACAAGAGATAAAAGGAAAGAGAAGCAAGCAGAGTGTGTGGACCTCATACCACCAAAAAAAGAAGCACCGGGAGCAGAGCGCGTCATTTGGACCTGGGGTTCCTGCACAGAGAAGCTCCTAGTCCAGGGGAAGATTGATGAGAAGGACCTTCCTCCAGAGCCGACGAGAGAGAAAGCCTTCCCCTGGAGCTGACGCCCTGAATTTGGACTTCTAGCCTTACTAGACTGTGAGAAAATAAATTTCTCTTTGTTAAAGCCACCCACTTGTGGTGTTTCTGTACCCTTAATCTGCTATTGCAGTGTGAAAGCAAATGTAAATGAGTTGGCATGGTAGTGTTCCAATAAAATATTATTTACAAAAACAGGCAGCAAGACAGATTTGACAATAGGCCACCTGTGGTATGCAAGCATTCTTGAGTCCCAAATGAAGGCACTTGGGGTGTCCACTCACAAAATGTGCAGAACCAGGAGAGATTCATAGAGAATTGTCTCCAGACATTTTGAAGCAGTTTTCATTTCTACTTAAAGACCAGCTATCTTAACTAAATTATATACCTGTTCTTGCTGTTGTTGTTAGGTGCTGTCAAGTCAGTTTCAACTCATAGAGACCCCATGTGGCAGAGTAGAACTGCCCCATAAGATTTTCTAGGCTGATATCTTTGCAGGAGTAGATCGCTAGGTCTTTCTCACATGGAGCCGCTGGGTGGGTTTGAACAGTCAATCTTTCAGATAGCAGCAGAGTGCTTAACTGCTGCACCACCAGAGATCCTAAATTATACACCTGGTGATTTATAATATATAATAAAATACAAAGGCAATCATATATCAGAGAAACTATCCTTAAAAAATGATTGTGTATAAGCTAGCCCGTTTGAAAATTTATTTAGTCAATAAATATTATTGAGATCCTAATATGTGTCAGGCATTATCCTAGATGTTGGGGATAGTAAAGTGGGTAAATCAATAGAGCTTATATTATAGTCTCAGGAAAGAAACTATGAGCAAATGAGCAAGTTAAGTATAGACCAGTGCTATGAAGAAAGGTAAATAGAATAACAGTATAAAAATATTTCAGAGTATGGAATAAAGACACAAGAAACAGACTTAGGAGTATAAGCTAACCTGGTATATGACAGATGAGGCAAATGGGGAAAGTATGGGGGGTTCAATAAACAGTGTTTGCAAACTTATTAATAAAATAGAAAAAATTATAACTTTACCTCACATAATGCACACAAATAAGTCTAGGTGAATTAATAATCTAAAAAATTTTAAATATCTGAAAACATGAAGTGTAGATGTGGTTGTGGGGAAAATACCTTCTTTCATATACTATGTAGTGCACATCTCTGCAGAAGGAAGCCTGTATCAGGATATTGTTTATAATAGTAACCAAGGATGGATTGCCCAGTAAGCAAGATAAGCACGTGCTTAGGTATTAATAAAAGAGGGGAACCAGTTGTCCAAAGCAAAGACCCATAGATGCCAAGCAGACAGGACACAAGGAAAAGCAGGCACTCTAGTAGAAGGGAACTGGCAGAGCACTCAGTGAAACTGATACCAGCTCCAGCACATGAGAATGTGCCAGCCGGAAATAAAGATCACACAGGGTCATGAGGGCACTCACATGCAAGACTGTTTAAGCTATGAGGCTCCTACTACTTCAACACCTTCATTAACATCTGTTTTCTATGGTCCTCTCCTGTGTGCGAGGATGGATTATATTCATATATAACAGGCCTCTGATCCATTTTGAGAACTAAGTTCACTGACTCATTTTCTTTGTTGTAGAATATGTGGAATATTCTTTTTGTAGAAAATGTAGTATATAGCAAATCTTTGTATCCAGCATCCACTAAACATTTTATAATCCAGTTTATCTCATTCCACTAAAAGGGCATACACCACTTTTGCATTCAATTTCTAATATTATAGTTGCATTTAAAAAGAAGTTACATCACGGATAGCTAAGACACACACACACACACGTATATATACATGGATATATATAACTCACATATCTCATTCAAATGCATGAGTAAGCAGAGGAGGGAGCACCACAGATTATCAGTGCCTACAGCCCTCACATGCTTTAATCCAGCCGTTTCAGTGCCATTGTTTATAATAGCAAAAATTAGAACTAATTTAATGCCCATAAATAGAGAACTGGATAAAATGTGGCATATATTTAAGATGGAATGCTGCAATTAAAAGAAATAAAGTATATTTAATTGTATAAATGCAAATGTATCTCAAAAATATTTTGAGTAAAAAGAAGCCAAGTTGCAAAATGCCCAGTGTAACTTCTTAACTTTTCAGTAGCTTAAATTATATGCACACACAAAAAAAAAATACCGTATGTTTTCTGGAGTCTCTAGGTGGTATAAACAATTAACGCGCTTGGCTGCTAACTGAAAGGTTGGGAGAGCAAGGCCACCCAGAGGCACCTCGGAAGAAAGGTCTGACAATCTACTTCTGAAAAATCGGCCATTGAAAACCTTATGGAGCACAGTTCTACTCTGACACACATGGGATCACCATGAGTAGGAATTGACTCCACGGCAGCTGGTTTGGTTTTTGGAGGCTTGAGCTAAGCCACAAAGGAGCAACCAATGACTGTCCAGATTAGCAGTCTCAAAACTGGTGTATGCTTATCCCTGGGTATACAGGAGCTGACACCAGGACATAGATATTTTTAAAGGAATCAGTTTTCGTAAGGATTCTAAAATGTCCCAAGACTCTGCCTGAGAAAGTGCCTTTGATAAAGAGGCAAGTTTTCTTTTCCCAGATCCCCTTTCTCAATAGCCACTTTCCCATTTACAAGGAAAGCCATATTTCTCGTCCATCCTGAATCTTACTGTGGTATACTGCCACAGAAATACCCCGCATTAACTAATACCCATCCATGGATACTTAAACTAATTCGAAGAAATAGCCCAATATTCATCTTACTAAGACATATATTACCAATAAAAGTTTACTTATTAAAATGCATAATAATTCAACATTGTGAAAATGTCAATCCTACCCAAAGCTACCTACAGATATAATGTAATCCTGATCCCAATACCAACAGCATTCTTTAACAAGATGGAAAAACTAATCACCAACTTTATATGGAAAGGAAAGAGGCCCCAGAGATAAACAATGCACTATTGAAGAAAAAGAGAAAGTAGGAGGCCTCATATTACCTGATCTCAGAACCTACAATACAGTTACAGTAGTCAAAACAGCCTGGTACTGGTACAATGTCAGACACATAGACCAATGGAACAGAATCAAGAACACAGATGTAAATCCATCCACTTATGGTCAGCTGATCTTTGACAAAGGACCAAAGTCCATCAAATGGGGAAAAGACAGTCTTTAACAAATGGTGCTGGCAAAATTGGATATCCATCTGTAAAAAAATGAAATAGGACCCGTACCTCACACCATACACAAAAACTAACTCAGAATGGATCAAAGGCTTAAATGTAAAACCTAAAATGATAAAGATCATGGAAGGAAAGATAGAGACAATGCTAGGGGTCCTAATATATGGCATAAATAGAATACAAACCATAACTAACAACACATAAGCACCAGAAGATAAACTAGATAACTGGGAGCTCCTAAAACTTAAACACTTACATTCATCAAAAGACTTCACGAAAAGAGTAAAAAAAGAACCTACAGACTGGGAAAAAAATTTTGGCTACAACATATCTGACAAGGATCTGATCTGTAAAATCTATAGAATACTTCAACACCTCAACAACAAAAAGACAACCCAATTAAAAAGTGGGCAAAGGATGTGAACAGACACTTCTCCAAAGAAGACATTCAGGCAACTAACAGACACATAAGGAAATGCTCAAGATCATTAGCCATTAAAGAAATGCAAATCAAAACTACAATAAGATACCATCTCACACCAACATTACTGGCACAAATAAGAAAAACAGAAAATAACAAATGTTGGAGAGATTGTGGGAAATTAGAACTTTTATGCACTGCTGGTGCAGATGTAAAATGGTACAACCACTATGGAAAATGATATGGCACCTCCCAGCTCCCTTTGACCCAAGTGGTTGAGTCACTTTAGGTCGTTAACAGCCATTGTGAATGCTGCTATGAGAAAAACAATCAGGAAGCAAGGATAAGCAGTATCATGATCTCCCTACATCAACACATAGAGAGACTAGAGTCTTTTACAGACACTGAGTCACTCATTTATGTCAAAATCTGCTCATTTATCTTGATGTAGGGTTGTAGTATAGCCGGGTTTTTGTAGAAATTTCTATCTCACACAAATTTTGCCTACTCCTGGAATTCCATCATCATTTAAAAAATAATAAAAGCCTAGTCTTTTTATTTAGATTAGTAAAAAGGGCAGATGTAGTGTCCTTTTAAATCTGCATATGGTGAAATTATACAACAAACTCTAATTAATGATATATGTGTGATTATTGGAGCCCCGGTGGCACAGTGGTTAAAAGCTTGGCTGCTAACCAAAAGGTCAGCAATTCAAATCCACCAGCTGCTCCTTGGAAACCTAACAGATAAATTTCAATTCATTCTGCCATAGTCAGCATTGCAAAGTATTAAAGTTTGAACAAGCAATAGATAAAGAGATAACACTAAAAGAAAATCAAAAGAACAATACTCCTCAAAGGAAAAAAAAAAAAAGAGAGAAGAACAAATCTAAAGTAAAACGGTAAAATTACAAATGGGCTTTCAGAGAAGATGTAAGTACTCCAGGCAATAAAGGATGAGTGAAGACTTGAATTAAAAACAGATTCACCAACAAGAAAAATATTTCACAAGGAAGGACAGATGTAATGGCTTGAGGGGAGGAAAGGAAGCAAGCAATGGAGCCGTGAACATGAAAGAATCACTCAGCTATGTAGTCACAGAAAGGTGAGCAAGAGATGAGGTTGGAAAGCACAAAATAAATGAACAAACTGACTTTGCAAGTCAAACAAGAAATTTCAAATTAGTTTCAGAGTTCGATTAGACATAGTGAAATAGTTACTGATATATAATTAACCCTCTCCTGTTCTTAAAATTCTTGAGGTGGGAAGGGGAGATACTGCAGGGAAATGAGCAGGGAGAAACTCAAAGAAATTAACAGCTTCCTACATAAAAAAGTCCAAGTTGAAAAAGATTTCAAGCAAGAGACAACTCTTCAAGCACCTAATTGAGTACCTTCAGTATACAAATACTGTGGTACGGCTGAATAGCCTTGGGTTCAAGCCTTGGCTCCACCTCTTACAGTATCATTTCATGCAAGATCCCCACTTCTATGAAGTGGGGATAATAACATATATTCATTACATTATCAAGATTAAATTCAATAAAGTGTACTAAAGTGCTATGTAAATGATGCTTATTATTGAAAAATGAGAGCAGACTTTTTTTTTTTTCAGAGTAATTTTAAGCAGAAGGGGACAGTATTTCTTAGAGAAGTTGAGTAGTATGCCCAAGGAAATAATGACAAAACAGGAATTCTCCTAAGGCAATCTAGCTGTAGCTTGAGTGATTCTAAAACATTTGGCTATACTGCCTCAGTCCCTTATTTCAGGGAATTTACAATCTAGTTGAAGGGAAAATATGTGGAATGCTGAATAATAAGGCAACAGAAAATGTCCAGTGGAGCCCATGATCCCATGTTAGATGAATGTTAGAGACACAGGATTATGCTCAAGTGTTCTTGGAAGAATTCCAGGGAAAGAAAAGACTTGAGTTATGTTCATGGGGATGACTGGATTTGCTAATCAGAATGAGAAATAAGAACAGAAGAAAACAGCAAAGTAATGACACTAAGATTATAAAGCATAGGCATTCAGATTACTTAGTCCTATTTATGTTAGAGAGAGAAAGCTAAAAGTTCAAACCCAACAGAAATTTGAAATATTTCTTATCTTTCATTGAAATGGAGGGAAATAGCTACAAATGATATTTCAATTCCAACATATTGAATATAGTTATTAAAACAACTTATTATTCACTGTTTGAGGGTTAGTAGAAATAAGTGACTATGGGGTATACTACCTAGAGAACAAAACTCAATAAAAGAAAATGTAAGCCAAAATAAAGACAATTATAGTTTTTTAAAGAAAGTATATATTTAGACAAAATAATACTATTAGGAAATAACCTTATTTTAAAATATTACTTCCTTACTTTAATACCTATTTCAGGTTTAAGGTTTAATAAAATTCTATTCAATTTAAAAAAATGCTTGTTTTCATTGGCCCTGAAAGAAGTTATGAAAAGAAATTTAATCTTAACAGTTGCTTATACTATTTTTTAAAAAATCTGTTAAACTTTAGCATAGCATGTGGTTCTTGGGTCTTACAAAATATAAAAACTGCATTGCACAATCTGTACTTATTCTGTGGGAATTTTGAAAACACTAAGTTGAAATGCAAAGAAGAAACACAAATATAAAATACATAAGAAAAGGAGAATTTGTGCTTAAGTTAAAATTAAATTTAAAAAGCTTTAAGGTGCTTTTAGGAAGCATAGATCTGGAACAGATTCCTGCTCTCTTTCTCTCTCTGCACCCCTCTTCTTTGCTCTTTAGGCTCTTGACAAAAGTGTAAGCTGTGAGTGCTATGTCTGTTGGCTGAAAGAGTGAGAAATATCGCTCAGCATGGCCCCTAAGAAGCTTCCTGTCCCCAGCTGCTAGACAATTCTTGATACATAGTAGGCACGTAATCAATATTTACCTAAATGAGCAAATCTACACAAAGCATAACTTTTTTTATATCTGTGCCATTATCTGTAATATGGAGATGAAATTTGTGCTGTGAGGATCAAATAAGAAAAGTGTTTGTACAAGCTCTGATACAGTGCCACTATAAATGTATGATTATGCGTGTACATTAAATATTAGAAATAGAGAACAGATAACTTCTTAAGCAGTTACCTGCCAGACTGTAAGCTCCCAAAGATAGGAACTATGTCTGTTTCCTTATTACTCTGTAGGCAGGGCTTAGCATAGTTTCTACCATGTAAATAAGTATTTGTTGAATGGATGAATGAATTAACACAGCATTGCTCTAACTCGTCTAGAAGGAATAGAGTCTGCTTTCGTTCTTCATAAGGAGTTGCATCAATACTATTCTGTTCTATTCTTCATTTATTTTCATAAGAATTCTTGAGTACCTACTATGTTCCAGGCACTGTGCTAGATACTGAGGACACAATGATAAAAACAACCAACAAACACACCAAAAATTTCCCTGCCTTCATGAATCATGAGAGACATTAATCAAATAATCACAGAAATAAATCTATATAGTTGAACTGAGATAAATGTTAGGGAATGGATTTAAGTTACTTTGAAAATTATAACACACAACTATTTAATACAGATGTTATAAAATTTCTTAGAAGATATTTTGCTTGGTAATGGTTGTGCAACTTGATGAACATAATTAATGTCACTAAATTGCATATGTAAAGAATGTTGAAATGGCAAATGTTATGTATATACTTAACACAATGAAAACATTTTAATTTAAAACAAAGAAAATAATTTTCTAAAGAGATAGCTGGATCTGGAAATATACTTAATAAATTAGTATTTTTGGCTCATCCACATAGGTTTACTAAATTAAATTAACTATAGAACAATTGGCATGGTCCAATATTTGTTTTCAGGGAAAATTTCCTCGCTCTTCAGCCTTAGGTTCATCAGTTGCCTTTAATGTAACCCATATTTGGAATGTCTCTTCATGCTGTCAAAATGAATGTTTCCTCTTCCGAATTATCTTTATCTCCTGAGTTCCTTTGATGTGAAAGAAATTGAATAATGACTTTATTTAGGAAATTAAACCATCACCCTACAAGAGATAAAAAGATACTATTGTTTTTACAGTTAGAAATATTTTTATTACGTGGTACTTTAGAGATTACCTCTAAAATATCCCAGGTAATTTAGATGTTGTTTGAAACATATTGATGGTTCTTCTGTGTTGGGTTTCATACCTATATCTTAAATGTACATTCAGTAATCTCAGTCAATTCTCTAACATTCCTAAGAAATTCTTAAATCAGATCAGAGTTTGAGGGAAACAAAATTCACAGTGGATATACTTACAGGATAAACATTTGCTTGTATCATTTCCGGTTCATAGGGAAAGCTTTAATTTGTGTCTTTTTTCTTCTGGAAATTTTTTATCATACATAAGTTCTAATCCAAGTAAAAATGCTAAATTCAAAGTAATCAAACATTAGATGTTCTTTTCGTAAATATCTGATAATGAAAACCACAGAAAACTTCACTTTTACCTGGGTTACAAGCAAATCGTTAGACTGTTTTATATCGCTTGTAGCTTGCTACTATCATCATAGTCTCTTAGATTGTACTCTTATGCAAGGAGCATAGAGATACTCCTTCATTTGAGCATGCACTGTGTGTGCGTATATATTAACCTAGCAGCTACGGTCTAATTAAATAATACTTTCAAATCAATTCTTGAAGATAAATTTATGAAGTCTGTAAATGCTGTGGTAACATTGCTTGCTCACTCGAACCTTCTCTCACCACTGCTTTTCCTTCCTTCCTTCCTTTCTTTTCTTCCTTCCTTCTTTCCTCCCTCAAAAATTTGTTTTCTATAGATAATACATTCACACAGTTTTAAAAGTTTAAAGGATGTGTATATATGTATATATCTGAAGGATATATATATTTTTATAATACACATATATTTATACATAAAATGTGCAGAAAATTTTCCTTCCCTGTCTTGTCTTTGAACTCCCCAATTCCCAATACCATTCCCCAGAGTAATCACTGATTAAATTTGTGTATAATTCCAGTTTTATTATATATATATATAACCCATTGCCATCAAGTCAATTCTGATTTGTAGCAACCCTATATATACACTATAAATTCTACTATTTAAATTAAAAAATAGAATACTATATGCACTATTCTGTATATTATGATTATTTCTTAAAATATTGTGGAAATTTTTTTTCTGTTAGTACATAGAGAGTTGCTTCATTTTGTTTTTCTAGCTACGTAATATTCCATTCTGTGAAAGTAATATTTTTTAAAGTTGTACCATAGAGATTTTTTATTTTTCCCTTTTTTTTTTTGCTACTTTAATATTTTTTCAAATAATAACATACATACATCATTTCCCATGCTTGCAAATATTTCTGCAGGATAAATACCCAGGAGTGGAATGTTTAGTTCGAAGGGTAAATGCATTTGTAACTTTATAGGCCTTGCCAATTTGCTTTCCATAGCTGTTGTAGTGATATACCATCTCAGAAGTAATGCATGAGAGTGCCTGGCCCTCACAGATCCTCCAACAGAGTATAATCAAGCTTTTGTAGTTTTGCCAATCTGATGGAGAAAAATGGTATTTTAGTACAGCTTTATTTTGCTTTTCTCTTAAAATCAGTGATGTTGAGCATCTTTTCTGAAGCTTTTAAGCCACTAGTATGTCGTTTTCTATAAAACTATTCACTTTTTTTTTTTTTTTTTTTTTACCTCTAGTTATATCTTCAGCCCACTTTTCTGTTGGGCTGTCTATCTCTTTCTCAAAAATGTCTAGGAGATCTTTTATACATTAGGAAAATTAGACATTTTTGTCTGTATTATGATTTCCAAATACTCTTTCCCAGTTTGATGTTTACATTTTGGACATAGCCAATGATGGATTTTCTTTTATCATCCAGAAGGTGTTAATTAAGTTGAATATATAAAGCTTTTCTTTTTTTGATTCAAAATTATAGATTTGATACAATGAGATACCATCTCACCCTGACATTACTGGCTTTATCAAAAAAACAGAAAATAACAAATGTTGGAGAGGTTGCAGGGAGATTGGAACTCTTATGCACTGTGGGTGGGGATGAAAAATGGTATAACCACTATGGAAAACGATATGGCACCTCCTTAAAAAGCTAAAAATAGAAATACCATACA